>NC_139706.1:7506396-7651396 GCF_964188405.1 Protomyctophum parallelum | reverse complement strand
TCTGTCTGCACACCTATAGGGTCTGTCTGCACACCTATAGGGGCTTTCTGCACACCTATAGCGTCTGTCTGCACACCTATAGGGTCTGTCTGCACACCTATAGCGTCTGTCTGCACACCTATAGCGTCTGTCTGCACACCTATAGCGTCTGTCTGCACACCTATAGGGTCTGTCTGCACACCCATAGGGTCTGTCTGCACACCTATAGCGTCTGTCTGCACACCTATAGGGTCTGTCTGCACACCTATAGCGTCTGTCTGCACACCTATAGGGTCTTTCTGCACACCTATAGCGTCTGTCTGCACACCTATAGGGTTGAACATGCATGTTGAACATTTTGTTCTAGGTCTCCCCCCAAATACACCACCGTCTGCAGTTCCTTGAATTCACTTCCTCTTCCTTTTTTGTCAATTTAAAAATAAATCCAAGGCTTATATAGGCTTTTTGGTTTCCTTTCTTTCTTCATTTTTGTTGTTGAAACGTGTGGTTTGTACTTAGGGCTGGGTGAAATAACCGCAATACCGCCATACTGCGGTTGTAAGGTATTGAGTTCACAACTGAAATATTATTCTTTTTATATAAAAAAAATATATCCCACGATTTTTCCACCCAGTGACCAATTGCCTAAGCTGTTGGTGTCTTCACTTTTCTGCCCTTACTTTTTATCTTCAATAATGTACTTTGCTCACGCTCAGCCAATCAAATCTTCGCCATGGGGTGATCAGCGAATCAAATCATCGTGTTTGTGTTCACACAAACAGACAAAGCTGGGCATAGGAGGGGGTAACAAATCCATATGACCCCGGGCCTAGTTTGTACTGTGTTATGTTTATCTGTACCGCGTCCTGCTTAACACTCGGCCTGTGTCCGCTGTCTGTCTGTCTGTGTGTCTCCTCTCCTCCAGGTGACCTACCTGGGCAACGTGACCATCTCGGGGACCCAGTTCCTGTCGGGGTGCACAGAGTCGGCGGTGGACGGCCTGGTGGAGCGGTGGCACACCCGGGCCCAGCAGCAGCAGCAGCAGCAGCAGCAACAGGTGGGCCCCTCGCCGCCCAGCTCCCTGCTGGAGATCAGGCCCTTCCAGGTGCGCCTGCACCACCTGGACGGGCACGGCGAGGCGTCTGTGACCATGGACACGTACCAGGTGGCGCGCATCGCCTACTGCACGGCCGACCACGGCGTCAACCCCAACGTGTTCGCCTGGATCTACCGGGAGATCAACGACGACCTCACCTTCCAGATGGACTGCCACGCCGTGGAGTGCGAGAGCAAGCTGGAGGCCAAGAAGCTGGCCCACTCCATGATGGAGGCCTTCCGGCTGACCTTCCGCAGCATGCGCAGCGACGGGCGCATCCACAAGAGCGGCTCCTCCGACGAGTTCGCCGAGGACTCCTCCACTCCCGACGACTCCACCCCGGACGACGGCTGAGGCTTCCACGGTCCCACACCCACCCCCCACCCTAAAAAAGGCCTGATCCCCACCCTGATGCAAAGGTCGGGGTGACTGAACGGATAAAACAGATCACCTGCTCTCTCTCTCTCTCTCTCTCTTGTTCTCCCCTACTCTCTTTCTTTCTGGTACCACCAACAAGGGAAAAGAAAACATGAAGCTAGATCCATCGTCGTCCCCACCCAGCCCGACACGTCGCTCGCCACCAAGAGTGACTAATTTGTTTTTACTTAAAGGGAAACTAGAGGACAAAATGGACAACGAGAACCCCCTACCTTTGCATACAGGGAAGCAAAGCCTGTGCTGTCTCTCGACCTGCGGGGCCTGTATAACGCCCATAAGAGATTGACTACACATTCATGGTCCCATTCTCTGGCACCGTGTAATACAGCCCACATAGGCACTATTACTAAACCGTAGTTCTTAAAGTTGTTTTAGCTGTTGGGACTGGGCTCAAAAAAGTACAGTGGCCGTCTGAAGACCCATCAGAAGTAGGCATGTGCTGTGACTCCATCAGTGTGGTTCTAAGTTTAAAGAAATCAGGCTGTTGAACTCAAATATCCTCAAATGTTCAATCATGTTGTCGACATTGACAGCAAAGCCTTTTAGCATAGTGGGGGAGGGGGGGGGCTAAAAGATAGAATAAGCTTTTCTACCTTGCACATATCACTATGGTACTTTAGCCCAAGCTGAACTCCCAAATTATTTGATAATGTCTGGCTTTACACATTAACTTTGTATAGCCAGGAGGTTGTACCTTTGTTTAAAGGTTATACGGTACCTGGGATACCTGGGCGTCTCTGTGTAATTATAGCCACCTGGGAGAATAATAGGTATTGCTGTTTTATATTCCTTTGACATTTTAAAGGGTGTCAATTTGGCCATGAGACTAAGCCATGATGGAGGCGCCTGTATTGTTCACATAATTATGATCTCTCTCTCTCTTTTTTTTGTTTTTGTTTTTTTGAGTATACCAAAAGTCAGTGTTTTAGCCGTGTCTTACCTGTCAAATTATGTGCCTCACTTTATTCTCCCATCAGGTCGGTTCTTTCAACTCTCGTCTCGTGTGTGTGTGTGTGTGTGTGTGTGTGTGTGCGCGCGGGTGTGTCATCATGATGCCATGATCATATGTTTAAATGTCTAAATGTAACTGCTTGTTCCTGTACGTGTGTGTATGACTGTACATGTGAGTGCTTGCCTCTGAATAAGTGTCTTTGAGAGGTCGACGGAGGGGAGAGGGTGAGAGGGGAAAGAGAGAGAGAGAGAGAGAGAGACAGAGAAAGACCTGGTATGGTCTGATAATTAGCCAGAAGTGAAAACTGCCCCAGACACACGGCATCCTTTTTTGATGCGTAACAACGAGGCATTTCTAAATTCAACACGGTACTGTGACCATTTTACCAAGTTTTCTTGTAGTACATTTCTCTTGTATGAAATGACAAAAAAAGTGGGGTATACGTACGGTACGAGCATGTGAGAGTCGCAGAGAGGACAGAGTTTCCAGTACGAACCCCAACAAAACAGCCGGGCGGGGTTCGGCGAGGGGAACGGCCGACGATGCCTCCCGGCCTCCTCCGCTGAATGTATGATCGGTCCCAACGTGCCGCCAGTCAGACCTTCACCGACAGTCACCTTCCGTCTCTCAGTTCTCCCTCCTTATACCCTTATACGACTAAAGAAGTGGCTGGGGTTGTCTTTATTGTTGTTTAGCCCACATCTGTGATGGATTATAACTATCCTCCGCTACTTTGAACAAAGCCTGGAAGCGGTTTCACACAGCTCTACCGTTCTGGGTTTATATCATGCCTCTGTGGGTGATAAGGGGGCCATACTGGGGCGGTACTGTTACGGAGGCCCGTATCAGAGCCCCATGCCATGCTGTTTTCTAACTGGACTGTTGGACAGACTGGACACTGGACCCGGATGCACCTGAGAGGGAACGAGGGATCTTAAGCAGGATGATCAGATGGCTACCGCCGGTCAATACATACAGTATATATATATATATATATGAATATATATAGATGAAAAAAAGATATATATACATTGTATTTGAATCTCATTCAATAAGCTTATGTAAATAAATACAAAATGTATCAATTTCCAAATATTACAGCATAAATAAGGCTAGCTATTCTAAATAATAATAATAATAATGAAAAAAAAAAAGTGGAGAACGCACCATTATACGATACAGAACCAGTGTTATAAAAGCCTACTGTGAATACAAACAACGTGGAGAGACTGATAGTGCTGGCTGTGTGTGCGTGCATGTGTATGTGTGTGCGTCTGGCCATACAGCGGACGATGTGTGTCGGATGAGGAGAGAATGTTTCTAAAGCTGTAGATGAACTGTGTGATGTCTGTCTGCAAGCTCAGACACGCTTTAAATGTTTGGAAATGTTACCATAAGTGTTTTCTATACAGTGTTTGCAAAGATCAAGAAACAATTACATATAAACTATTTACCAAGATTTGCGATGCCGGTGTGCTGTCTTCTTTCCTATAGTGTTGTAGTCATCCATCCATCCATCCATCTTCAACCGCTTATCCGTAGTCGGGTCACGGGGGCAACGGCTCCACCAGAGAGCTCCAGATTCCCCTCTCCAGAGCAACATTAGTGACTTCCTCCTGGGGGATTCCGGGACGTTCCAAGGCCAGTGAGTCGATGTGTTTCCTCCAACTGCGCCTTGGTCTGCCCCGGGGGTCTCCTCCCAGCGAGGACCTCCCTAGGGAGGCGCCCGAGAGGCATCCTAACCAGATGCCCGAACCACCTCAGCTGACTCCTTTCCAGGCGAAGGAGCAGCGGTTCTACTCCGAGTCTCTCTCGTGTGACTGTAGTCAAGTCCACCTAAAGCGAGTCCAAGTCTGGGGGGGTTGTCCGAGTCGACACCGAGTGGCGGAGGGTGGCGAGTCCAAGTCTGGGGGGTTGTCCGAGTCGAGACCGAGTGGCGGAGGAACAACAAACCCGAACTTCCTTTTCCCTCAAACTGGTGTTTCTCAATAAAAGCTGCAGGCTACGAGAGCTTTTATTGTTATTCTTCCGGTTTGAGGGAAAAGGAAGTTCGTGCTTGTTGTTCCTGACTACAAGACAATACTACAACATGACGTAACGATATGATCCGCTCCCGGAGCGAAATGAAACGGAGACCTGGCTTTCCTCCGAGGTGGTGGAAAGCCTGGTGGGCGAGGTTAATATTTTCTTAGATCGTATGACGCCATCCATAGTATTTATCTTTCTCTCTACCTGTATTTCAATCTCTCAGTGACCCATTCAGCAGGTTATACTGCCACAAACCCGCTTACATTTTTTTTTTTAATTACACTCTGTGGGAGCTCTGCAAAACGCATGTAAATAAAGCATACACCCAATACACGGTGGTGGTGCACAAAATATATTTGACAATTCTATCTTAACCACCCATAGAAGTAGCCTATAATGGTCTGTGGGAAGATTTCCTCAGACTTCTCTTTATTTACATGTGGCTTTAGACAGGCCTAAGATTAAACAATACACAGATTAATCCCTTTTATGGTTGCATTGTCAAATAATTCATGCCATACGTTTGATTGTGGAATTAATGTATGCATGCAACAATGTTCTCTTGACTTGATCTTTGCACACAGATCCAAATTCCAATGTGTGTGTGGTCGCAATGATTTGTATTGCTCCTCATAAATATTAGGTTTTATGGTATTTCCATACAAAAAGTATGTTTTGCGTTTGAGTGTGACACAGCCGAAACCTTTGGTCCTGTTTTATAGCAGTTTTTCTTTTTTTTACTATCCCATTCTTTACATTCTTACTTTATGCTCAACTCCAGCCTCTAAAGTGCTTTGCTCTCATAATGTAATGCTCTGGCCTCTCATATACTATGATGTTGCAGCAGCGATTCCACCACATATTATCTATAACTGGTTTGTTGCATACAGTGTATAGCTGGCTATCATTTATCATATTAACTATAACTGGTTTGGTGCATACAGTGTACAGCTGCGGCTATCATTTATCATATTAACTATAACTGGTTTGGTGCATGGGCTACACAGTGTATAGCTGGCTATCATTTTAACATATTAACTATAACTGGTTTGGTGCATACAGTCTATAGCTGGCTATCATTTTGCAGCTGAAGAACTGCAGAAAATTGTAAGCAAAATGGATGCTGAGAGGAATGTTGATGTGTGTTGAAGAATGACAACAGCACCTCCCTCTGGCTGGTTACAGCAACAGCACCTGCTTTGAACAACACTTCAAAGAGAGCGTAATAATTCCAACAGGGGGACACCATACAATACAGTAGGCCAGGCTACTGTCTCTATAATAGTGGTATTTATACTCTTTTTGATATAGATACTAGTTTCATTGTTTTTTTTTCTTTCCCTATTTGATTCTCTTTGTAGAATCAGTGTTATTTATTCCATGCAATATATGTGACTTGCCATTATGATTATTTTTCATTCCCACTAAGAAAGACGTACAGTACACACACACACACACACACACACACACACACACCCCACCAAGTCTCTCTCAACATGAACTCAAGAGTTTAAAGCGGATACATTTTTCTGTGTATGCCGGCCTGTTGCTCCCCAATGTGTGTGTCTCTCTCTCTCTCAGACCCACTTCCAGCAGGCAGGGGGTGGGCCTTAAATAAGGAGCCCAGATAGAGGCCATCCCATCGGCCCAACCCTCCAACCCCCACCACCACCACCACACACACGCACACACACACACACACACACACACACACACACACACAGCCACACACTCCTCTCTCTCTCTCTCTCTCTCTCTCTCTCAGTCAGGCGTCACTCAGTCAGCTTACAATACCACTCTGTTATAGCGCTCCAGTTGGCCGGCCTCCCTCCTCTCCTCTCATGGGTCCCCATGCACACAACACCACACCGCCCGCCCGTATATCCACCCGCCAAAGAAGGCCCACATGCTTGAGGTCCGGGACAGGGAAATCAGTGCCAACATGGGGCTCTGATCTGTTTCCACTGACCCCCCCCCCTCTCTCTCTCTCTCTCTCTCCCTCCTAGCCAGAGAGCAGAGCTATGGGGGGGGGGGGGGGGGCAGGTCTCTAAGAGAGAAGGAGAGTACAGACTACAGAGAAGCATAATGTGTGAAACGGAACCGTCTTTTAAGAAATAGAGATTTTTCAAGTCAAAATGGAGAAGGAAGATATATATAGTGCTGCTGATCGAGGAACTTGGAGGAAAAAGAAAACATGCAGTTTCAACTTAACTTAACAAATTAAGTTAGCATAGCCAGGGACGGATTAACCCCAACGAAGGCCCCTGGGCCGGTAATTTTTGCAGGGACCCCATAGCGCACGTGCGCGTGACATTTTTGTGTTTTTATCATCGTTTGACCTAAATTTAACAAAATCAATGGCCAATGAAGGGCCCCAGGAGCCCTTTTCAGGGCGTCAAACCCAGTACCACACGGTTCAATTTCCCTGAAAGGCCCCTGAGAGCCAAGGGCCCCTGGGCCACGGCCCCACTGGCTAATTCGTCCCTGAGCATAGCTAATGTCTTTTCTGGAAGCAATGGTGGACAGTAATGTAATAACACAGGTATTTTAGTATTTTAGTCCCTGACAGACACACAACCAGTATTTCTTCTGATCATTCTCACATCCATATTTATGCTTATTAGTCCCATTGGAATAGCCCTATAAAGCCATCATGTGGTTCATTTGGATGCCTCAACCTCCTGTCTTTCTCTCATGTCCTGTATGTATAGTAAACCTCGGGATTATATGCATCACTATTGCGATTTCGGAATGCACTTATACACCGTTACAGACAAACCACATGATGTCACTGACCATATCCCCAGGGACAGGAAATGCCTAGACTTTCAACCAACCATGCAAGAGTCTAAGCTTGTTGGGAAAGACAGCATCTGCAAGGGCAACAGGCCAGGACAGATCTCAAAAGAATGTCACTGGCTTTGTAATGTTATACTCAATATCTTTCTTGTTGCCATGTCCAGTTGAAGCACCATAATCCATGTCTTTCTGACACCTGTTTCTGTTTAAAGTTTGATACCAGTACAGTAGGCCTACTGTAGGTTCAAGCAACAAATGAACAAATCACTGTACTGTACATATGTATGATCACAGATTCCCACTTTGCATTGTTTTAGACGGACTTGGAAACAGTTTATTGTATTCCAATGGCATTCTGAAGTTTCAATTGAGCAACTATTGAATGGAAGGTGGATAACCGTTGAATGTATTACACTGCTCTGCCAAGATGCAAGTGATTTTACTGAAGCCAACTGATCATTTTAATATGAGGATGATGCCAACAGATATGCTTGCTGGATATAATATGCTTTATTCTTTTATTTCAGAACCAGCATGAGTATCAACTTTATTGTCACATCACAGGTTTACAGGTGTAAAGAAGCGTGTGGAATTCGTAGGTAAGTACATATTAGACATTAAGGTGCAAAAGCACATCAGTGCATTGCACATGAGATTAAGGTGCAGAGAGAATCTCCACATTGTCAGGTTAGTCGGTGAGTTTATTGGTCATGATTTAACAAGGCAGTTGAACATACATGTAATAAAAGGTCGCAAGATTATGCCCATAGAGAGAGGGGAGTTGCACCACTCAGTTCACACGGGTGTGATTTTTTTTTATCAGTCGGCAGAGCATGCCCATACTCGGCGAAAACAATCGTACTGATCCTAAGTGATCATCACTGCGGTCTTGTCTATTGATAACAGTCAAATTGGGTGCCAATTCACATGGTACTGTAGCTTCACAAGGAAAGGTCAAATCCAGTCCATGGCCAGCCTGGGCGGTGACAGGCTCGCATTATAAGAGTAACTTTCACCTTCCACGAGTAAAATCCACATGAGGAAATTAAAGTGGCCATTCTACTAGTGACAGCTGGTGGGTGGTCTGGCTTTTTTCATTATTCTTTAATATCATCATTAATCAGCAATAATTCAGCATATATGCAGTAACGGTAAGATAGTTTTTACTAAAATAAAACTGTGGAATACAGCTTATTGGCTTGCAAATGTAAAGTACTAAAAAAATAACTTTTTTATATTGCAGTCAACGGTCTCATTCCATGGCCTCCGGTGAGGCACAAGGGAGAAATGGGGAATTATCCCAGCGGAAATCAAGCCAGAGTATTATGAAATATCTCTCCTAGCTCTCACAATATCATGAAATAGTTCTCGTCGCTCTCACAGACATGAATGTCCTGCCTTGAGTCTTTCTTTAACACACACAGATTCCTGTGGAAATGATGGCGCCAACCCCACCAGTGGGAAGGCCTATGGCATGATACAGGGAGATGTGGGCAACAGGTCAAGAGACAGGAAGGCCCCTTTAAAAAAAAAAAAAAAACGTTGGTTCTAGAACTGATTCTGTTCTAGATTCTTGGAACCTTGGTGCTTTCAACCAGCGGCCGTTTTATGGCTCCAGTTCTGAACCAACTTTTAGGGTTCTGTTCTGAACGAATTCATCTTCAGTGGAAACGCTCTGAACTGGTTCAATATTAGGCGGGACAAAATACCCGAACCGGTTCAACCCTGGTGGAAAAGGAGCCGAAAGGTATAAGAACAAGAGGTGAATTGATATAAATGAGGGGAAAGGGAGACGGAAATAGGAGGGAAAGGGAGATAAGTGGTGCAGAGAGGGGGAGGGAGGCATGGTCGTCTAGATGTGGGCATCTTGCTCCCAGATGCTGGTATAGGGAGTAAGGGAGAGTTGGGTAATCCGGTTGTGTCACATCCTGTGGGCTAGCGAGGCCACAGGATGGAAAATAAACAACTTCCAGCCAAGCTGAACTCTGTCATGGTGACTCTCTCATTGATCATACATGCTATGTGAATGTGAGCAGCACACAAAGACAGTCAGACTCAGAGTACACATGTAGGCCTACGTACTATCCATCACAACACACACACACACACACACACACACACACACACACACTTACTCACGCACGTGCACGCGCACGCGCGCACACACACACACACACACACACACACACACACACACACACACACACACACACACACACACACACACACACACACACACACACACACACACACACACACACACACACACACACACACACATTTAGCAAAAAGCCCTGATTTGGGCCCAGGCCGTAGCGTAACGGTCTGGGCACCGGACTGGTAATCCAGTCGCAGTGTGCCGCGGGTTCGACTCCCGAGCCCGACACGGCCTTTACTGCATGTCATCCCCCCATCTCTCTCCCGTTTCCTGTCAGCCTACTGTCTGTCCCTTCAAAAAATCAATAAAAGGCGTAAGCCGCAAAAAAAAAAAAAAAGACCTGATTTGGCCATTCACTTCATTCCATTCTATACCAAATGATCCCAAATGTCAAATATGCAAATAGCCTATATGATGCTTATCTATTCAATTTTACCACCATTTAAAAACTAAAGTAGCCTACCCCCCTCTATTTGTCTATAAGCCTAGATACTGTATAATACGTCTTCCTGTTTTTTTGTTTTTTTGCAAGGCCTCCAGGCATGGAGGTGCATGTTTTGAGTTTCTGAATATATTTGCAAACATTACGAGCTGTTGACTGAACTTTTGGGTTTCTTTTCTGTGAACTGCAGGAACTGAGTTTATTTCTGTTGGTTGAATTCCTTCAATATAATAATTGAAACTGAGTTGACAAGGTGTTCCTGCTTCAAACCATGCTCTTATATACAGCAGTCCTGCTTATGATAATAACTACACGTTTACATACACATGTACAGCACTGAGTTTGAGCTCAAACAGCACCCAATATTTGAGTAGTAAAAAGCATGGTTACATTGGTTAGCGACCAATGGTGCGCGTACAGAACCCGGGTGCCAACCGAAATGCCTTCGTATTGAGAGTCAAATTTTGAGAGAATGCGAGACTATGGAATTCTTTGGCAACTTAGTATATTTAGAGGCCACTGGGGAAAAGATTAAAGCTGACAACGATGTTATGTTGGGGGGCAACATTGACCATCAATAAATGCCCACGTATAGGCAATTGATCTTGGAGCCAAAATGAGAGCGCACGTAAATTACACGCCCAGTAATTGTCTCCACCAGCCGAAGGCATGGGGAGAGTATGTTTTGCACTCCGTCCGTCAGTCCGTGTGTCCGTCCGTCCGTCCGTCCGTCCGTGAACAGCTAATCTCAGCCACCGTTAACCCGGTCGATGCCAAATTTTGCACACACACTCCCTGGATGCCAACCATGAACCTCTGCCCCAAACTTTCCAGAACGGCCTGTTATAGCGCCACCAGGAGGCCGCTTTGTGCAAAACAAGTTTTTGCACAGTACACCTACAGATTTTGTCCAAACATCACGCAAATTGGTACACAGTCTCTCTAGAGCCATTCAACGAAACGGGTCTTTCAGATTTATCAGACTCCATCCTGATTGGTTAAGATTGGCTTCCAAAGTTCACAGGAGTGCTCAGTTTCAAACAAAATGCTGCAAATCATGAACACATCGCGTGATTTCCGTGAAATTGTGCACCCACATTCCCACTAGGCCGAGGACGAAATGCCACATGAACAATTTCAACTCAGCCTCAAGGTGGCGCTATAACTGGCCCAAAAGTGTTTTTACCTCTAACTGCACGGATCTGTGGATAACCTGGTGGAGACCTGTGCCCGGAAGGGCACTTTTTCTAGTTGAGTTTTAAGTTAGGTAATCCCATTCTGCCCTCTGAAGTCTGATTTAGGCCTCTGCAAAAAACCCTTCCTTACAATTTAGGCATTTAGCAGACGCTCTTAATCCAGAGTGATTTACATTAAGCAAGAACAAAAAAGCATGGGAATACATCACATAAAAACATTTATCAAGAAACATGCGTAAGCTAAGAAAGTAACAGTGGAATATCTATATAATGAAGCTATACATATAAACTATACATCTCATATGTACTATAACGTGCTATGACTACATACAATGCAATTATAGTGCTGTCTACATAACATGCTATAAGTCTGTATCAAATGCTATCTAAGTCTACAGAAATGCTATCTAAGGGGGTGGGGTCCTTATTTCTAGGAACAACTTTAATTCAAGAAAACAAAGAAAAACGAAAAAAAAACAAGGCAAGTAAAATATCAGTGCTAGGTTAAAAACATGAAAGGCTAAGCAAGGGATGGGGGGACATCTTAACCAGACCTTAGCTGGGGAAGCCTATCTTGAAGAGGTGGGTTTTGAGTGAGGTTTTGAAGGAGAGGAGGGAGCAACTCTGAGATGATTGGGGAGTTATATATATATATATATATATATATATATATATATATATATATATGCATATATGCAATGTTTTTTAGTTTTTTAAATGTGCCTCATCAGGGCAACAAGGTTGTGTCCCACTGTTGTAGAATACATGCTGAATTGCTCATAGATCACCCATGCAGTGACTGCAGCCAGCTGTAACTTTAACATTGTTCAGTTTGTGGAGTTGTTTTTCAGTATAATCCTAGATTTATAGTGGCAATTTTAATTGAGCCTCTAAATCTAACCTCTACATCTGGGTAGATAATGGTGCCATTTTGAAATGCAGGACCTTGCCTCTCCAAATCCCGCTGCCCTTCCCTGTAGCCTATAGTATAGGCTTTCACTTCTAGTTTCACTTCTAGTTTTACTAGTTGACTAGTTGCCTAGTGTTGTGTAGTCGACTAGTTGTTTAACTACCTATTATGTAAAAAAGAAAACACACAAACCCTTTTCTTTTTAAAATAATAGTTGTACATTTTAAAACGGTGTACATTGGTGCACTATAACTATAATATAGTCTGAACTATAAGCTGATCTTGGGGCCTACAAAAACGGGGAACACCCCCCCCCCCCCTTTTTTTTTTCTTTCTTATCAACTAGTCAACTACTGTATAGAACCAGCAAGGTCAACTAGTGGATTTACTAGTCGACTAGTTGAATAGCCACTTTGAGCTGGACATTGACCGTGACACACCAACGACGAGTGGCTTGATGACGACCATTTTCAGCCTGATTGAAGAGCTGCGTTTAATTTGAATGTACAGCACATGTTCACATATGTGATTATCTATGCCATGGGAAATGGCATAGATAAAATATTGGGAGAAATATTGGCTCGGAAGCGGTCGGTTCCCCAAGCTACTGTACACAACAGTAGATGTCTGCAAGGCAAGATACACAAAGCAGAATGATGTACCGCCACCTGCAGCATGTACTCAGGTTCAGGTTCAGGTTCATTTGTCATGTGTATAGATACAGAGTATAAATACAATGAAAATTATTTTGCTCAGAGCACTCTCAGTCTTACATACACAGGACATAAACAACATCTATAGTGCAAGAAAGTGACAAAACAGTGCAATACAGTTCAAGGTCAGCTGTTCAGCAGCCTGACTGCCTGGGGGTAGAAATTGTTACTGAGACGGGTGGTACGAGATTTGATGCTCTGGTAGCGTTTTTTGGAAGGGAGTAGTTTGAACAGGGTATTTGCGGGATGGCTGGTGTCTTCCACTCCATGATGTTGTGGGCTTTTTTCATACAAGTGGTGTAGATGTTATGGAGACTGGGTAATTCTGTGCTGCCGATGATTTTATAGCTGCTGTTTTAACGGTCCTCTGCAACCTGTTGCAGTCCTGAGCGGTCGTGTTACCGTACCACACTGTGATACAGCCAGTTAAGACACTTTCAATTATACAGCGATAAAAGTTCACTAGTCCTTTTGTACTTAAGCCGAATTTTTTAAGGCGCCTCAGAAAGTTGAGGATGTACTCGTTGTTGAGTGACCATGTGAATGTGTCTGTGATGTGTATGCCCAGGAATTTAAAGTTATCAACTATGTCGACAGATGACCCTTTGATGGAAATGTGGGTGTGCTGTGGATACCTTTGGACTTCCTAAAGTCTACAATGATTTCTTTGGTCTTATTGGTGTTAAGTGAGAGGTTGTTGTTATCGCACCATAGAGTTATATCCTCTATCTCCCTCCTCCGCCAGGGACTACTTTATGTGGCAGACCACTCTGCCTTGTGCTAGGTGCTCTTAGGTCCTGCGCAGCTGCATTGTATACCCTTGATTGATGTGTGTCAGTTCTGGCTTTGACCAGCAAAGTACTATAAACCTGAGCTCCCTTCTCCAGTGTTTTATTTCTTTATATTGTATGAGTTTTATATCTTAATATTGTATGAGATACGGTGTGGTCTGCATCGAGAAGGCAAGCTAGCTTCCCTTGTAGTAAACCAATCCAGTGTTGTTGTTGTTTTTGCTGTTGTAACATTACAAGGTACCTCCGTGTATTGACTGGTGATATATGGTGTTCCGTATCAATTACAGTACTCCTTACTGAGATCAAACAGTTGGTAATAATATCCTCAGAAACTGCTACAGATTCAGAGTCAGATCGAACCCAGCACAGAGATACTCCAGTTCTCAGTCACACAGAGGTCATTGAGGTCAGGCCAATCTGACAGCACCCCAAACCCAGTAGCATGTGAGTCCATTGTAAGGTTTCTTCGAAACCCCAAGAAACTTGGCTCGCCCTCTGCTGCTAGAAACTGAGAAGATCTAGCAAGTTCCCTGACAGTCACTGTTTAGCATGTTTATTAAGTGAGCCAGCCTTGTGGCGTTATATATCCACTCAACCTGTTCTTTCCATTCTCCTGCGATATTAAATCTATGCCCTAGGTAGTTGTATGACTCATGTAGGTCATACACACGTATGGGCTGTGACACACACACACACACACACACACACACACACACACACACACACACACACACACACACACACACACACACACACACACACACACACACACACGCACACACGCACACACACACAGCAGTATTGTACAGTACAGTACAGTACGGTATAGTATGGTACAATACAATATGGTACAGTACAGTACAGTACAGTATGGTACAGAACACTGGCCACCTGGATGGCGTGGCTCGACGCTAGAGTGAGACCGGCCAAAGGCCGGTCGAATTCTAGTTATTGTAATTAGAATACTTTTAATTTTATGTTTATATAGTGCAATCATGTGTTTTGGAAATTCTATACAATCATGTCCTAAATGTTTTATTGTAGCCTATCTACAGTAGTACACAATGGCACCCTCTTGTCCGTGTGGTTTTTTCATGTTTTGAAACAATATCTGGTGACTCAACTGTCTCATAGGACCTGAAAGTTAATTATTTTTCCTGGTTTTTTTTTAGCAATGAAAGCTGAGAGATTGCATGATTCTCTATGTAAGTGAAGTGTAGACAGACTCTCTGGTAATTTTCCAGATGTTGGAGCACACAAACAACCTGTTCCTCAAGGGGAATCACGGAATCTCTCTGCCCAGATGTGACACCAATTACGTAATGGCATGATTTGACAGAATGGATGGCATGGCTCTGTTTATAAATGCAACAACTGCACAAAGGAATTGGGAGAGGGGGTTAGACCAAGGAGGACAGTCATGAGGGCTTGTCTTCTAGGCACACATCTGCTTTCCTACCTGTACTTGATGTTCTCTTTGTTCTCTCCTTTGTCTTCCTCACCTAACTCTTCATGTCAGATACAGGCCCAGTTTACGCTGAACAGAATGTACAGGCCCGGGGACGTCATTCTGGGCGGCCTGTTTCCGGTCCATCGCTCCTCCGTCTTCCCTGAGCTGTCATTCACCTCCAAGCCACACCAGATCAGTTGTGCCAGGGACCACCAAAAAAAGAAAAAGTTTGTCATGTTTTTCAAATTTATACCACATTTTTCACAATTTGTCTAGATTTTCCAGAATGTATTTCGAAATAGCCAATTGTGAAGTTGTAGATCGACTATTTTCGAATAGCTGATCAAGTATAAAATAGCACTAAAGTATACGACGCTATATTAGCAAATTTGGAGAATGGTGTAACCTGCATTGATAGATAGTAACAAAGGATTATTCAATGTTGTATTTTTCTACATAGACGAATATACATGGTTACAGTGTGATTCAGTGATTGTGTGTGTTAGTGTTTACATTAAAGGGTTCAGGGCAGTCCAGGCCCAGGCTTATGCCATAACTGAAATCAACAGAAACCCCAGCTTACTGCCCAATGTGACACTGGGATACGTTATCTATGATAAATGTAATGCGGCTGAACTTGAATTCCGCGGAGCCATGTCACTGATCAGTGGGAGAGAGGAGCACTTTCAATTGCATGAGAGCTGTGTTGGGTCTCCTCCCGTGCTAGGAATTGTGGGTCCTAGTACTTCATCGAGTTCTATTGCCTTCTCTAGAATATCAGGTTTATACAGAGTACCCACGGTAAGTTTCCTACATCATTTGGTTATTCACAAACGTAAGATATTATAAATAATGTATTGGTTCTTTTTACACCTTGAAAGACACTACATTTACTTGCAGGCAGAGCAGAGAGGGTTGATTTTGAATGGAGGGAGAAGCAGGTTTTAAATGCATCTGTGTTACAAGTATAGGACTCTTTGCTCAGACCTGAGAGTAGGAATCCTACGGCTCCCTGACAGTGTCGCTGTCCATGGTGCTTAAGGATGCCTATAGGGTTATACATTGTTATAATATTATGGGGTAGGGCAGATTGAATGTTGAAAGATCATTTCAGATCATTTCAGATCACATTTAATGTGATTCAAAATGAAAATGCCCGCCCTCCTTATTTGAAGATAAAAGACAATCTAGCTTTTTCTACCATTATTCTTTATTTTAATTGTATTTATTTGTTCTTTCTTCCCCCTCAGCTGACATGTGCTGCTTGCAGGGGAAGATTTTCACACAAAGTTTATTTTCACAAAAAATGTGTATCATGTTTTGTGCTTTTTTTTTCCAGATAAGTGCTACTGCTACTTCCTCTACTTTGAGTGACCTGGATCACTTCCCGTCTTTCTTTAGAACAGTCCCAAATAGTGACTCTCAGGTAACAGTAGTACATGTTCCACATATAGGCGTACCTCCCTCTAGTGCAGGGGTTCTCAACGTTTTTTGGCCGGGGACCCCCGGAAATGCTTTGGCAATGTCTCGGGACCCCCGCCCTGCCCCCCTCCCGACCCCCAATATAAATTGACAGCTAACAATAACCTTAATAATAGAGACAATACACCGTAAATAAATACTGAAACCAGATATACATTAGGGAAGGTGTATGTATGTACTATGTAAACTCTTCATTTCCATTTTCCAGCCATTCAGTTACAAAAGATAATAATTTGGGGACCCCCCTTTAATAATTTGGCGACCCCCCGAGGGGTCGCGACCCACATGTTGAGAACCCCTGCTCTAGTGAGTGTGATTGATATTGCATAATAATCTGCGTAGGAGAGTCATGGATTCACCACAGTGGTGGAAGAAGTACACAGATGTTTGAGTGGTGCTAGAAGAAGTACACAGATGTTTGAGTGGTGCTAGAAGAAGTACACAGATGTTTGAGTGGTGCTAGAAGAAATACACAGTTGTTTGAGTGGTGCTAGCCACTCCAAGAAGTACACAGATGTTTGAGTGGTGCTAGAAGAAGTACACAGATGTTTGAGTGGTGCTAGAAGAAGTACACAGATGTTTGAGTGGTGCTAGCTACTCCAAGGAAGAGCTATGTTTGTCTGTCCGTCCATTTAGAGTAGAATGTTTGACCCTGATGTTTCTCTATGAATAGCCTGTATTCAAAAACGTACTTGAGTAAAAGTTCAGTTCAGAATTTACCAAAGTACAATACTCATTATGAATGGCTCGTTTAACATTTTGTCAAATGTTTTAAAAAAGCATTTACATTTTTTTTTGCAGCTCTATTTTTGAATATCCGAAGTTTAAAACACGTCTTAATGTGTGGTTTGTAATATTAAAATATTAATCTGCAAAGTAACTTGCATAAATGGGAGAAAAAAGTAACAGTACCTCGAAATTTGTAATAAAGTACAGTACTTGAGCAAATGTATCAGAAGCGCTTATAGGTTTATAGAGAGAGAGAGAGAGAGAGAGAGAGAGAGAGAGAGAGAGAGAGAGAGAGAGAGAGAGAGAGAGAGAGAGTAAGATTATTTTCTGATCTGATTAAAATTCTTTAGGTGCGAGCTGTGCTGCAGCTTATGATGCGCTTTGGCTGGACCTGGGTAGGGGTGTTGTTTGGTGATGACGCCTATGGCCGCACTGTTGGACGAACCTTCCATTCTGACCTGGCCCGGTCTGGTCTGGGTTGTGTGGCTTACTCAGAGTTCCTGCCCTTTCACAATGACCTGGACAAACTGGACAGGATTGTCACTGTCATGAAGGAATCCACAGCTCGTGTGGTCATTGCATTTGCATATGGAACCTATATGAAAAATATCATGGATGAGGTTTGTTTTTATTATCAGGGATTTTGTAAATGTACAGTATGCGTGTAACCTTTATTTGACCAGGAGAAATGAGAAACCTCTTTTGAAAATAATTGTTATATGAAATGGTGTGTGTGTGTGTGTGTGTGTGTGTGTGTGTGTGTGTGTGTGTGTGTGTGTGTGTGTGTGTGTGTGTGTGTCTGTGTGTGTGTGTGTGTGTGCGTGCGTGCGTGTGTGCACATGTGCACGTGCGTGCGCGTGCGTGCATTTCCACACCATCAACAGGTGTTAAGACAGAAAGTGACAGGTCTGCAGTGGTTAGCGGGTGGGGGGTGGGGGACAACGCCTACTTTCCAAGCTCCTCCCTACATGCCGTACCTGGCAGGCACCCTGGGGGTCACGCCCCTCGGTGGAGAAATACCAGGATTCAAGGACTTCTTGTTAAAAATACATCCTCACAATGATCCCGACAATACACATGAAAACTCCATAGTGAGTTATTCTGTGTATATAAATATTCAGATATTTCACAAACATTTCTGGGGTAATTTTAACATTTTGTGTGCATCCCAGTCAGTTCTGTTTGATTAATTTTTAGATATTTGCCATTCATATCATCTGACCAAAGGCCTTTGTAGCCAAGACCGAGATCCCGAGATTAATTGAATGATTGCACAGGTAGCCGGGGACAAGATCCTGAGATTTGATGAATTACCCTTAAACCAGAGTTTAAATCTTAATCTTACCTAATTTTAGCTCCGTCGCTAGCCATCGCAAGCACATCCATGTAAGAAACAGCCAGAATCCCCGCATGCACATTATGACTCGTAATAGGATGAAGTACTGTGATTGGAGCCTAATGAAACATTAATTCGAGCTCCCGCTAAACAAAACAATGATCGGATCGGTAGCAGGCCTCTGTGAGCCTCAGTAGACCAGGGGGTATGAGTACTGGCGGCTGGAGGCTGTGGCGGCTGTGGCTGTGGTGGCTGTGGCTCAGGAGGTAGAGCAGGTCGTCCAATGATCCCTGGGTCGGCGGTTCGAATCCCGGCTCCTCCTGTTCACATGTCGAAGTGTCCTTGGGCAAGACAATGAACCCTACAATGCCTCCAATGAGTCGGTCGGTGTGAGCTCGCCGCCATTGGTGTGTGAATGTGGGAAGTGAGGACGCTGGCGTCGACTGTTCGCCGCTTCACCTCCCAATGTATGAATGAATGAACCATTGTAAAGCGCTTTGAGCACTTGGAAAAGCGCTATAAAAATGCAACTCATTATTATTATTCATCATTACTGCAGTTGCAGGCACAACAAGAGCTCTCGGCTCATGTCGCACATTTGGCTGGCACATGGTACCTCATGGATTATAATCAAATCCATGAGGGGGGAGGGAGGGGGCTGTGTTTTTCAATTACCTTTTCATTTCATTTCATCATTTATTTTAAGAAGAAGAAAATACAAACAGAATATTGAATCAAGCAACTTAAAAGCTGCCTGGGATGCACACGAAAGACTAAGTAGATAAGTAGTTAACCCATTCTGAATTGGTGTCAGCAACATGTTATGCTTTAGCTATTGAAAAATAGCAGATCTACAAGCTCATATCGCGCCACCGAGTGGCGCGATACGAGCTTGTAGGTCTGCTATTTTTGAAAAATCGAAGAGCGTGTGACATTTTTAGAATCTGATCTCAGGTCAGAATGGGTTAATCAGACCCAGTGTTTGTCCGGCGGAAACCTCGTATGAATCTGATCTCAGGTCAGAATGGGTTCAAACGAATACCCCCTTTTTTGCATAAATCCGCCGATGGCAACAAACCACTCGATTCCCATTGAAAAGCATTTTGCAGAATCTGCCCTCATAGGTTCTGTGTGAGACAGCTCCCTGAGTCTTCATTGCGTTTCTTTAGGTGAGACTATTTTGGGAGCACACATTTCAGTGTAACTTTGCACCGCTTCCATCAGAGTGGGTGGACGCTGGTGGAAGGGTGTGTACTGGACAAGAGGACCTGGGCACGGCAGAAAGCACCCTGTTGGATGTGTCTAACCTCAGGTATGAGTATAATACGTACAAGGCTGTGTACGCTCTGGCCCATGCCCTCCATGACATGCTGCAGCTGTGTGTGCCAGGAAGAGGGCCTTTCACTGGGCACAGCTGTGCAACTTTGCAGACAGTGCAGCCATGGCAGGTGTGATATATGCATTTTTATTTTAGTCTCTCAACGTTTCTAGTTGTATTCTAATTTGGAATAATTCAATTTAACTATTTTAATGTGACATTGGTAAATTGCATGAAAATGGCTTTTTGAGTGGTGCAACCACTCCCTTACGGAGCTATGTGTGTGGGTAGCTGGGTGGCTGGGTGGCTGGGTGTCTGGGTATGAGCAGGAAAACAGCATTGTTGTTTTTCACCACCTGTGCGCAACCTAACGCACACACAAACACACACACGCACATATTAACTGTATATATGATGCTTTCGGGTGTGACAGTACAGTACAGTGACAGTACAGTAGAGTACAGTACAGTAGAGGGTACAGTAGAGGGACCTACACACAGTAACTCCGTCATTTCTCTACCGTTTCGGACACGGGGCGGCTTGCCGGAACCGGACTGACACCCTGGGTGCGTTCCTGTGGGTCTGGAACCCCCCGCCCCCCACCCCCCCGAAACCCCCACACAGAGTTGCACCACTCACTTCACACGGATGTGATTTATTTTCTAATTGCCAGATGATTTAATGCCCCATTCATAGACTTGGAAGGGTCTATGCAGTTGCAGTTGGCCAGTGCATTCATTAACTTCCTTTTTGAACAAAAATGTTTAAACATCGACCTTTCATCAACCAGAAAATATTAATGATAATAATAATATTGCCAAAGACAAAGACCCGTATTTGAGGCGTATATAGAGCTCAAGTATCGTCCACACCCTTCCCTCAGGCACAGATAGCTGGGATTGTGTTGTAAATAGGGTGTAGTTTATACAACAACGGTCCATCTCAATGTATTGTGTGAAGTAGGTTTTTGAAAGTCTCTTCAGCTTCATTATTTTTTACTTTGTAGCTCGTGTATTATCTGGAAAAGGTCAACTTCACCACGTCATTTGGTGAGGATGTATCATTTGACGAGAATGGGGATGTTTTACCAACCAGGGGTATCGTGAACTGGGCGTGGCTCTCAGATGGAAGCACTAAGGTTCACATTGTGGGCGTGTTCAAGACATCTACCTCCGCAGGTGAAGAACTCATCCTTGATGAAGACAGAATCATCTGGAACTTTGAATACTCAAAGGTCACTTTGGCTTTCTAAAAATAGCTAAGTTATAACAAGTTATTTCATACTGTGAATGTAATTTAGTTTGGACTGATGATTTTTACTTTCCTCCGTAGCCGCCTCGGTCAGTGTGCAGTGAGAGCTGTTCCCCTGGAACCCGTGTGGCCAGGATTAAAGGTCAACCGGTCTGCTGCTTTGACTGCATTGCGTGCTCTGAGGGAGAGATCAGCAATGAGACTGGTAGGTTTACATCATGTAACAATGTACAGTAGGTTGTCTTTAGAAGGATATTGTACGTGTCTGTCCCGTTACTTCTTCCCACTTTATTAGACTCTACAGAGTGCACCAGTTGTCCAGAGGACTTCTGGTCCAATCCCCAGCGTGACCACTGTGTTCCTAAGAGCATTGAGTTCCTGTCCTACCATGAGGCCCTGGGAATCTGCTTAACAACCATCGCATTGCTAGGAACATTTATCTGTGCCGTTGTCCTGGGAATTTTTGTCTATCATCAAGAGACGCCCATGGTACGCGCCAACAACTCAGAACTTAGCTTCCTACTCTTGCTTTCACTCAAATTATGTTTCATGTGTTCACTTCTGTTCATTGGCCGTCCCAGACTCTGGACTTGTCAGCTGAGGCATGCGATATTTGGGATCAGCTTTGTGCTGTGTGTCTCCTGCATCCTGGTAAAGACTGTGGTGGTGTTGGCCGTGTTCGAGGCCTCCAGGCCTGGGGCTGCAGACATTCTGACGTTTTTTGGTGCTATCCAGCAGAGAGGAACAGTTCTGGTTCTTACTTCAATCCAGACAATAATCTGCGCAGCCTGGCTCGTGTCTGCCTCACCGACTCCTCATAAAAACACACAGTACCACAGTGATAAGATCGTCTATGAGTGTGATGTGGGATCAATAGTTGGTTTTGCAGTGCTACTAGGTTATATTGGTTTACTGGCACTCCTCAGCTTCGTCCTAGCATTCATGGTAAGGAATCTACCAGACAACTTCAATGAAGCCAAGTTAATCACTTTCAGCATGTTGATCTTCTGTGCCGTGTGGATAGCCTTCATCCCAGCATATATCAGCTCTCCGGGCAAATATGCAGATGTAGTGGAGGTGTTTGCTATTTTAGCATCTAGTTTTGGCATTTTGGTGGCGCTGTTTGGACCCAAGTGTTATATAATCATTTTGAAACCTGAGAGAAACACTAAGAAGTCCATCATGGGACGAAGTGCCACCAAGTCATAGAAGCATTATTTGTGTGTATTTTATTTTTTGTATAAGGATATATCGGATTGCTGATAACCATGTTAGTAGAAGATTCCATTTTCTACCAGATAAACTAAAAGCAGTTTGCATGCGGTGCAAACATATTATGCACATGAATGATCTATCACAAAGCAAAGTTTGTAAAAAGTTGATTAAGGTCCCTTAAGTTTGTAACGTTAACCCTGCTTTATGCTCATACTGTAACGTTAGACCTGCAGTATATGCTCATACATTATAGGCCACCTATAATTGTTCAAAAGTAACCAAAGTAACTAAGATCAAATTGAGGAAAAATAGATATTGAACCAATTGAAAGTAGTAAAAAACGCTTTGGACTCCATTGGACCCTCAAACTGTCAAAGCAATTAAGCAACTGACTGCTAAAGCAACTAACTCCACCATCTCTGACCCTCTTGTGCAAGTTGTAACCCAATGTGCTTCACAGATTAAAACATAGAAGAAACAATAAAAACAAACAAAACAAAATAACACATCTATATAGAACAAAGCGGAGATCCGGGCACACTCAATGTTAAAAAAGGAGCAAAACTTTATTGAACCGACATGTTTCGGCCTATACGGTCTTCATCAGGGCTTTTTACTATTAAAAATAAATGATACCTGCCCACCTCCTGAGCACCTGGTTGCTTCCATGCCAAAACAAAATAACAGTTTGTTTACATATTAAATCCTGTAAACGAATTGAAGACATTTGACCCAGAGTGGAGAAAATATCAAAAGAATATCATGGAAAAGGTAATAAAAAAGATAATTTGAAAAGTGAAACTTTCTCTGCTGTCGGGAAGAAGAACTCCAAAATGTTATTTTTTTCAGGAACTGAAAAATAAAAAGAATTCAGGAAATTAAGAAAACCTTATAATTTGAAAACAATGCAATACTGCCTCATCAAAGTTGGTGTTGTAACTTTAGATATTGTCAATGACTTTATGCATTTGGTAACTACTTTTAGAATTTTGGCATGCGGCGTTGGGCACAATGTTTTCAAAAACCATCGCAAACTAATTTTGCTCGCCCCTAGTGGCCGGTTTGCAATGAAACCACTGTTAGAAATGTCAGTATATGGTTGAAACCCCAAATAATTGATCAATGGATTCTGTATACTAAATGTGCTAAATAACATACTAACATTTTACGAAAAACGAACTAGAAAGGCATCGTTTTTCAAGATGGCGTCCATTTCTATTCCAACCCGTACATAGATTTAATGTTTTTTGTTGAGATATTTAAATTGTTGTTATTGTTGATGTGAATACATGCATGGGACCCGGATGGTGATGTCCTTTTGGCCAAATGTGCGTTACTGTACCCTGTACTGTTTTGCATCTTATTGTCTAATAAAATTATCAATCAATTATCAAAAACGATGGCTGCCGGGAGCTTAAAATGCCTATGGTTTCATTGCAAACCGACCACTAGGGGGCGAGCCAAGCGGCTATTATAGACCATAATTATTATTATTCAAATTTGCCGTGTGAACAGGGTTGGGAAGTAACGGATGCTGTTACGTAATCAGCTGTGAGGCGACCGCGCTATACCGACTGCGCCACAGACTCCCAAAGGCATCTTCAACTCAGTTGTGTCCCAAATGACAGAACCTTAGGCCATAGCTGAGTGAGGTCATTAGCCACACACACACACACACACACACACACACACACACACACACACACACACACACACACACACACACACACACAAACAGTGGTGTTATTGAATTAATCTGCAGGCCTTAGGCCATTTCTATACCACAAGGTTGAAACATACAATAACATCAATTAAATATCACATGAGTCAATGCCTTGCTATTCTGATGCAATTGTTTACTTCACAAGATTGCCAATAGAGCGGCGCAGTCCCTCCCCCTTTCAGAACAACGAACGGCCCAGGAAATGAAAACGCAATGCATTTCCCCATAAGCAGTTTTTATTTAATTTATTTAAAGACCTTTTAAGCGTCGTACGAAGCCAACTCTTGTCGTGACAAATCATGACAACACACACAATATTTCGGGCCAAACAAAGAATTAGAAAGTAGAAAGAAACGGCAGGTTACAACACTTTTTTTGTTGTTTTTCTTCTTTGTAATTATTTGTTTGGTCCAAAATATTGTGTGTGTTGTCATGATTTGTCACGACAAGAGTTGGCTTCGTACGACGCTTAAAAGGTCTTTAAATAAATTAAATTAAAACTGCCTATGGGGAAATGCATTGCGTTTTCATTTCCTGGGCCGTTCGTTGTTCTGAAAGGGGGAGGGACTGCGCCGCTCTATAGTGTAAATCTAATACCTTTACTAAAGTTCTGGTAAATAATGATACTTTTCCATTAGTTCTGGTAAATAATGATACTTTTCCATTAGTTCTGGTAAATAATGATACTTTTCCATTAGTTCTGTTGTCATTGTGTTCATGTGTTTCTTATTCCTCAGCTCCAGAGGGAAACCTGGGGCCTGTTTCACGAAACTTGGATTAACTAATCCAGGATTTAGGCCAAAGCCAGGCTTTTTAAATCCTGATCTTTACAGCCTGGTTTATTCCGTTCCACTAAAGCCAAGCGAGGCTCAGAATCGGTGGATTTGGCGAGCCGGGATCAGCAAGCCTGGCTTAATAGACAGTCTGGCTTTTTGTCTCTAGACCCCTTATGTGGATCACAGATTTACTGATCCTTCTTCTTCATGGGGTATTAAGGCAGTTTGCATCCTTAATAGTTACATTACAGCCCCCTTCTGTATATCTCATTATCTTTACTAATCTATTCAAGACTTACTGATACAAGGACTTAGCTTCTAAAATAAATACTGCTGCTGTAATTAAAGAGAGAACATACTCTCAATAGTGGATAGACTGAATGATTAACTACCCCAAAAATATAGTTTACATTTTACCACTACTATTAACTTAAAACAGAATTCTTAATATTGTAAGCATAATGATATTGTCGCATTGTGATATTTGGCCATAACTCCCTCCTCTGAGGGAGCTACCTTTGGGGAAGGGGGTTGTTGTCCAGACAGGGCCGGGTCATGGGTTCATGTAGCATGCCAAAGTTTGTGCCATTGCCATTGAGAATGCATTGGGCGTTTAAGTTAAATAACTCAGAAACTACAAAACATTTCAAAGTAAAAAGTTCCAGCATGTGTCTCCACAGTAAGCTGAATTTTACAAAGTGTGAATGGAGTTTCTAGGTGAAAGTGATTTTTCTAAGTGCCACTATCTGCCTATAAATGTCTCAAATTTGAAAGCACTATATTTCTAAAACTATGAAACATTTCAAAGATTCCTTTTCAGGCACACATGTCCACCGTAGGATGAACCTAAATAGGTTTGAATGGGGTTTCTAGGTGTAAGTATGTAGGACTAGTAGTGGGTGAAACGTTACAATGGTAATATGTTGTAAAACAATGAGTAATGGTAATATTTAGTGGTTTTCACTTTTACTAAAAAAAAATAATAATAATAATAATAATATATAATAATTCTTCTTAACCGTGCACTGCACTTGCACGACAGCAAATTTATTCATGGGGAACATTCACCAAAAGCAGCTGATCTACAAGCTCACAAGCTGTCATGATGTTGTGCAGCCTATATATTTTGGTTATTTGATTTTATATAGTGCTTAGTCCTTTAATGCAGACCGATACAAATAAGGCAACATAAACCCATAATAATTGAATAAATCTGGAAAACATCATTGGTTTGTGATCAGTTTGACTGCTTAATGAACAGTAAAGACATCAGGATTAGGTTAAACCGGCTGTTAGCCTGGTCCGGAGCAGGCTAAGTCCAAAGCATTAGTTTCCATGGTAACTTATGTAGCATCACTTTCATGAAACCGAATCAAGCCTCAACATATCCAGGTTAACTGGTTAAGTTAATCTGGCAAGATCAACCAGCTTTCATGAAACCGGTTAAGCACTGATCCAGGATATATTAAACCAGGATATGTGTTAAAGCCCGGCTTAATCTCTAATCCAAGTTTCGTGAAATAGGCCCCAGGAGTATCATCCACTCAACATTTCACTCGGTTCATCATTTGGCCCATCTGTGACCCTCAAATAAAAGTCATACAATTCAACTTGTAGCTTAATTGTCCTCTTTTTTGTGCTGGGGGGAAATAAAATAAAGGGAATTTCTAAATATTGTGTATGGAAGGTTTTGTCATAATTCCACAGCAATACATTTGCCTGAGTTGTACTGTATACTGTAGAAGTATACCTATAAAAATAGTTTTACTGTTACTATCTAAGATGAGGTGTTTTGGTAATACACACACACACACACACACACACACACACACACACACACACACACAAAGGCAGATGAACTGGACTGAGCGCACGTACGCATGCACACACACACACACACACACACACACACACACACACACACACACACACACACACACACACACACACACACACACACACACACACACACACATGTGTTTCATGGTGTGGAGAGAGACTTTGCTTTCTTTTAAATAGCTTTAAAAGTTTTAGAATTATTTTACCAGTACTTTTGGTGTTTTATTGTATTTGTATAATTATTTATTGTCCTGTATGTCCTGAATGTATGCATTGACCTGAGCAAAACAATTTTCCCTTGTGGATAATAAAGACATCTAATCTAATCTAATGCTTTATGTAGTTGTGATGTGTCAAACTAGGGAGGTTTCATGATGCTGAATCCATTCCAAGCATTAGTTTAGCAAAACTCATTGGGCTAAAAACGGCCAATGCCGTCATCACAAATTGATGATGTTAGCACATTTGTGGGCATGGCCGTCCGAGTAATTTTTTTGCCTGCCTGCCTGCCTGCCTGCGTGCATGCGTGCATGCGTGCGTGTGTGTTGATCATTGTATTTTCTCTGTAGTTGCCTTCCTATAAAAAAAATATCACACCCGTGTGAACTGAGTGGTGCAACTCCCCCCCTCTCTCTCTCTCTCATTCTCTCTCTCTCTCTCTCTCGCTCTCATTAGCAGGCAACAGTGCAGCACTATCTCTCTCTCACTCTCTGTTTCTGGCACAACGGCGCCCCTACTGGTACTCATAGTCATACTAGGGTGCTCATAGTCACATAGGTGAACACGGACATTGCTGTTCCTCAAAAAAAGGAAAGGAAGATTATTATTTTGAAGAAAATTACACAGTGATCATTATGGTACATTTATTGTACCTGCAGTGAATTTGCATTTATTGAAGTTGGTATTTAATGATAGTAAGTATTGGACTTTACTCCACCCATCCTCACGCCTACACCTGTTTACACCTACACCTGTTTACACCTATCTGTTTACATCTACACCGGTTTACACCTACACCTGTTTACATCTACACCGGTTTACACCTACACCTGGGGCCTATTTCACGAAACTTGGATTAGAGATTAAGCCGGGCTTTAACACATATCCTGGCTTAATATATCCTGGATCAGTGCTTAACCGGTTTCATGAAAGCTGGTTGATCTTGCCAGATTAACTTAACCAGTTAACCTGGATATGTTGAGGCTTGATTCGGTTTCATGAAAGTGATGCTACATAAGTTACCATGGAAACTAATGCTTTGGATTTAGCCTGCTCCGGACCAGGCTAACAGCCAGGTTTAATGTCTTTACTGTTCATTAAGCAGTCAAACCGAATATTACCATTACTCATTGTTTTACAACATATTACCATTGTAACGTTTCACCCACTACTAGTCCTACATACTTACACCTAGAAACCCCATTCAAACCTATTTAGGTTCATCCTACGGTGGACATGTGTGCCTGAAAAGGAATCTTTGAAATGTTTCATAGTTTTAGAAATATAGTGCTTTCAAATTTGAGACATTTATAGGCAGATAGTGGCACTTCAAAAAATCACTTTCACCTAGAAACTCCATTCACACTTTGTAAAATTCAGCTTACTGTGGAGACACATGCTGGAACATTTTACTTTGAAATGTTTTGTAGTTTCTGAGTTATTTAACTTAAACGCCCAATGCATTCTCTATGGCAATAGCACAAACTTTGGCATGCTCCCATGACCCTCACCAGTCTGGCCCCTGTCTGGACAACAACCCCCTTCCCCAAAGGTAGCTCCCTCAGAGGAGGGAGTTATGGCCAAATATCACAATGCGACAATATCATTATGCTTACAATATTAAGAATTCTGTTTTAAGTTAATAGTAGTGGTAAAATGTAAACTATATTTTTGGTGTAGTTAATCATTCAGTCTATCCACTATTGAGAGTATGTTCTCTCTTTAATTACAGCAACCGTATTTATTTTAGAAGCTTAAGTCCTTGTATCAGTAAGTCTTGAATAGATTAGTAAAGATAATGAGATATACAGAAGGGGGCTGTAATGCAACTATTAAGGATGCAAACTGCCTTAATACCCCATGAAGAAGAAGGATCAGTAAATCTGTGTTCTACAGAATGGGTCTAGAGACAAAAAGCCAGACTGTCTATTAAGCCAGGCTTGCTGATCCCGGCTCGCCAAATCCGCCAATTCTGAGCCTCAATTGGCTTTAGTGGAACGGAATAAACCAGGCTGTAAAGATCAGGATTTAAAAAGCCTGGCTTTGGCCTAAATCCTGGATTAGTTAATCCAAGTTTCGTGAAACAGGCCCCTGTTCACATGTAGTATTGGACTTTACTCCACCCGGCTATCCTCAGCCTATACACCTGTTTACATCTACACCTGTTTACATCTACACCGGTTCACACCTACACCTGTTTATACCTACACCTGTTTACATGTAGTATTGGACTTTACTCCACCCGGCTATCCTCAGCCTACACCTGTTTACATCTCCACCTGTTTACATGAGCTATCCTCACCTTTACATGCAACATGTTGCACATCTTTTCCCAACAGGTTTAAGTACTTATAATGCACTGTTCAAGTGATTCATGCTAACATGTTGCACATCTTTTCCCAACAGGTTTAAGTACTTTAATAATGCACTGTTCAAGTGATTCATATGCTATGTGCCTATTTTGTTATTTCACTTTGATATTTTGAGCACACATATTTTTCAGCCAATGATTGTGCCTGTTATTGCACTTTATTGCCTCAATACAAGTAAGACGCGCAAACGCGGGAAGCGAACGCAGCTCGTGTGTGTGTGTGGTTGTGTGTGTGTGTGTGTGCTACAGCTGCGCCGTGTGTGTGTGTGTGTGTGTGTGTGTGTGTGTGTGTGTGTGTGTGTGTGTGTGTGCTACAGCTGCGCCCTCTGGTGGCGGGCGGGTGGTGTCACAGCGGGACAGACACACAGACACACAGACATGATCTGCAGGGTCTCATAGTTAGTGCTCATTGCGTTCGCAACAAGTCAAGTCTCAAACATTATGGAACAACGGTCTAAAACACACTGCATGTATTTAAACCACCACAAGATGGCGCTGTAGCAACAACAGACCACCTGTTGCACTCCACACTGTGCAGATCAAGTCCCGCGAGACTTTGGGACGGGAGTTGAGTTGATGCATGATATCCAAGATGGCGGAATAAACAAACCTATAAGCCTGATACTTTTTTACAGTATATGGCCTGCCGCCTGATACAGACAGCCACAGACAAACACGTCCTTGTGTTTATTAATATAAGTGTTTATAACCAACCAAAGGGTAAAATAATACATGTGTGTGCGTGCGTGCGTGTGCACACAGCTGTGATGATCAACAGTGGAATGAGTGGATGATCCAATTATCCACTTATCACTCTGACCAACGGACCAATGACGGACGGACTAGTTGAACAGGTGACCGGATCCAGTGGGCGGGGCTTTGGATTTAAATAGAAGCGGCCATGTTGTTTTCCAGCATGCTGTTTGGTTTGGGATCCAGGCTGTCTGGGAACCAAGCTGTTTGTTCCATGGTAAGCGTTTGTTTGAGAAACATGGTTTTATCCTTTAACACTGTTATTGTTTAGACATTAGAGGATTTATAGGACTGTTTATTGTTTAAACATAAGGATTTATAGGACTGTTGTTTATTGTGACACTAAATAGACGACAATGCCAGGAATGTTTTTCCTTTTAGGCCTCATTCACACATAAAGAACACATGTTTTGTTGCCCTGCCTGTGTTTGCTGGCTGTTCAATGCTTTTCCAATGGGAGGCACATGGTTTGACCAAACACTTGTGTTTGATTGCCCCCCTCCCCTCCATCAAATAGCCTACAAATGTTTGATCAAACCATGTGACTACAATTGGAAAGGCATTGAGGCGGTCATCAAACACAGGCAGAGCACAGAATGTATGTTTATGTGTGAAACATTTGTCTTGACTGTGTTTAATGGCTGCCCCAATGCATTTCCAATGGAAGTCACATGGTTTGACCAAACATTTGTTTGATCGAGGGGAGGGGGACAGAACACAGCCATCAAACAAATGTTTGCTCAAAACATGTGACTTCCATTGGAAAAGCATTGAGGCGGCCATCAAACACACAAGCCGGGTGTTTATTAGGTGTTATCGAGGCCTTAGAGAAGGAAGCAAATATACAAACAAACCATGGTTACCAACAGTGGTGGAAATTAAATCATTACCTTTACTGAAGTATAGTGTAGAAAATATACTATTTGGAAACTTAACTACTATAATTACTTTGTAGATTTGTATTATTACTAAACATACTAGCCTACATTGTTCATTTACCACTACAAGCTCACAATGCATTGTGATGTGACACATTGTGAGCTTTTAGATCTGCTATTTTCAAAAGGTATTTTTTTGTTAAACATTTCAAATGGGACAATCTGCATACTTTTGGTCATTTTTTACTTTGACTCACGTTATATAATGTAGATTTTGAATTTCCCCCTTTTTTCCAACATCTTAAAGGGATAATTCACTTTAAAAAACAAACTTTTTGTCATTGTATCATCTACTCGGGCTTATGTGAACACCACAGACAGTTTTTAAGTTACTTTATTCAGTAATTAGATATTCATTTTACTGCCCTGACCCCTTCCTATACAAACCCATTAACTTCAAAATCCATTTTAACCATGATAGACGCTCAACTCTTTTCCTGGTGTCCTTCAAATACGTGAGTGGTCCGTGCGTTTTCATTTAGCCTACTGTTCTTATTTATTTTTTAATTATTTTTGAAAAATGCCCTCCAGAAGGAGGCCGGAACGGTAGGCTAAATGAAAAGCCACTGCCCCCTCACGTATTTGAAAGACCATCAGTCACCAGAAAAAAGGTTGGGTGTTTTAAATCTATCATGGTTAAAGTAGAGTTTGAAGTTACAATGGGTTTGTGGAGGGAGCGGGGCAGCTAAAATTAATATCTAAATACTGAATCAAGCAACTTAAAAGCTGTCTGCTGTGTTCACATAAGCCTGAGTAGAGGATAAAGTGAAATATCCCTTTAATATTATATTATATGAATTTTACAATGTATGAAATCTGGATAAAGAGTGTAATGTCGTTTTTATGTATGTGTCTTACATGTTAATCATGTGACCTTGGTGTCATGTGTGACCTTGAATGGGGTCATCAGGAGATGGCTGGTATTGGTAATGGAGTGTCTACTCGGCTGAGCTGAAACGTATAACGGTGTCAACGAACGCTCCCTGAGATTACGAGGCGTACGGTGCTCGGGACGTATTGTGCCATACAACCTACGCGGCTCTATTAATACCGGCTATCTTCAACCGAGTGACGGAAGGGCCCCCACGGTACGTGCCTGGATTACATGTGGCTGTAGTAGAAACTAGGGCTGTGTCACCATTACATGTTAAGTTGACCATTCATTGTCATACATGATTGCGATTAACACATGAACACAAAGTTAAAATTTCTTTATTGCTTTTAGGCTTCATAAACAAGCTACACAAGGCCGATATGACTAATTATATGCATTAATTACTTTTATACTTTGCCAAAAAAGGGAGAAACACTTTACTGAGGTTTTTACGTGTTTTTAGTATTTCAAAGTGTCCATGATGTCATGGACACTTCCTACCCAGACTACAATTCCCATAATGCTTTGGTGCACTGCTCCTTGTGGATAGGGGGAGGGCTGTCTTACTGAGACAACATGTAGTCCAGGAAGGAAGTGAGCCCGGTGTCCATGACATCAGAGACAACAGGCTTACTGCTACAGATCGACAAGCTGAAAACGTGTCACCTTGTGCAGTTTCAAGCTTGTAGATCTGCTACATTTGATACCTTTGTGTGACGCTCTACTGCTCTAGTAGAGTGATGTCTGAAGTCCAGCCTGCGGGCCCCAACAATGTACTAAATGTCACTAAAAGTCACGCATCCAACGAGCTTTAAACTAGTCTAGTATGATCAATTAGGTAAGGTGTTCATTTATTTAAGTTCGTTTAAGTTATTAAGAATATGAAGATAGGAGGTTTCTGCTGACAGCGACAATATGCAATGTATTGTTCTATGTAGCAAGCCGCAGCCAAGATGATTGTGGTGATTGATGTTTCCATTTTAAGGCCTATGGAGAAATAAGAAAAACTCTTGAGTGTGACCCTTCACTTGCCAATGTTAGTCCAAGAAGGTTCAAACAATTCCTTTTGCGTTAAGGGGGATAAGGGTTCTGTTTATTATTACGACTACTTCTACTGGTACTACTACCGTACTTCATTCATACCAATCTCCAGGTCAGAAGAGGAACTCTAGACGCTGAACCATGTTGTCCGGTGAAGAACTCCTTTGCAGCACACAGCAGGTGATAGCTGGGCTGGAGGCGCTGAGAGGAGAAAACCGCACTCTGCTGGACAAACTGCAGGGTGCGATGGAAGACAGATCAGCGGCAGAAAGCGGCAGTGTGGAACAAGAGAAAAGCTGCATCATCAGCCAGTCACTGGAGAGGATAGAACTGGGACTGGGGGAGGCCCAGGTAAAGAGGGAACGGAATCGAACGGCACAACTGAATAATAGACACAGCGGAAAGGGGCCAAGAGGCCAAGAGCCAAGAGCAGATCTCTTTACTACAGTAGAATACATTTCTTGTAATGGATTAGAATGAATAGTTTAGAAGACCATTAGAATAGTCATTGGTCTGTCTGTACCCATCTCTTTCACTGCTCCCATTATCATTGTCCTCCCTATGTCTCTCTAGTTTATAGCACATTACTAAACAGAAGACATAATCTCTACCTGTTTCAGATCATTTCCCTTTAAAAAACAAGTTGACTTGATATCAAACAAGTTTCAGACTAAACTCTTTTGAGTGTCCACTATCCATGGTTGTTCTTGTGCATTACTTTCTCAAACTAAAAGGTTTCTCTATAGGCTGTTTGCCCTCCCTCACTACATGCATTGTCTCCGCCCTCCAGGTCATGATGGCACTGTCAGCCCACCTGAGTTCTCTTGAAGCAGAGAAACAGAAGCTCCGTGCACAGGTGAGAAAATAGAAATGGAAGAATCTGATTGATTTGAAAGTTCCCAAGGGACATGTAACCGAATATTAGCATTGCTGCATGTATATTTGTGACCCAGCAGATTTGATCACATTTTCAGAAAGTCTCTCTTATCTAGGTCGTCCATAGACCGCTTCCAGTCATCCTGGTTCTCCATACAAAAAAAAAGTTCATGATTTTTTTTGTGTGACAATGAAGTATTTGCTCCAAACACTCTTATCGCAGAAAAATAAGAGTTGTAGAAATTATTGGAAAGTCAAGACTGCCATGACAAGTGTATGTAAACCTTTGACCACAACTAGGTAGGATATCGACAGCAATGGCTTTCCATTGATGAAACCTGGTAGGATGAACGCATAGTTCTCTTTCCATTCTTTGAATGTACCCTTTTCACTGTCAAAGAGGAATCTCTTTAGACTTTTGGATGAAAAAGCCTCTCTCACTTTAAAAAACAGATGAAAACTTTGTTTCACATGCCTTTAACAATACACTGCTTCTCTCTGTTCTAAGAAGAGACATTGAACCCTGAAATAAGTCACTTTTTTGGGTGAACTAGCTCAGTAGCTCGTCTTTGGACCACAAGTTCATGGTTTTGATCTCGCCAACTCGGCGTATGAGTAGCATGGCTTGGGTGCATCAAGTCATGCTGGAAGTACTGGGAGCTGATGGTAGGTGTGGCGCTCCACCTCAGCAATCCATCTCCCAGGGTTCTAGCGCATTGTTACGGGGACAGACTCCCGTGTGTTACCGGCTGATACCGACAATTATCCATTCAGGCCTGACTTCAAAATTAGAAAAAAATCTTTTAAATCCTCCAGTTTTCTGAAATAAATATTTTTATGATTTTTCAAAAATAGCAGACCTACAAGCTCGTAGCGCTATGAGCTTGTAGATCTGCTATTTTTCAATAGCTAAATTATAACATAATGTTTAAAACACCAAAAGGGGTTCCCGCCCGACCTACTTCTTGGGTGAACTACACCTTTAAGTGTTAAAAACAGATAACATATCACTCCCTCTTTCTTGTCACCTGATGCTCCTCTGTGTGCATGAGACACGGGGCATTCTCTGTAAATGAAGGTTTAAAAAAATAAATCAAATCTCTTCCTCTTCAGGTGCGTCGGCTGTGTCAGGAGAACCAGTGGCTGAGAGATGAGCTGGCTGGAACCCAGCAGCATCTACAGGAGAGAGAACAGGAGCTGGTCACCCTGGAGGAAAACAACAGACACCTCCAGTTCATGTCTTCCATTCGCAAATATGACCAGGACGAACCACCACTGGTGAGACAGACAACATGATTAGTTTTATCCTATTTTATAGATTTATGTCGTACGCACTTTAAGATGATTATACATTTAAAAATGTTTGATTATAGAATATTATGGGCCTAAGCCTAGTTTGCACCAATATTACGAGTTTACTAATATTATATGCAAACATCAACCTTTACACAAGCCATACTGAGAATATCTGTCTGTCCGTCTTAAACAAGCATGCATAGATGCATAGCATAGATGCATAGAAGCATGCATAAAATTAGCTGGTTTATTGTTACTGAATTGTGATGACGAAGTGGAGTTTGTTTATTTTCTTCAACAGGATGATAAGGACACCTCCTCCACAAAAGAATCTCTAGATGACCTCTTTCCTACTGAGGAGGAGGAACAGTCGCAGAGTGAGTAATTACGTTGCCATTTGACTGCGTCTCAAGTTGTTTTGTCCTGCCTGTCATAGTTTCTCAGTGTCAGTAAGCCACTCTCTGTATCAGTGGTTCTCAAACTGTTTGTATGTCAAGGACCCCCAAATGAATTGGCCACGGATCCCCATCTGACAATATCTTGTGCTAGAGACCCCATACAGGATTTTTTTTTTTTTTTTTTTTTTTTTAATAGCTTGAAGATCAGTCTTTTTTTTTTACATATTCAATTGGCCACGGCACGGACCATCTGACAATATGTTGTGCTATACCTACATACAAGATACATACTGTACATACAAGATACATACATACAAGAATAGTGTTTTTGAAATGCTACAAAACTTTTACATCATACAGTATATTTAAAAATGGCAGATCTACGCAGCCAAAAAGATCATAGCCCAACGCTGGAATCGCCCACATGATGTTTCAAAAACACATTGGCTGCGAAGCTTTCTGGACATTGCTTATCTGGAACTGTCATCGGCAAGGATTAATCAGTCCCAAGAGGGCACAATTTCAATGTGGACAGACCTAATATCAGACCTGAGAGACTTACTGACCCGGTGATGTAATGGATGTGTTGTGGGTTGATTATTCTGTGAATAGGATGGGGGGGAGGGGGTTTTGTGTGTGTGTGAGTGTTTTGAGTTCAATTTGGTATACTTTGAAATTATTATACCGTGTTTTTGCCTGATCAGAAAACAAATACAAATTGTGAAAATGAAAAAGAAAAAAAGGAAGATCTACAACGTTGTGAGCTTGACGATGGATAAGCTTTCACATATCCGATATATATAGGGTTAAAGTGGATGAACTAATGTTGATATATTAACTCGTATTGTTGGGGACCACCTGGAACACATTCAAGATCTACCACTTTGAGAGCCACTGCTCACACAGTGGAGTTTAGTCTCTCAATACTTTATGAATGCTCTCATGATGGAAAGGAATATTGGAGGCAACAGCTCTTCACAAGACCTAGGGACAATTACTGTAGTGATGTCACATTTTGAGCATTGCTGTTACATGTGGTGAGGAATAATCTACTAAGTGGGTGAAACTGCACATTATGCAGGCCCTACTTTTCAGTTGATCTTAAATGTTTCTTTTAGAATAGGCCTGTGCTAATGTGTATCCCTGCCTGGTCTATACTTGTTAGACAGACATGGAGGCACGCACGCACACAGTGAGCCTAGGTTCTGGCACTGGGCATGTGCAGGCCTCCTGACTGACTAGGCAGTGGTCACCTGGCTTGATAACCGTTTCGTAGGAAAAACCTGCATGTTTGTGCGGGTGTTTCTTTGTACAGTGCCGTGTTCATCCCCTTCCATCTTCTGTCCTGGTTCAGTGTCACAGCCCCACCAAAGCAGTGCCGTGGCAGCAGCGCAGCAGGGAGGGTATGAGACCCCGGCCCGTCTCAGAACCCTACACAACCTGGTCATTCAGTACGCTTCTCAGGGACGCTACGAGGTGGCGGTGCCACTTTGCAAACAGGTGTGTCCGAGGTTTTTATATGTTCACATTCAAGTCAGTTGAGTTCAATAATGTATACATTTATACATGTATACATAATTAATTTTGGCAGAAGCCTCTTATCTCCATATTCACGAAGGCATCAAAAGTAGAAGCTACTTTTGCTATTTTTGAATTTGAATCCATGCCCGATGAAGGTCTGACTGACCGAAATATTGCTTAAATAAAATTCTGTAAGTGAAGACAGTGTGCGGGGATTCCAGTTTTTTTCCTGCTCTTCCAATTCATTTATCCGACACACCTGTCCCCCGTAAGTGTGCATAAGGACTCCTTTCTTCAGAATTTGAATCCTGAAAAGTAACGGTTTCGGACATATGATATACATGTCAAAATATATCCTACATTTAAAAAGAATAACATTTCAACAGGCCCTGGAAGACCTGGAGAAGTCCTCAGGACACAGCCACCCAGATGTAGCCACCATGCTAAACATACTAGCACTGGTTTACAGGTGAGGCTGCATTCATTCATGGTCTGGAGAGGGCAGACGGGTAAAAGGGCAGGGTCTCAAGCCCCCTTTGATGTCTATGTGTTCACGTGCCATGTTTGTGTCTGTTTCCTGCAGGGACCAGAACAAGTACAAAGAGGCAGCAAACCTCCTGAACGATGCTCTGGCGATCAGAGAGAAAACACTAGGAATGGACCATCCAGCTGTAGGTTATCCACCCCAACACTCACACCTTTGATGAATTGAAAATGGAGGACCCTGATGTAAACAAGTCTTAGTCTTAGTCTTTTTTCTGGTTTCATCCTCTTTGCAGATCTTGTATTGACCTGTACCTTCCTTGGACTGGTCCCATTCTGCAATATGTTTATAACATTTTCAGTCAATCAATCACACCTACTACCATCTATCAGGAAAGATTTGAAGATCTGTAAATACTGTAGTCCATAATGCTCAGAAAGACGTAGTATATGAACTGTAAAGGTTTCTGAGAATCGTTTACATCAGTGATCCTCAAATCGATTATAGCAAATTATTACATTTTCCTAATATATTATTTGTATTATCTAAGAGATGCTATTGTTATGCAACAAGCCGTCTCCACTTGACATCCACGTTGATATTTTCAGGCACATTCTGTAATTTTCATTGTAAACATGGTCCAAATGTCTTTTAAAATTACATGAAACCAACATGACAATTATTTTTTTAGATGGATGTAATGGGCCTTATATGACTGGTCTTATGGACCTTTGTCTTATTGAAAATGTTCCTGGTGGACCCTTCAGAATTATATTTAGAGTACCCCTGGTCTAAATCAACCTCACTGAGGGTGTGTGCGCATTCATTTTGTGCATCCATTTATTTGTGTCTGTCTACAGGTGGCAGCAACACTGAACAACCTAGCGGTGCTTTATGGGAAGAGAGGGAAATATATGGAAGCCGAACCACTCTGTAAGAGAGCTCTGGAGATCCGAGAGAAGGTAATAAAACACTCTGTAAGAGAGCTGTTTTCTGAAAAAGCTATGTTTCTATGTCAGTGGTTCTTTGATTTTTCAAAAATAGCAGACGTACAAGCTCGTAGTGTGCCACTCGGTGGCACGCTACGAGCTTGTAGATCTGCTATTTTTCAATATCTAAAGCATAACATAATGCTAACACCAAAAGGGGTTCCGGCCCAAAATGGGTTAATTGGATTAAAATTGTAAAATAAAATTGTAAAATATGTCAAAACGCAGTGCTTCGCCCAGAGTTTTGAGCTTGTAGATCTACTACTTTTGATGCTTGCGTGTGATGTGACGCTGTAGTATGATCAAGTAGGACATTAATTTACAGAAAAACACAGAAAGCTAACATGAGGTTTCTGCCCGACAGCAACAATATGGTTTATTAGTGCAACTAACTTGTTCTATCTGAAATGTACCTATAGGTCCTTGGCACTGACCACCCAGATGTTGCAAAGCAACTAAACAACCTGGCCCTACTGTGTCAGAACCAAGGAAAGTACCAGGAGGTGGAGCAGTACTATGAACGGGCCCTACACATCTACCAGAGCCGCCTGGGACCAGATGACGCCAATGTAGCCAAGACCAAGAACAACCTGGTGGGTGCAACAGAATGGACTGAACCAACCCAACTGAAAGGGACAATTTACCGTGTACACAGAATTATGAACCATTATTTAACAGGAAAAGTGGAAACAGAAAATGCATAGTAGGAACAAGAAAATCATTAATACAATGTAATTGTAAATGTTCAATTTTGGTATTTAGTAGATGCTCTTAGCCAGAACGACAAGATCAGAGCAGAAATGTTGTGTAAATGTTGACAACCAAGCAAATGGTCATTGTAAGCTGCTCACTTAGTCACCACTATGGGACAATTAATGCACAGGTCATTGTAATGAATTATAAATAATGTTCAATATTGATCCTGATACCTGTGTTGTTTGCACCTACAAGACAACGGCAGACTCGGCCACTCACACAAATACCTGTGTGTGTGTGTGTCTCTCAAAGGATAATAAAATAAATATATCTTTCTCCATCAAGGCATCATGCTACCTGAAGCAAGGGAAGTATAGGCAGGCTGAATCTCTCTACAAAGAAATTCTGACAAGAGCACACGAAAAAGAGTTTGGATCTGTTGAAGGTAAAACTTCTTTCAGTGTGTGTGTGTGTGTGTGTGTGCGTGTGTGTGTGCGTGTGCGTGTGCGTGTGCGTGTGCGTGTGCGTGTGCGTGTGCGTGCGCGCGCGCGCCTGTCTATCGTTCACTTTGTCCATGTATTTGTCCTGTAGGTGACGGTCGTCCTACGTGGTCCAGTTCGGAGGACGGGCTGGGCACCCTGAAGCGCAGCGGCTCATTCACTAAGCTCAGGGAATCCATACGACGCAGCAGCGAGAAGCTGGTCCGCAAGCTCAAAGGAGTTGGGACACAGGAAACCAGCTCCATGAATAGGCTACTGGGTAAAAAAAATAAGTAAAGATGTATGACCACCGTCTGTTGCCTTGCTTCATGCTTTGTTAACATTTACTGAAATAAATAGTAATAGTCCCCCCTTCTGATAAAATATGTATTTGCTTTCCAGAATGAAGAGGGCCAACTCTCTGAATGTGTTGAATGTTGGACCCAGAGAAAGTCAGGAGAGCGCACAGGTGAGCAAAACTATCTATCCATTATTTGTCCTGCCATCCATCCAGTCATAAGCTAATGTATAACGTAAATATGTCTTGGCGTGATCATGACAGTTGTTTTGTTTTGTATTGTTTTTCAGCATACAAAAATAGGCATCAGCTACTCCGAGAGCTGTAACAGCTCCTTGAGCCTGCAGGCTAGACGAGGATCATTTGGTGGGAACAGCTAGTGATGGCGTACACACACACACACACACACACACACACACACACACACAAATTGCTGTCATTCTTTGCAAAGGATGGTGATTTCAAGTTATGCAAGTACTGTAATCTGACCCTCTAGTGATCAGATTAGACAATGCAAAAAGCAGGTGAATGCTTAATTACTCAGAAAAGGGGTATTGAACGACAATGCCGTCCGTTTCTTGACACTTTTGTTTTTTAAGGCACTGTATAGATTTCGTCCATCTATATTGGTATAAAGTACGTTATTCTCAAATTGAGTCCTGACAAAACTAAGCACTGCTGATTCACAATTTGAAATGGTTTCCTCTGAGGAGAAATGTTTCCATTTCATACGTTTCATAGATTACAGGATTGACTAATTCGTTAATTGACCTCGTGCCAGCTATGGGCTGTGGAATAAACCTTGTTTTGACCAGAAATGCCATCTGGGACAAGGAATTGGAGATAAAGGCGTTTGAAAGAAACGGATCCGAAATTCAAGATGGTGCACTCCATTGTTGTTGACATCATCAGCTAGCAACCCAATGCTAATGTGAGTAGCATCTCGATCAAAAGCACTAAAAAAGACCATTGCGCCGTGAATCTACGCCAATGGCGTTGGGCCAGACTAACGCCAATGACGCAAATTCACGCTAATGGCGGGCCTGAGTTAAAATACTGACTAGATATTAGATACAGTAATAGTGATCAAATCAGATTTTAACCTGGACTATATCATTCATTTCACTTCATATTTTATACAAAACCGTAATTCAAAACACACTTTAAGTACCGTGCTGAGGATAGTTTGTTAATGTAATCCAACACATTAATTATTACTTGATGCAAGTAGATCATAATTGTGAAAGCAACTTTTCTAACCGTATTCAATCTCAACAGCAAAGATATATTTTGAGGTAGACTTACCTTTCTCAGGTAACCGTTGACATATACCGTATTACTCTATTGGTGTGTACATTGAAACACTGAATACACTTGGAATAATTCTATACAGTGTTACAGCAGGAATATTGATCTTAAAGTGTATACTGTATATGTGTACTTTTCATGCTAATTTTAAGAATGTCGAAATATATTTTCCACAATTTTGCACATTCCATTTGTAGCTCATTCTTTACTAGCTAATGTTAAACACGTTTTACGTCCTGCAATATCCTCTGAGAGATAACAATAATTTGGAATGAGACAACAAAGTATAAAGGTATAATAATTACTAGAAATGTTTACTGCTGTATTTAAATTATGAGTGTATTGTTTTCAGGACAATAACACCTTTTACTTATTCAGAATTTACCATGTCAATCTTGAGCTGTCAAAACAAATGGAATATGGTACAATAATGGTACATTTAGTTAAATATATTATACTGTGCGGTTTTATTATACAGTATGTAACAATGCAATCATTTTATAAGCTATCTTGATACTTCAAAGTGTTGTGTGACTGAGTGAACAATTAATTTCACTTTAAAACAGGACCTAGGTGACCAAATACTTCTGGGTTTAAAAAAAAAAGAAAAGCTGTATATGCATATGAACATTTTGACTGTAACCGCCACTGTAGCCATTTATAGAAAGGTTGTTGTTAATTTGATCAACTGATAAGATTTTATTTTAAATAAATAAATATTTTTAATCGTGGTTAGTGGTTACCACCACAGTCTTTTGATGAGGACAGGAGAAAAATTGGTTGCCGTGACCCATAATGTAATCTGAATTTAAAAGTAGACCAAAATGATTGACTTGGGGTCTCAAGGGCTCTAATTCTCCTTTTTTTTATCAGCTTGCAGAGCTGATAAAAAGCTCTAGTAGCCATGTAGTAGCGAGATTTTCATGATTGGCTAGCCTATAAGCCAATGGGAGACTAGCCCTATACGACCAATGGGATAGATGGCTAATTTCACCCTTCTGCTGGGACTCTCCTCTTCCCCACTCCCCCCCCCCACCGTACCATAACTAGAGACTGTCTCCTCTTCCCCACTCCCCCCCCCACCGTACCATAACTAGAGACTGTCTCCTCTTCCCCACTCCCCCCCCCCCCCCCCCCCCCACCGTACCATAACTAGAGACTGTCTCCTCTTCCCCACTCCCCCCCCCCCCCCCCCCCCCCCCCCCCCCCCCACCGTACCATAACTAGAGACTGCAAATGCAACTACAGAAAGTCCCACTACGGTACAATATGCAAGAAATCTACCCCAAATCTCTTCACCGAAAATAGCACAATGTTTATCCCAGAATATTATACCAGATTTCATACGGTTAAACTGACAGATTTTAGTATGAATTTTGACATAATGATCTTTTCCTATAAAGAGAACAGCTCTCATCATAGCCAAGAATGAACTTGTCTCTGTAGCCCCTTGAAAGTCCTCCCACTAGCAGTAACCCTGCTAGCTGATCAATGATCCTGTCTGTTATTAATAACTACTGAATCTGATTGTACATTTACTTTGGTAGAATGTTTGTGATGGCTGCACTTTCACAACGGCACTAATCAATGTAAAATGAATCTGTTACCAGCCTAGCTGAATCTGCTAGAAGAAATGTTACAAACTGAGAAAGGAGTTCATGCTGTACACTTTATACCTGATGTATGTATCTCTTTTGAGAGTGCATCAATCTTTTTTGTATTTTGTACCTGGAAGCTGATATGGAAAATAAAGTATGTTACTTTGTGTCTTTGTTTTATTGTATTGACAAATGTCAGATTCAGTGTATAGCATATTTTCTGTGCTGGCCTTTTACGTCCCTTCAATTAACTAATTATATTTATTCAAAAGTTAAAATATAAAAATGTGTATATCCCATTGCATTTAGAAAGGCGATAAAAGCCATACATACATACCATATACTATATGGTATGTTGTCTTTCATGGTTTAAAAAAGTGTGCCCTGGGACAAAAAAGTTGGGAAACACTGCCATATAGTATTTATATTCATCTGCATATTCTTCTTACTATAGCTCTCTCTCTCTCACACACTTTGAGAAATTACAGAGTTACCATCTGGGGGTCCCTGAACCTTGAGACCCCCAAAGACGCCCCCAGGGGGGCGACACAATCACAACGAGCCGTCCAAAACGGTTGAGAAATGACAGTTACCATTTGGGGGTCCCGGGGGGTCCCCGAACCTCCAAAACCTTGAAAACGCCACCAGGGGGGGCGACACAATCACAACGAGCCCACCGCCGTCCAAAACGGTTGAGAAATGACAGAGTTACCATTTGGGGGTCCCTGGGGGGGTCCCGGGGGGTACCTCGGGGTCCCTGAACCTTGAGCCCCCTAAAGACGCCCCCAGGGGGGCGACACGATTCCAACGAGCCCACCCCCATCCAAAACAGTTGAGAAATGACAGTTACCATTTGGGGGTCCCTGGGTGGTCCCGGGGGGTCCCTGGGGGTCCCTGAACCTTGAGCACCCTAAAGACGCCCCCAGGGGGGCGACACGATTCCAACGAGCCCACCCCCGTCCAAAACAGTTGAGAAATGACAGTTACCATTTGGGGGTCCCTGGGTGGTCCCGGGGGGTCCCTGAACCTTGAGCCCCCTAAAGACGCCCCCAGGGGGGCGACACAATCACAACGAGCCCACCGCCGTCCAAAACGGTTGAGAAATGACAGAGTTACCATTTGGGGGTCCCGGGGGGTCCCTCGGGGTCCCTGAACCTTGAGCCCCCTAAAGACGCCCCCAGGGGGGCGACACGATTCCAACGAGCCCACCCCCGCACCCCCGTCCAAAACAGTTGAGAAATGACAGTTACCATTTGGGGGTCCCCCACAATTTTAACATCCCAGATCGATTGAAATATGAATCTACTGTGCTGACTGCTACAGCAGGTCCATATATAGTTCTAATGCCCATTAGAGCTATGGACCACCGCCCCCCCCCCCTTTCCCCTCACTGTATATGTATCTTTTTCCTTTTTGCTTCCTATATGATGAATTCCTGTTCTGTTCTTTAAACTACATAGAAGTGTCTATTTGTATGTCTCTAAATGTTTTGATGAATTGAACAATGTGGACCCTGTTGTAAACAAGTGTAATGCTTAATTGGGTCGTCCACTCACAGTTAAGTCTTTGTATTGAGTTTGTGCTTGAAATGTTCTGTAATTCTACAAACTGTTAATAAATATTTCAATCAATCAATCAAACCAGAGCTAGACTACACCATGATATATTATTAGGAGTACAATAACTTTGCATTGTGAATAAAAAGGTATAGCCACAGTGGGGTTGCAGTGTAATGCTGAAGGTTTAATCACAGGGCTGTCTGCTTTATGTACTATGATTAAACGTGCATTCTGGTATTGTGAATCAATGATTGAGAAAAACATCAGAGGGGTTTGAACCCGTGAAGTTATATAAAGTTAAATCAAAGTCGGGCGTTTAGACGGCTAGACCACTGAGGACGCTGCCAGAAAGGGGACTTGACTCATATCTGTATTGACTATTTATAAGCCGTGACGTAACCCGCTTCCGGGTCTTACTCAAGAAAGCTCCACGTCCTCGCGGGCGTGGCCTCACGTCACACCCGGAAGGAAGTGCCGCCCCCCCTCAAATACGGAAGAGACGCGTGGAGGGGGTTTTGCTCAGTGTTGTTTTGCCACGTCACCATGTCGGTCGTCGTCGTGTCCGCAGCAAGCAGGTACGTTCAATGTTATTTAATACTTAACGTTGTTGTTGTTCAAACATCTGTGATCACTTTATATGATGTTAACTTGTTGTGATGTTTATATATTATGTTCGTGCCACTCTGTGAAGCCGTGTTCCAGTAGCCTAATGGTTACTCTCGGCGCTTAGTAGATAACAGGGCCCGGGTTCGAGTCCCCATCGAGGACTGAGAGTTAGCTTCATTCTTACCAAACTAGCACAATTGTTTTAGCTTTTCTCGTCGAGGTCCATTATTTATTCAGTATTTGAGCTTAAAAATGGTGGTCCCGTGGCTCAGATACTGAATGAATAAAGGACCTCGACTTGACGCAAACAAACAGTGTTGTGTTTGTTAAGAAGAAAAGAAACTCGGTCATCGACTGGGAAGTGAACCCGGGCCCGGATGTTCACATGCCATCGACTTAACCACTCGGCTACTGGATCTTAGTTTTATAAAGTGGTAGTAACATATATGAACACAACACAGTAGGAACAGAGCATTCTGGGATGCACGCTAGTTCGTTAGCTAGCTACTTAACTTTATGGCTAGCTAGCGTGCTGCCGTCGTGAACGTGCACAATGATAGTCAACGGACCAGCGCGTTCATGTGTTTGGGGCCAGGCTGCAATACCTTCATTCGGCCACTATGTCCATTTCGCCTCAGGGTTTCCTCTGGGTGCCTTCTCTACTCTATTCATAATATACTCTATGCTCACAATGGTGGTCAGTGGCTCAAATGGGTCTGAGAGGCTAAATGGCCTCAAATGGTGGTCCGTGGCTGAATAAATAATTGACTAGAGGTGAACAGAGTAGTGTTTAGATGGTTCTGTTATGACTGCATGCTGTAGTGTTTAGAATTCAGATGGTTCTGTTATGACCGCATGTTGTAGTATTTAGATGGTTCTGTTATGACTTCTCCTCTGCATGTTGTAGTGTTTAGATGGTTCTGTTATGACTTCCCCTCTGCATGCTGTAGTGTTTAGATGGTTCTGTTATGACTTCCCCTCTGCATGTTGTAGTATTTAGATGGTTCTCTTATGACTTCTCCTCTGCATGCTGTAGTGTTTAGATGGTTCTGTTATGACTTCTCCTCTGCATGTTGTAGTGTTTAGATGGTTCTGTTATGACTTCCCCTCTGCATGCTGTAGTGTTTAGATGGTTCTGTTATGACTTCCCCTCTGCATGTTGTAGTATTTAGATGGTTCTCTTATGACTTCTCCTCTGCATGCTGTAGTATTTAGATGGTTCTGTTATGACTTCTCCTCTGCATGTTGTAGTGTTTAGATGGTTCTGTTATGACTTCTCCTCTGCATGCTGTAGTATTTAGATGGTTCTGTTATGACTTCTCCTCTACATGCTGTAGTATTTAGATGGTTCTGTTATGACTTCTCCTCTGCATGTTGTAGTGTTTAGATGGTTCTGTTATGACTTCCCCTCTGCATGCTGTAGTGTTTAGATGGTTCTCTTATGACTTCTCCTCTGCATGCTGTAGTATTTAGATGGTTCTGTTATGACTTCTCCTCTGCATGTTGTAGTGTTTAGATGGTTCTGTTATGACTTCTCCTCTGCATGCTGTAGTATTTAGATGGTTCTGTTATGACTTCTCCTCTACATGCTGTAGTATTTAGATGGTTCTGTTATGACTACTCCTCTGCATGTTGTAGTGTTTAGATGGTTCTGTTATGACTTCTCCTCTGCATGTTGTAGTGTTTAGATGGTTCTGTTATGACTTCTCCTCTGCATGTTGTAGTGTTTAAGATGGTTCTGTTATGACTTCTCCTCTGCATGCTGTAGTGTTTAGATGGTTCTGTTATGACTTCTCCTCTGCATGCTGTAGTGTTTAGATGGTTCTGTTATGACTTCTCCTCTGCATGTTGTAGTGTTTAAGATGGTTCTGTTATGACTTCTCCTCTGCATGCTGTAGTGTTTAGATGGTTCTGTTATGACTTCTCCTCTGCATGCTGTAGTATTTAGATGGTTCTGTTATGACTTCTCCTCTGCATGTTGTAGTGTTTAGATGGTTCTGTTATGACTTCTCCTCTGCATGCTGTAGTATTTAGATGGTTCTGTTATGACTTCTCCTCTACATGCTGTAGTATTTAGATGGTTCTGTTATGACTTCTCCTCTGCATGTTGTAGTGTTTAGATGGTTCTGTTATGACTTCTCCTCTGCATGCTGTAGTATTTAGATGGTTCTGTTATGACTTCTCCTCTGCATGTTGTAGTGTTTAGATGGTTCTGTTATGACTTCCCCTCTGCATGCTGTAGTGTTTAGATGGTTCTGTTATGACTTCCCCTCTGCATGTTGTAGTATTTAGATGGTTCTGTTATGACTTCTCCTCTGCATGCTGTAGTATTTAGATGGTTCTGTTATGACTTCTCCTCTGCATGTTGTAGTGTTTAGATGGTTCTGTTATGACTTCTCCTCTGCATGCTGTAGTATTTAGATGGTTCTGTTATGACTTCTCCTCTACATGCTGTAGTATTTAGATGGTTCTGTTATGACTTCTCCTCTGCATGTTGTAGTGTTTAGATGGTTCTGTTATGACTTCCCCTCTGCATGCTGTAGTGTTTAGATGGTTCTCTTATGACTTCTCCTCTGCATGCTGTAGTATTTAGATGGTTCTGTTATGACTTCTCCTCTGCATGTTGTAGTGTTTAGATGGTTCTGTTATGACTTCTCCTCTGCATGCTGTAGTATTTAGATGGTTCTGTTATGACTTCTCCTCTACATGCTGTAGTATTTAGATGGTTCTGTTATGACTACTCCTCTGCATGTTGTAGTGTTTAGATGGTTCTGTTATGACTTCTCCTCTGCATGTTGTAGTGTTTAGATGGTTCTGTTATGACTTCCCCTCTGCATGCTGTAGTGTTTAGATGGTTCTCTTATGACTTCTCCTCTGCATGCTGTAGTATTTAGATGGTTCTGTTATGACTTCTCCTCTGCATGTTGTAGTGTTTAGATGGTTCTGTTATGACTTCCCCTCTGCATGCTGTAGTGTTTAGATGGTTCTCTTATGACTTCTCCTCTGCATGCTGTAGTATTTAGATGGTTCTGTTATGACTTCTCCTCTGCATGTTGTAGTGTTTAGATGGTTCTGTTATGACTTCTCCTCTGCATGCTGTAGTATTTAGATGGTTCTGTTATGACTTCTCCTCTACATGCTGTAGTATTTAGATGGTTCTGTTATGACTACTCCTCTGCATGTTGTAGTGTTTAGATGGTTCTGTTATGACTTCTCCTCTGCATGTTGTAGTGTTTAGATGGTTCTGTTATGACTTCTCCTCTGCATGTTGTAGTGTTTAAGATGGTTCTGTTATGACTTCTCCTCTGCATGCTGTAGTGTTTAGATGGTTCTGTTATGACTTCTCCTCTGCATGCTGTAGTGTTTAGATGGTTCTGTTATGACTTCTCCTCTGCATGTTGTAGTGTTTAAGATGGTTCTGTTATGACTTCTCCTCTGCATGCTGTAGTGTTTAGATGGTTCTGTTATGACTTCTCCTCTGCATGCTGTAGTATTTAGATGGTTCTGTTATGACTTCTCCTCTGCATGTTGTAGTGTTTAGATGGTTCTGTTATGACTTCTCCTCTGCATGCTGTAGTATTTAGATGGTTCTGTTATGACTTCTCCTCTACATGCTGTAGTATTTAGATGGTTCTGTTATGACTTCTCCTCTGCATGTTGTAGTGTTTAGATGGTTCTGTTATGACTTCTCCTCTGCATGTTGTAGTGTTTAGATGGTTCTGTTATGACTTCTCCTCTGCATGTTGTAGTGTTTAAGATGGTTCTGTTATGACTTCTCCTCTGCATGCTGTAGTGTTTAGATGGTTCTGTTATGACTTCTCCTCTGCATGCTGTAGTGTTTAGATGGTTCTGTTATGACTTCTCCTCTGCATGTTGTAGTGTTTAAGATGGTTCTGTTATGACTTCTCCTCTGCATGCTGTAGTGTTTAGATGGTTCTGTTATGACTTCTCCTCTGCATGCTGTAGTGTTTAGATGGTTCTGTTATGACTTCTCCTCTGCATGTTGTAGTGTTTAGATGGTTCTGTTATGACTTCTCCTCTGCATGTTGTAGTGTTTAGATGGTTCTGTTATGACTTCTCCTCTGCATGTTGTAGTGTTTAGAATGGGGGTGGGCAACTTTGACGATAGAGACTATATTTCCACTCTCACTCCAGAGGGCCACGTTGCATATTACTGTTGTAGCAAAAATAGCCGATGTACAAGCTCAAAACGCGTCGCAGTGCAACGCGTTTGGGGCTTATTGATCAGCTATTTTTTTCCCCCAGACGGTGGATTGTGGCCCATGCCTTCCTGCTGTTATTTGTCATGTTGGTGTTCTCTATATCTTTTCGTCCTGGGCATGACGTTAAACTGTTCCGTTCGAGAGGACCGGCGACCCTCGAATGTAAACAGCCACGAAAGGAAACTGTGTGTGTGAGGTGTTCTCTATCATTTCATTCCAGTACTACTACTTTGGGTAGTGGCTGGACGTTTGTGTAGATATTGAAAAGGAGGGGGCGAGCAGGCTACTTTGCCCAACACATCCTCAATGTGTTGGGTGAGGTTGAGCTCTGTCCAGCACAGGAGCGGCCGGGACAGAAACCAGCTTGGTGTTTAGTCAGCTTGGTGTCTATGAGTGGCATGAGGCGTTGGAGTAGCAGCCTCTCTTGTAGGTTATGCAGAGGAGGGAAATGGGTCGGTAGCTCTTTGAGGATGATGGGTCTTTGCCAGGTTTAGGGATTGCAACCACTTTGGCCTTTTTCCAGACAGAAGGGATGGTTTTCTGTGCCATGCATGTATTCAGCATCCCCACGAGCCAGGTCTTTACGTTAGGTCCCAGGTGCTGTATCATTTCTGCCAGTATGTCATCAATCCCTGCTGCTTTTCCGGGTTTCAACTTTCCCATTGCAGTTTCGAGTTCTTCTAGGTCGAAGGGTTTGGTTTGAGGGCTGGCTGATTGAGGTTGGTCTGATACCACTGTGCGATGGTATTCTCCTGTGGGTCGGTGGCGGTGTTGGTCACAACTGGTGGCCAACAGTCGTAACCAACACCGCCACCGACCCACATAGAATACCATCGCACAGTGGTATCAGACCAACCTCAATCAGCCAGCCCTCAAACCAAACCCTTCGACCTAGAAGAACTTGAAACTGCAATGGGAAAGTTGAAACCCGGAAAAGCAGCAGGGATTGATGACATGCTGGAAGAAATGATACAGCACCTGGGACCTAGCGCAAAGACCTGGCTTGTGGGGATGCTGAACACGTGCATGGCACAGAAAACCATCCCTTCTGTCTGGAAAAAGGCCAAAGTGGTTGCAATCCCCAAACCTGGCAAAGACCCATTATCCCCGAAGAGCTACTGACCCATTTCCTTCCTCTGCATCACCTACAAGCTCTATGAGAGGCACTAACATTTCTGAACAGACTATATTTACATCAATATGTCTGGGTCCCCACCTACTCACTCAGGGTTGACGTGTAACACCTGCAGTGATGGGAGGGGCACCAAAATGTGGTGTTTTGATTGGTTGATGGGGGCACTCCCTTAGTATAAAAGTGTATGTTTTGTGTACACATGACCTGATGAAGATCAAATAGATCAAAACGTTGTCAGTATTTCAATACAGAACGTTTTTTTTATACCTGTGATGTGCGGGCTCCATCCAATACCTACACCAGTTGTGATGCAACAGAGTTTGCTGTGACCGTTGTGAATTATGGGTGGTGTGGTCTTTGCCAAGACGGTGGATTGTGGCTCATGCCTTCCTGCTGTTATTTGTCATGTTGGTGTTCTCTATATCTTTTCGTCCTGGGCATGACGTTAAACTGTTCCGTTCGAGAGGACCGGCGACCCTCGAATGTAAACAGGAGTAGCAGCCTCTCTTGTAGGTGATGCAGAGGAGGGAAATGGGTCGGTAGCTCTTTGGGGATGATGGGTCTTTGCCAGGTTTGGGGATTGCAACCACTTTGGCCTTTCTCCAGACAGAAGGGATTGTTTTCTGTGCCATGCATTTATTCAGTATCCCCACGAGCCAGGTCTTTGCGTTAGGTCCCAGGTGCTGTATCATTTCTGCCAGTATGTCATCAATCCCTGCTGCTTTTCCGGGTTTCAACTTTCCCATTGCAGTTTCGAGTTCTTCTAGGTCGAAGGGTTTGGTTTGAGGGCTGGCTGATTGAGGTTGGTCTGATACCACTGTGCGATGGTATTCTCCTGTGGGTCGGTGGCGGTGTTGGTCACAACTGGTGGCCAACAGTCGTAACCAACACCGCCACCGACCCACATAGAATACCATCGCACAGTGGTATCAGACCAACCACAATCAGCCAGCCCTCAAACCAAACCCTTCGACCTAGAAGATCTTGAAACTGCAATGGGAAAGTTGAAACCCGGAAAAGCAGCAGGGATTGATGACATGCTGGAAGAAATGATACAGCACCTGGGACCTAGCGCAAAGACCTGGCTTGTGGGGATGCTGAAAACGTGCATGGCACAGAAAACCATCCCTTCTGTCTGGAAAAAGGCCAAAGTGGTTGCAATCCCTAAACCTGGCAAAGACCCATTATCCCCGAAGAGCTACCGACCTATTTCCTTCCTCTGCATCACTTACAAGCTCTATGAGAGGCACTAACATTTCTGAACAGACTATATTTACATCAATATGTATGGGTCCCCACCTACTCACTCAGGGTTGACGTGTAACACCTGCAGTGATGGGAGGGGCACCAAAATGTGGTGTTTTGATTGGTTGATGGGGGCACTCCCTTAGTATAAAAGTGTATGTTTTGTGTACACATGACCTGATGAAGATCAAATAGATCGAAACGTTGTCATTATTTCAATACAAAACGTTTTTTTTATACCTGTGATGTGCGGGCTCCATCCAATACCTACACCAGTTGTGATGCAACAGAGTTTGCTGTGACCGTTGTGAATTATGGGTGGTGTGGTCTTTGTCAAGACGGTGGATTGTGGCTCATGCCTTCCTGCTGTTATTTGTCATGTTGGTGTTCTCTATATCTTTTCGTCCTGGGCATGACGTTAAACTGTTCCGTTCGAGAGGACCGGCGACCCTCGAATGTAAACAGCCACGAAAGGAAACTATGTGTGTGTGTGAGGTGTTCTCTATCATTTCATTCCAGTACTACTACTTTGGGTAGTGGCTGGACATTTGTGTAGATATTGAAAAGGAGGGGGCGAGCAGGCTACCTTGTGGTAGGCCGTTCTTTTGGGCTTTCCATTTACTCCTCTGGTCATTTAACTGGACATAGAAGCGCCTGTTGTTGAGGAGGCTTTTCCTGACCATTGTGCGGTGTTGGACAGTGTCGTAGGCAGCAGAGAGATCTCTGAATGCTGCTCCAGTTATTTGTTTTCCCTCAAACCCATCCTCAATGTGTTGGGTGAGGTTGAGCTCTGTCCAGCACAGGAGCGGCCTGGACGGAAACCAGCTTGGTCTTTAGTCAGCTTGGTGTCTATGAGTGGTATGAGGCGTTGGAGTAGCAGCCTCTCTTGTAGGTGATGCAGAGGAGGGAAATGTGTCGGTAGCTCTTTGAGGATGATGGGTCTTTGCCAGGTTTGGGGATTGCAACCACTTTGGCCTTTCTCCAGACAGAAGGGATGGTTTTCTGTGCCATGCATTTATTCAGTATCCCCACGAGCCAGGTCTTTGTGCTAGGTCCCAGGTGCTGTATCATTTCTGCCAGTATGTCATCAATCCATGCTGCTTTTCCGGGTTTCAACTTTCCCATTGCAGTTTCGAGTTCTTCTAGGTCGAAGGGTTTGGTTTGAGGGCTGGCTGATTGAGGTTGGTCTGATACCACTGTGTGATGGTATTCTCCTGTGGATCGTTGGCGGTCTTGGTCACAACTGGTGGCCAACAGTCGTAACCAACACCGCCACCGACCCACATAGAATACCATCGCACAGTGGTATCAGACCAACCACAATCAGCCAGTCCTCAAACCAAACCCTTCGACCTAGAAGAACTTGAAACTGCAATGGGAAAGTTGAAACCCGGAAAAGCAGCAGGGATTGATGACATGCTGGAAGAAATGATACAGCACCTGGGACCTAGCGCAAAGACCTGGCTTGTGGGGATGCTGAACACGTGCATGGCACAGAAAACCATCCCTTCTGTCTGGAAAAAGGCCAAAGTGGTTGCAATCCATAAACCTGGCAAAGACCCATTATCCCCGAAGAGCTACCGACCCATTTCCTTCCTCTGCATCACCTACAAGCTCTATGAGAGGCACTAACATTTCTGAACAGACTATATTTACATCAATATGTCTGGGTCCCCACCTACTCACTCAGGGTTGACGTGTCACACCTGCAGTGATGGGAGGGGCACCAAAATGTGGTGTTTTGATTGGTTGATGGGGGCACTCCCTTAGTATAAAAGTGTATGTTTTGTGTACACATGACCTGATGAAGATCAAATAGATCGAAACGTTGTCAGTATTTCAATACAGAACGTTTTTTTTATACCTGTGATGTGCGGGCTCCATCCAATACCTACACCAGTTGTGTTGCAACATAGTTTGCTGTGACTGTTGTGAATTATGGGTGGTGTGGTCTTTGCCAAGACGGTGGATTGTGGCTCATGCCTTCCTGCTGTTATTTGTCATGTTGGTGTTCTCTATATCTTTTCGTCCTGGGCATGACGTTAAACTGTTCCGTTCGAGAGGACCGGCGACCCTCAAATGTAAACAGGAGTAGCAGCCTCTCTTGTAGGTGATGCAGAGGAGGGAAATGGGTCGGTAGCTCTTTGGGGATGATGGGTCTTTGCCAGGTTTGGGGATTGCAACCACTTTGGCCTTTCTCCAGACAGAAGGGATGGTTTTCTGTGCCATGCATGTATTCAGCATCCCTACGAGCCAGGTGTTTGCGTTAGGTTCCAGGTGCTGTATAATTTCTGCCAGTATGTCATCAATCCCTGCTGCTTTTCCGGGTTTCAACTTTCCCATTGCGGTTTCGAGTTCTTCTAGGTCGAAGGGTTTGGTTTGAGGGCTGGCTGATTGTGGTTGGTCTGATGCCACTGTGCAATGGTAATCTCCTGTGTGTCGGCGGCGGTGTTGGTTACGACTGTTGGCCACCAGTTGTGATGCAACAGAGTTCGCTGTGACCGTTGTGAATTATGGGTGGCTCCCTGAGGTCCTTGATCCCCATGGGGTCCAACAGTGGCCATTGAAGCGTGCACACACACATGCACACATGGACCTTTAAATGAACAACAACACAAAAACTAAGGCGCTGGTGTCGGACTTCTGGTTTACCGGAACGGGGTTCAACTCCCTGCAGTGCCCTGCTCAATGTGTTGTATTTCATTCATTGGTCCATGGTCTCAGGTCATTGAGCGGCGCGCTATAGTGCGCGATTCTTCATCTCCATCCAATAACTACACCAGTTGTGACGCAATAGAGTTTGCTGTGACCGTTGTGAATTATGGGTGGTGTGGTCTTTGCCAAGACGGTGGATTGTGGCCCATGCCTTCCTGCTGTTATTTGTCATGTTGGTGTTCTCTATTTCTTTTCGTCCTGGGCATGACGTTAAACTGTTCCGTTCGAGAGGACCGGCGACCCTCGAATGTAAACAGCCACAAAAGGAAACTATGTGTGTGTGAGGTGTTCTCTATCATTTCATTCCAGACTTTCCTTCGTTCATTCCCAACTTCACTGTCTATCTCCTGTGTTCTCCATTCATCTTGAGCGATACACAGTCGTCTGATGTGCGGGGGGAGGTGCCGGCTAGCGCATAAAGGCACGGGACAGGTGTTGTCTTGACGCATCCCGTGTTGATGCGACAGGTGTCATTTAGGGCTGTGTCGACCAATTTGGTGTGACGTGATCGGCTCCAGCTTGAGCAGGCATACTCTGCTGTAGAGAAAGACAGGGCCATGGCAGTTGCACAGATTGTTTGTGGGTCTGCGCCCCTCTTGGAGTTCACTAGTTTTCACAGGATGTTATTGTGGGTGTTGACCGTGGCTTTTGTGTTCTCCAGGTGTTTTTTGAAGAAGAGTGTCCTGTCCAGTGTAACTCCAAGATACATGGGGTGGGTATGGTTGGAGAGTTTGTGACCATCCCAAGTGACGCTCAGTTCTTTTTTCGCGTCTCGGTTCCTCAGGTGGAAGCTGCATAGTTGGGTTTGTGTGTGTCTTTCTTTTTCTGTCTTTCTTTCTTAGGACGGAGATCAAGGTAGACGCCGTTGGAAGGCTCAACACAAGCCGATGCCCCTAGAGATCCATCCCAAAGCTTCCCTCAGGGAGCCCAGCAAGCCAGCTAGCCAGCAAGCCTGCCCAGTCAGCGAACGCAGCCAGTCAGCTCCGCCAGTCAGCCAGTGTAGAAAGTCAGGCTGCCAAGCCAGAGCATATCAGCCCTTGCAGTCAGCCACTGCAGCCATGCCAGCCTTGCTCAGTCAGCTCAGCCAGGCCTCTCTCGAGGCCTGGCTCTCTGTCTGCCTGGCCCGGTCTGCCCCGCCCTGCCTTGCAGCAACAGAACCAGCCTTTCTGGCAAGCCAGCCAGCTCAGAATGGGAGCTGAGCAAGCCAGTGCAGCAACAAGCCCAGACTAGGTTACTGCAGCCTTACTGTGCAGCCACAGCCACTCAGCGGAGATCAGCAGGAGCTGGCCAGGCTCCAACCCTTGCAGCGCAGCCTTAGGCCGGATAGTCCCCCTGCCTGCACTTTGTTGCCTTCCTGGCCTGTCTGCCTGCCTAGGCGCCTCGGTCTTCCTGTCTGTCTGCCTTGGCCTGCCTGTCTGAAACTGGTTAAGACTAACTGCGTGCTTGCCAGCTGCGCTGGCTTGCTGAGCTCGTATTCTGAGCTGGCTGGCTTGCTAGCAAGGCTGGTTCTGTTGCTGCAAGGCAGGGCAGGGCAGACCGGGCCAGGCAGACAGAGAGCCAGGCCTCGAGAGAGGCCTGGCTGAGCTGACTGAGCAAGGCTGGTATGGCTGCAATGGCGGACTGCAAGGGCTGATATGCTCTGGCTTGTCAGCCTGACTTTCTACACTGGCTGACTGGCGGAGCTGGCTGGCTGCGTTGGCTGACTGGGCGGGCTTGCTGGCTAGCTGGCTTGCTGGACTCCCTGAGGGAAGCTTTGGGATGGATCTCTAGGGGCATCGGCTTGTGTTGAGCCTTCCAACGGCGTCTACCTTGATCTTCATCCTAAGAAAGACAGACAGAAAAAGAAAGACACACACAAAGTCAACTATGCAGCTTCCACATGAGGAAGGCAGGAAGGCAGGCAGGCACGCAGGCAGGCACAAGCTGCCTGCGTGCTTGCTTCGCCCTCCAGTTGCTGCTCCAGTTATTTGTTTTCCCTCAAACCCATCCTCAATGTGTTGGGTGAGGTTGAGCTCTGTCCAGCACAGGACGGGACGGAAACCACCTTGGTCTTTAGTCAGCTTGGTGTCTATGAGTGGTATGAGGCGTTGGAGTAGCAGCCTCTCTTGTAGGTGATGCAGAGGAGGGAAATGGGTCGGTAGCTCTTTGAGGATGATGGGTCTTTGCCAGGTTTGGGGATTGCAACCACTTTGGCCTTTCTCCAGACAGAAGGGATGGTTTTCTGTGCCATGCATGTGTTCAGCATCCCCACGAGCCAGGTCTTTGCGTTAGGTTCCAGGTGCTGTATCATTTCTGCCAGTATGTCATCAATCCCTGCTGCTTTTCCGGGTTTCAACTTTCCCATTGCAGTTTTGAGTTCTTCTAGGTCGAAGGGTTTGGTTTGAGAGCTGGCTGATTGTGGTTGGTCTGATACCACTGTGCGATTGTATTCTCCTTTGGGTCGGCGGCGGTGTTGGTTACGACTGTTGGCCACCAGTTGTGATGCAACAGAGTTCGCTGTGACCGTTGTGAATTATGGGTGGCTCCCTGAGGTCCTTGATCCCCATGGGGTCCAACAGTGGTGAAGCGTGCACACACACATGCACACATGCACCTACACACGCACAGGCGCACATGCATATGCACACCTGGACCTGTAAATGAACAACAACACAAAAACTAAGGCACTGGTGTCGGACTTCTGGTTTACCGGAACGGGGTTCAACTCCCTGCAGTGCCCTGCTCAATGTGTTGTATTTCATTCATTGGTCCATGGTCTCAGGTCATTGAGCGGCGCGCTATTGTGCGCGATTCTTCATCATTGTTGAGGATTTTTTAAAGGTGAAAATCAAGGAAAAGCAAAAGGCTATAGTCCATGGTCACGGACCGCATACTGGCCAAGGTCATTTATACTGGGGAAGATCATTTACTAGTCTTATAAAGGTCATTTATACTGGTCAAGGTCATTTACTAGTCTCATGAAGGTAATTTATACTGGTCACAGTCATATACTGGTCACGGTCATTTCTACTGGTGAAGGTCATTTATACTGGTCAAGGTCATTTGTACTTGTCAAGGTCATTTATACTGGTCAAGGTCATTTACTAGCCTTATTGAAGGTAATTTATACTGCTCAAGGTCATTGATATTGGTCAAGGTCATTAAGTGGCACGCTATAGTGCGCGATTTTTCATCATTGTTGAGGATTTGAAAAAAGGTTAAATCGCAGAAAAGCGAAAGGCTAAAGTCCATGGTCACGGAGGGCATACTATAGTATGTTGTTTTTCATTTTTTGGTGGTGTGCGGGCTCCATCCAATAACTACACCAGTTGTGATGCAATAGAGTTTGCTGTGACCGTTGTGAATTATGGGTGGTGTGGTCTTTGCCAAGACGGTGGATTGTGGCCCATGCCTTCCTGCTGTTATTTATCATGTTGGTGTTCTCTATATCTTTTCGTCCTGGGCATGACGTTAAACTGTTCCGTTCGAGAGGACCGGCGACCCTCGAATGTAAACAGCCACAAAAGGAAACTATGTGTGTGTGAGGTGTTCTCTATCATTTAATTCCAGACTTTCCTTCGTTCATTCCCAACTTCACTGTCTATCTCCTGTGTTCTCCATTCATCTTGAGCGATACACAGTCGTCTGATGTGCGGGGGGAGGTGCCGGCTAGCGCATAAAGGCACGGGACAGGTGTTGTCTTGACGCATCCCCTGTTGATGCGACAGGTGTCATTTAGGGCTGTGTCGACCAATTTGGTGTGACGTGATCGGCTCCAGCTTGAGCAGGCATACTCTGCTGTAGAGAAAGACAGGGCCATGGCAGTTGCACAGATTGTTTGTGGGTCTGCGCCCCTCTTGGAGTTCACTAGTTTTCACAGGATGTTATTGTGGGTGTTGACCGTGGCTTTTGTGTTCTCCAGGTGTTTTTTGAAGAAGAGTGTCCTGTCCAGTGTAACTCCAAGATACATGGGGTGGGTATGGTTGGAGAGTTTGTGACCATCCCAAGTGACGCTCAGTTCTTTTTTCGCGTCTCGGTTCCTCAGGTGGAAGCTGCATAGTTGGGTTTGTGTGTGTCTTTCTTTTTCTGTCTTTCTTTCTTAGGACGGAGATCAAGGTAGACGCCGTTGGATGGCTCAACACAAGCCGATGCCCCTAGAGATCCATCCCAAAGCTTCCCTCAGGGAGCCCAGCAAGCCAGCTAGCCAGCAAGCCTGCCCAGTCAGCGAACGCAGCCAGTCAGCTCCGCCAGTCAGCCAGTGTAGAAAGTCAGGCTGCCAAGCCAGAGCATATCAGCCCTTGCAGTCAGCCACTGCAGCCATGCCAGCCTTGCTCAGTCAGCTCAGCCAGGCCTCTCTCGAGGCCTGGCTCTCTGTCTGCCTGGCCCGGTCTGCCCCGCCCTGCCTTGCAGCAACAGAACCAGCCTTTCTGGCAAGCCAGCCAGCTCAGAATGCGAGCTGAGCAAGCCAGTGCAGCAACAAGCCCAGACTAGGTTACTGCAGCCTTACTGTGCAGCCACAGCCACTCAGCGGAGATCAGCAGGAGCTGGCCAGGCTCCAACCCTTGCAGCGCAGCCTTAGGCCGGATAGTCCCCCTGCCTGCACTTTGTTGCCTTCCTGGCCTGTCTGCCTGCCTAGGCGCCTCGGTCTTCCTGTCTGTCTGCCTTGGCCTGCCTGTCTGAAACTGGTTAAGACTAACTGCGTGCTTGCCAGCTGCGCTGGCTTGCTGAGCTCGTATTCTGAGCTGGCTGGCTTGCTAGCAAGGCTGGTTCTGTTGCTGCAAGGCAGGGCAGGGCAGACCGGGCCAGGCAGACAGAGAGCCAGGCCTCGAGAGAGGCCTGGCTGAGCTGACTGAGCAAGGCTGGTATGGCTGCAATGGCGGACTGCAAGGGCTGATATGCTCTGGCTTGTCAGCCTGACTTTCTACACTGGCTGACTGGCGGAGCTGGCTGGCTGCGTTGGCTGACTGGGCGGGCTTGCTGGCTAGCTGGCTTGCTGGACTCCCTGAGGGAAGCTTTGGGATGGATCTCTAGGGGCATCGGCTTGTGTTGAGCCTTCCAACGGCGTCTACCTTGATCTTCATCCTAAGAAAGACAGACAGAAAAAGAAAGACACACACAAAGTCAACTATGTAGCTTCCACATGAGGAAGGCAGGCAGGAAGGCAGGCAGGCACGCAGGCAGGCACAAGCTGCCTGCGTGCTTGCTTCGCCCTCCAGTTGCTGCTCCAGTTATTTGTTTTCCCTCAAACCCATCCTCAATGTGTTGGGTGAGGTTGAGCTCTGTCCAGCACAGGACGGGACGGAAACCACCTTGGTCTTTAGTCAGCTTGGTGTCTATGAGTGGTATGAGGCGTTGGAGTAGCAGCCTCTCTTGTAGGTGATGCAGAGGAGGGAAATGGGTCGGTAGCTCTTTGAGGATGATGGGTCTTTGCCAGGTTTGGGGATTGCAACCACTTTGGCCTTTCTCCAGACAGAAGGGATGGTTTTCTGTGCCATGCATGTGTTCAGCATCCCCACGAGCCAGGTCTTTGCGTTAGGTTCCAGGTGCTGTATCATTTCTGCCAGTATGTCATCAATCCCTGCTGCTTTTCCGGGTTTCAACTTTCCCATTGCAGTTTCGAGTTCTTCTAGGTCGAAGGGTTTGGTTTGAGAGCTGGCTGATTGTGGTTGGTCTGATACCACTGTGCGATTGTATTCTCCTTTGGGTCGGCGGCGGTGTTGGTTACGACTGTTGGCCACCAGTTGTGATGCAACAGAGTTCGCTGTGACCGTTGTGAATTATGGGTGGCTCCCTGAGGTCCTTGATCGCCATTGGGTCCAACAGTGGTCATTCAAGCGTGCACACACACATGCACACATGCACCTACACACGCACAGGCGCACATGCGTATGCACACCTGGACCTTTAAATGAACAACAACAACAACACAAAAACTAAGGCACTGGTGTCGGACTTCTGGTTTACCGGAACGGGGTTCAACTCCCTGCAGTGCCCTGCTCAATGTGTTGTATTTCATTCATTGGTCCATGGTCTCAGAGGTCATTGAGCGGCGCACTATAGTGCGCGATTCTTCATCATTGTTGAGGATTTTTAATAAAGGTGAAAATCAAGGAAAAGCAAAAGGCTATAGTCCATGGTCACGGACTGCATACTGGTCAAGGTCATTTATACTGGTGAAGATCATTTACTAGTCTTATGAAGGTCATTTATACTGGTCACGGTCATTTACTAGTCTCATGAAGGTAATTTATAATGCCTTCCTGCTGTTATTTGTCATGTTGGTGTTCTCTATATCTTTTCGTCCTGAGCATGACGTTAAACTGTTCCGTTCGAAAGGACCGGCGACCCTCGAATGTAAACAGCCATGAAAGGAAACTATGTGTGTGTGAGGTGTTCTCTATCATTTCATTCCAGACTTTCCTTCGTTCATTCGCAACTTCACTGTCTATCTCCTGTGTTCTCCATTCATCTTGAGCGATACACAGTTGTCTGATGTGGGGGGGGAGGTGCCGGCTAGCGCATAAAGGCACGGGACAGGTGTTGTCTTGACGCATCCCGTGTTGATGCGACAGGTGTCATTTAGGGCTGTGTCGACCAATTTGGTGTGACGTGATTGGCTCCAGCTTGAGCAGGCATACTCTGCTGTAGAGAAAGACAGGGCCATGACAGTTGCACGGATTGTTTGTGGGTCTGCGCCCCACTTGGAGTTCACTAGTTTTCACAGGATGTTATTGTGGGTGTTGACCGTGGCTTTTGTGTTTTCCAGGTGTTTTTTGAAGAAGAGTGTCCTGTCCAGTGTAACTCCAAGATACATAGGGTGGGTATGGTTGGAGAGTTTGTGACCATCCCAAGTGACGCTCAGTTCTTTTTTCGCGTCTCGGTTCCTCAGGTGGAAGCTGCATAGTTGGGTTTGTGTGTGTCTTTCTTTTTCTGTCTTTCTTTCTTAGGACGGAGATCAAGGTAGACGCCGTTGGAAGACTCAACACAAGCCGATGCCCCTAGAGATCCATCCCAAAGCTTCCCTCAGGGAGCCCAGCAAGCCAGCAAGCCTGCCCAGTCAGCGAACGCAGCCAGTCAGCTCCGCCAGTCAGCCAGTGTAGAAAGTCAGGCTGCCAAGCCAGAGCATATCAGCCCTTGCATTCAGCCACTGCAGCCATACCAGCCTTGCTCAGTCAGCTCAGCCAGGCCTCTCTCGAGGCCTGGCTCTCTGTCTGCCTGGCCCGGTCTGCCCCGCCCTGCCTTGCAGCAACAGAACCAGCCTTTCTGGCAAGCCAGCCAGCTCAGAATGCGAGCTGAGCAAGCCAGTGCATCAACAAGCCCAGAACTAGCTTACTGCAGCCTTACTGTGCAGCCACAGCCACTCAGCCCAGACCAGCAGGAGCAAGCCAGGCTCCAACCCTTGCAGCGCAGCCTTAGGCCGGATAGTCCCCCTGCCTGCACTTAGTTGCCTTCCTGGCCTGTCTGCCTGCCTAGGCGCCTCGGTCTTCCTGTCTGTCTGCCTTGGCCTGCCTGTCTGAAACTGGTTTAGACTAACTGCGTGCTTGCCAGCTGCGCTGGCTTGCTGAGCTCGTATTCTGAGCTGGCTGGCTTACTAGCAAGGCTCGTTCTGTTGCTGCAAGGCAGGGCGGGGCAGACCGGGCCAGGCAGACAGAGAGCCAGGCCTCGAGAGAGGCCTGGCTGAGCTGACTGAGCAAGGCTGGTATGGCTGCAATGGCTGACTGCAAGGGCTGATATGCTCTGGCTTGTCAGCCTGACTTTCTACACTGGCTGACTGGCGGAGCTGGCTGGCTGCGTTGGCTGACTGGGCGGGCTTGCTGGCTTGCTGGGCTCCCTGAGGGAAGCTTTGGGATGGATCTCTAGGGGCATCGGCTTGTGTTGAGCCTTCCAACGGCGTCTACCTTGATCTTCGTCCTAAGAAAGAAAGACAGAAAAAGAAAGACACACACAAACTCAACTATGCAGCTTCCACATGAGGAAGGCAGGCACGCAGGCACAAGCTGCCTGCGTGATTGCTTCGCCCTCCAGTTGCTGCTCCAGTTATTTGTTTTCCCTCAAACCCATCCTCAATGTGTTGGGTGAGGTTGAGCTCTGTCCAGCACAGCACAGGACGGGACGGAAACCAGCTTGGTCTTTAGTCAGCTTGGTGTCTATGAGTGGCATGAGGCGTTGGAGTAGCAGCCTCTCTTGTAGGTGATGCAGAGGAGGGAAATGGGCCGGTAGCTCTTTGGGGATGATGGGTCTTTGCCAGGTTTAGGGATTGCAACCACTTTGGCCTTTTTCCAGACAGAAGGTATGGTTTTCTGTGCCATGCATGTATTCAGCATCCCCACAAGCCAGGTCTTTGCGTTAGGTTCCAGGTGCTGTATAATTTCTGCCAGTGTGTCATCAATCCCTGCTGCTTTTCCGGGTTTCAACTTTCCCATTGCAGTTTCGAGTTCTTCTAGGTCGAAGGGTTTGGTTTGAGGGCTGGCTGATTGTGGTTGGTCTGATACCACTGTGCGATGGTATTCCCCTGTGGGTCGGCGGCGGTGTTGGTTACGACTGTTGGCCACCAGTTGTGATGCAACAGAGTTCGCTGTGACCGTTGTGAATTATGGGTGGCTCCCTGAGGTCCTTGATCCCCATGGGGTCCAACAGTGGTCATTGAAGCGTGCACACACACATGCACACATGCACCTACACACGCACAGGCGCACATGCGTATGCACACCTGGACCTGTAAATGAACAACAACACAAAAACTAAGGCACTGGTGTCGGACTTCTGGTTTACCGGAACGGGGTTCAACTCCCTGCAGTGCCCTGCTCAATGTGTTGTATTTCATTCATTGGTCCATGGTCTCAGAGGTCATTGAGCGGCGCACTATAGTGCGCGATTCTTCATCATTGTTGAGGATTTAAAAAAAAAGTGAAAATCAAGGAAAAACAAAAGGCTATAGTCCATGGTCACGGACCGCATACTGGTCAAGGTCATTTATACTGGTGAAGATCATTTACTAGTCTTATGAAGGTCATTTATACTGGTCAAGGTCATTTACTAGTCTCATTAAGGTAATTTATACTGGTCACAGTCATATACTTGTCACGGTCATTTATACTGGTGAAGGTCATTTATACTGGTCAAGGTCATTTGTACTTGTCAAGGTCATTTATACTGGTCAAGGTCATTTACTAGTCTTATTGAAGGTCATTTATACTGCTCAAGGTCATTGATATTGGTCAAGGTCATTAAGTGGCACGCTATAGTGCGCGATTCTTCATCATTGTTGAGGATTTGAAAAAAGGTTAAATCGCAGAAAAGCGAAAGGCTAAAGTCCATGGTCACGGAGGGCATACTATAGTATGTTGTTTTTCACGATTTCGGAGGATTCGAAAAAAAGGTGAAAATCATGGAAAAGCGTCTCGGAGGGCATAAAAAAATGTGTGGTGCTATACAGGCCGTTCTGGAACATTTTGGGCAGAGGTTCATCGTTGGCATCCAGGGAGTGTGTGTGCAAAATTTGGCATCGACCGGGTTAATGGTGCTGGAGATTAGCTGTTAACAAACTGACTCACACACACTCTCCCCATGGCTTTGGCCTGGTGCCATACCGTTATTAATTATTGCCTACAATGTAAATTGTGAAATTACTTTACTGTTGAAATGCAAAATTTACATTTCAACGAATGGACCTCGTAAAACAAAACAAAAACCAAGGCACTGGTTGTGGTACTTCTGGTTTACCGGAATGGGGTTCGACTCCCTGCAGTGCTCTGCTCAATTTGTTGTATTTACATGGTTAATTTTTATTTTCTGCTCATTCTGTTGCCTTTTCATAGATGATAACCCCCAGGTTCTTTACTGTGTTTGCATACTATGAAACTATAAAACCATGGGCTATAGCCCCTACCGTACGGCTTTTGTCGGGCTTTGGGCTTAACATTATGGCAATTTTTAGGGTAGGGCCGAGCCTCGGGCCGACCCAGTTAGGGTAGGGTCGGGCCGGGCCATAATTTTTGGGCCTGTTGAGAACCCTAGGTGTTAATGTTAGAGACCACAGAATTGAACCTTTCAAGCCTGTTTTCTCAACTCGCCGTTTTCTGCAAGACATTACTCTATAAGCCATATCTCAAACTGGTGGGTCAAACTGAACAACCAATATGTGAATTTGAAGCTATGATTCCCTGCTTTCATATGACATGAAAAAACGAAAGTGTTTTCTGCACCAAGGTTCAAATTCCCAAAAGAGAATTTATTTATTTATGTAGTGAAAGAAAGAACAAAACAAATAATAATTACACACATATATGGGGGAGGGCCCGGGGGAGCCCCTTTTATTTGGAACCAGACTGTGGGTTTGGTGAACAGTCTCCCCAGGATTCGAACCCTAGTGCAGTGGTTCCCAAAGTGGGGTCCGGGGACCCACAGGGGTCCTTGAGGGATTTTCAGGGGGTCCCCAACTAAATGATATTTGGAACCAAATGTAACTGAGTTACATTAACATTGATTTGACATTAACATTGATTATAAATATAAATTTATATTGGAACCAGACCGTGGTTCGATCCAATGATGGTTCCATCAATGGATCGATGGAACCATCGTTCGATTGATGGAACCATCGTTGGATCGATCGATCAATGGGGACAATTTGGGGGCACGAGACGATGGACTATAGCCTTTCGCTTTTCCGATATTTTCACCTTTTTTTTCAAATCCTCCGAAATCGTGAAATGGCACCCTATAGCATGCGCTCCGAGATGAAGGACTATAACCTGTCGCTTTTCTGATATTAAAAAAATCTAATAAAATCCTCCGAAATCGTGAAAAATGGCACCCTATAGCATGCGCTCCGAGACGATGGACTATAGCCTGTCTCTTTACCGATATTTTCACCTTTTTTTAAATCCTCCGAAATCGTGAAAAATGGCACCATATAGCATGCGCTCCGAGACGATGGACTATAGTCTGTCGCTTTTCCGTGATTTTCAGCTTTTTTTTTTCAAATCCTCCGAAATCATGAAAAATTGTAACCTACTTATTTTAATGATTTTGTTGTGGGAGGTCGGCAAGAGTACATTTAAAAATATTTAGCAAATTTGACAATGTTAGCTTTGTGATTTATTCTTTTATATACTGTTAATGCCTACAGTGTAAATTGTGAATTGACTACTGTTGAAATGTAATGAATGTGATTGCTGTTGGACCTGTAAATTACAACAAAACAAACTAAGGCACTGGTGTGGTACTTCCTGGTTTACCAGAACAGGGTTCAACTCCCTGCAGTGCCCTGCTCAATGTGTTGTATTTACATGATTTATCACTCTGAGACGATGGACTATAGCCTGTCGCGTTTCCGTGATCTTCACCTATTTTTCTAAAGTTTTGTAGTTTCTGAGTTATTTAACTTAAACGCCCAATGCATTCTCTATGGCAATAGCACAAACTTTGGCATGCTACTAGTCCTACATACTTACACCTAGCAACCCCATTCTAGCCTACTTAGGTTCATCTTACGGTGGACATGTTTGCCTGAAAAGGAAACTTTGAAATGTTTCATAGTTTTAGAAATATAGTGCTTTCAAATTTGAGACATTTAACATGGGGCTCAATGGCAGCTCTATAGGCACGTCAAAAGTCACTTTCACCTAGAAACTCCATTCACACTTTTTATTATTCAGCTTACTGTGGAGACACATGCTGGAACTTTTTTTATTTTTATGTTTTGTAGTTTATGAGTTATTCAACTTAAACGCCCAATGCATTCTCTATGGCAATAGCACAAACTTTGGCATGCTACTAGTCCTACATACTTACACCTAGCAACCCCATTCTAGCCTACTTAGGTTCATCTTACGGTGGACATGTTTGCCTGAAAAGGAAACTTTGAAATGTTTCATAGTTTTAGAAATATAGTGCTTTCAAATTTGAGACATTTAACATGGGGCTCAATGGCAGCTCTATAGGCACGTCAAAAGTCACATTCACCTAGAAACTCCATTCACACTTTTTATTATTCAGCTTACTGTGGAGACACATGCTGGAACTTTTTTTTATTTTTATGTTTTGTAGTTTATGAGTTATTCAACTTAAACGCCCAATGCATTCTCTATGGCAATAGCACAAACTTTGGCATGCTACTAGTCCTACATACTTACACCTAGCAACCCCATTCTAGCCTACTTAGGTTCATCTTACGGTGGACATGTTTGCCTGAAAAGGAATCTTTGAAATGTTTCATAGTTTTAGAAATATAGTGCTTTCAAATTTGAGACATTTAACATGGGGCTCAATGGCAGCTCTATAGGCACGTCAAAAGTCACTTTCACCTAGAAACTCCATTCACACTTTTTATTATTCAGCTTACTGTGGAGACACATGCTGGAACTTTTTTTTATTTTTATGTTTTGTAGTTTATGAGTTATTCAACTTAAACGCCCAATGCATTCTCTATGGCAATAGCACAAACTTTGGCATGCTACTAGTCCTACATACTTACACCTAGCAACCCCATTCTAGCCTACTTAGGTTCATCTTACGGTGGACATGTTTGCCTGAAAAGGAAACTTTGAAATGTTTCATAGTTTTAGAAATATAGTGCTTTCAAATTTGAGACATTTAACATGGGGCTCAATGGCAGCTCTATAGGCACGTCAAAAGTCACATTCACCTAGAAACTCCATTCACACTTTTTATTATTCAGCTTACTGTGGAGACACATGCTGGAACTTTTTTTTATTTTTATGTTTTGTAGTTTATGAGTTATTCAACTTAAACGCCCAATGCATTCTCTATGGCAATAGCACAAACTTTGGCATGCTACTAGTCCTACATACTTACACCTAGCAACCCCATTCTAGCCTACTTAGGTTCATCTTACGGTGGACATGTTTGCCTGAAAAGGAATCTTTGAAATGTTTCATAGTTTTAGAAATATAGTGCTTTCAAATTTGAGACATTTAACATGGGGCTCAATGGCAGCTCTATAGGCACGTCAAAAGTCACTTTCACCTAGAAACTCCATTCACACTTTTTATTATTCAGCTTACTGTGGAGACACATGCTGGAACTTTTTTTATTTTTATGTTTTGTAGTTTATGAGTTATTGTGGGCTCGCCACAGCGAGCACACACTAGTTACTCTCAGTTTATATTTATTGTGGGCTCGCCACAGCGAGCACACACTAGATATTGGCAGCCTATATTTATTCCGCTTATTCTTTATTCCGCCGTTTTTTTTGGCACCTAACTACTTCCACATACTTTATGCTAGAAATTTAGTTCAAACTTCAAACTGTTCAGCTCTTTGCAGTTATTTATGCTCCAATTAGAATTTTTACAAAGTTTTATACTTTTTATACTTTTTAACTTTTTAACTTTTTTTTACATTCTTTATAGTGAGAGTCGATGGAAGAAAGGTCCCATTTTTCACAGTTAACTTTTTTGAGCTCTTATTACTCCGTCATACTTTCACTTTGAAACTTCATTCAAACTTTATAATGTTCATCTATCTTTGAACTTTCATTGGTGAAAAAGTTGTTTTGAAAAAGTTTATACTTTTTAAAATATTTAACTTTATTTATAGTTTTTTCCTCCCATTGACAATGTATGGGATTTATCTCTAAATCAACCTCACTTTTGCAGCCTCATTACTCTGGCATACTTTGTCGTAGAAACGTGATTTAAACTTTAGAAAGCTCACACGACTCTGGACTTTTTCGTGGTTCAAACCGTATTCGAATACGTTAAACGTTTTTTCCGAAATCGCAGTTCAATCGCAGGCCGTTTCGCCTAATTAGTGCCAACTTAGAGTGCGGGCTTTTTTCACTAGAGTGCGTAGAACAGAAAATCTTTCCTTGAAAATTTACCAAACAAATTGCCGTCCCGGCCAAAATATTCACTTTACACGCATGTCCTTTGGTCATTTTGTAGCCACACATGTCCTCTTTCACACAATGTGACCACCAAAACACAGAGACATACAGAATGTGAACTACGGCCTTTTAAGTGACACAAATACAGTCAATCTGCTCATTGACATCCATTGTAGAAATCTTACGAGGAAATTATTGCGATGACAATTCTTAACTCGCTCTTATAACCACATTTTCGATCGTACCAACACCACAATCGCACATGGTGTACCTCAATATCTCAGGCCACTCACAGCGAAAGAATTATTTGCATTCGACTTTTACTTTTTGCGATAGAGCAATTTGTTCGGGCATAGTTTCCCCCCATTCAGAACCATTGTAAAATAAGAGATCAAGTTGCGCGCCACTTGTTTGTCTTTTACACTTCCACAGCTGAGACATATAAGGGCTTAATTACAGGGCTGAAATTAAAGTTACAAGATCTCAATGAGTTGCTCTGCGATACCTTGTGGGCTTGTAGGTCTGCTATTTGTGCAATTGGATGGCCTTTACACAGATAGATCAGATAGAGATGAAAAAGTATTTTCAAAAAAGTCTTTTCAAAAGTATTTTCAAAAAAGTATTTTCAAAAAAGTATTTTCAAAAAATATTTTCAAAAAATATTTTCAAAAAATATTTTCAAAAAAATTAAAAAAATTAAAAAAAAATGAAAAAATTAAAAAAATTAAAAAAAATAAAAAAAAATAAAAAAAATTAAAAAAATGAAAAAAAATGAAAAAAATTTAAAAAAATGAAAAAATTTAAAAAGATTAAAAAAAATGAAAAAAATGAAAAAAAATGAAAACTTAATTTTTTTTTCTTTTTTACTTAAAAAGAAAAAACTTCAATTTTTTTGATTTTTTTTTTTTTTTTTACATTTAAAGAAAAACTTTAAAAACACTTCTACAACTTCCACATACTTTATTCTGCTTAAACTATAGTTTTTACACATTTTCATACTTTTTTTAACTTTTACTTCAGCTTTAATGCATTTTCTACTTTTCTTTACAATATGCTACAGTCCCGAAATTTTGATTATAGATTTAGAACACCAATGGTAACACCATTACTCCGGTCCCCGAGTTTCAAACTTGACACGGCAATAACTTTATACAAAGCATTTTACGCGAGCCCACGCAGTTTCTACAGGAACTGCTTTCTAGTTATTATTCCAATTTCCGCCTTTTTGTTTTCGGTTTCCTACTACTTCCACATACTTTATGCTAGAAATTTAGTTCAAACTTCAAACTGTTCAGCTCTTTGCAGTTATTATTGCTCCAATTAGAATGTTTACAAAGTTTTATACTTTTTATACTTTTTAACTTTTTAACTTTTTTTTACATTCTTTATAGTGAGAGTCGATGGAAGAAATGTCCCATTTTTCACAGTTAACTTTTTTGAGCTCTTATTACTCCGTCATACTTTCACTTTGAAACTTCATTCAAACTTTATAATGTTCATCTATCTTTGAACTTTCATTGGTGAAAAAGTTGTTTTGAAAAAGTTTATACTTTTTAAAATATTTAACTTTATTTATAGTTTTTTCCTCCCATTGACAATGTATGGGATTTATCTCTAAATCAACCTCACTTTTGCAGCCTCATTACTCTGGCATACTTTGTCGTAGAAACGTGATTTAAACTTTAGAAAGCTCACACGACTCTGGACTTTTTCGTGGTTCAAACCGTATTCGAATACGTTAAACGGTTTTTCCGAAATCGCAGTTCAATCGCAGGCCGTTTCGCCTAATTAGTGTCAAGTTAGAGTGCAGGGCTTCTTTCACTAGAGTGTGTGAACAGAAAATCTTTCCTTGAAAATCTACCAAACAAATTGCCGTCCCGGCCAAAATATTCACTTTACACGCATGTCCTTTGGTCATTTTGTAGCCACACATGTCCTCTTTCACACAATGTGACCACCAAAACACAGAGACATACAGAATGTGAACTACGGCCTTTTAAGTGACACAAATACAGTCAATCTGCTCATTGACCTCAATTGTAAAATCCTTACGAGGAAATTATCGCGATGACAATTCTTAACTCGCTCTTATAACCACATTTTCGATCGTACCAACACCACAATCGCACATGGTGTACCTCAATATCTCAGGCCACTCACAGCGAAAAAATTATTTGCATTCGACTTTTACTTTTTGCGATAGAGCAATTTGTTCGGGCATAGTTTCCCCCCATTCAGAACCATTGTAAAATAAGAGATCAAGTTGCGCGCCACTTGTTTGTCTTTTACACTTCCACAGCTGAGACATATGAGAGCTTAATTACAGGGCTGAAATTAAAGTTACAAGATCTCAATGAGTTGCTCTGCGATACCTTGTGGGCTTGTAGGTCTGCTATTTGTGCAATTGGATGGCCTTTACACAGCTCTCGCAAGAGCACGCACGCACGCATGCACGCACGCACACACACACCCTGTCTTCCTATTGGCTGGCCTTTACACAGCTCTCGCAAGTGCACGCACGCACGCACGCACGCACACACACACACACACACGTTTATAAAAAAATATTTTCAATTTTTTTTTTAAAAAATTAAAAAATTAAAAAAATTTAAAAAAATTAAAAAAACTTAAAAAAAATAAAAAAATAAAAAAAAACTTAAAAAAAATTAAAAAAATTAAAAAAAATTAAAAAAATGAAAAAAAATGAAAAAAAATGAAAAAAATGAAAAAAATTGAAAAAAATGAAAAAAATGAAAAAAATGGAAAAAAATGAAAAAAAATTAAAAAAATTAAAACTTAAAAATATTTTTTTTTCTTTTTTACTTAAAAAGAAAAAACTTCAATTTTTTAGATTTTTTTTTTTTTTTTTACATTTAAAGAAAAACTTTAAAAACACTTCTACAACTTCCACATACTTTATTCTGCTTAAACTATAGTTTTTACACATTTTCATACTTTTTTTAACTTTTACTTCAGCTTTAATGCATTTTCTACTTTTCTTTACAATATGCTACAGTCCCGAAATTTTGATTATAGATTTAGAACACCAATGGTAACACCATTACTCCGGTCCCCGAGTTTCAAACTTGACACGGCAATAACTTTATACAAAGCATTTTACGCGAGCCCACGCAGTTTCTACAGGAACTGCTTTCTAGTTCAACTTAAACGCCCAATGCATTCTCTATGGCAATAGCACAAACTTTGGCATGCTACTAGTCCTACATACTTACACCTAGCAACCCCATTCTAGCCTACTTAGGTTCATCTTACGGTGGACATGTTTGCCTGAAAAGGAATCTTTGAAATGTTTCATAGTTTTAGAAATATAGTGCTTTCAAATTTGAGACATTTAACATGGGGCTCAATGGCAGCTCTATAGGCACGTCAAAAGTCACTTTCACCTAGAAACTCCATTCACACTTTTTATTATTCAGCTTACTGTGGAGACACATGCTGGAACTTTTTTTATTTTTATGTTTTGTAGTTTATGAGTTATTCAACTTAAACGCCCAATGCATTCTCTATGGCAATAGCACAAACTTTGGCATGCTACTAGTCCTACATACTTACACATAGCAACCCCATTCTAGCCTACTTAGGTTCATCTTACGGTGGACATGTTTGCCTGAAAAGGAAACTTTGAAATGTTTCATAGTTTTAGAAATATAGTGCTTTCAAATTTGAGACATTTAACATGGGGCTCAATGGCAGCTCTATAGGCACGTCAAAAGTCACATTCACCTAGAAACTCCATTCACACTTTTTATTATTCAGCTTACTGTGGAGACACATGCTGGAACTTTTTTTTATTTTTATGTTTTGTAGTTTATGAGTTATTCAACTTAAACGCCCAATGCATTCTCTATGGCAATAGCACAAACTTTGGCATGCTACTAGTCCTACATACTTACACCTAGCAACCCCATTCTAGCCTACTTAGGTTCATCTTACGGTGGACATGTTTGCCTGAAAAGGAAACTTTGAAATGTTTCATAGTTTTAGAAATATAGTGCTTTCAAATTTGAGACATTTAACATGGGGCTCAATGGCAGCTCTATAGGCACGTCAAAAGTCACATTCACCTAGAAACTCCATTCACACTTTTTATTATTCAGCTTACTGTGGAGACACATGCTGGAACTTTTTTTTATTTTTATGTTTTGTAGTTTATGAGTTATTCAACTTAAACGCCCAATGCATTCTCTATGGCAATAGCACAAACTTTGGCATGCTACTAGTCCTACATACTTACACCTAGCAACCCCATTCTAGCCGACTTAGGTTCATCTTACGGTGGACATGTTTGCCTGAAAAGGAAACTTTGAAATGTTTCATAGTTTTAGAAATATAGTGCTTTCAAATTTGAGACATTTAACATGGGGCTCAATGGCAGCTCTATAGGCACGTCAAAAGTCACATTCACCTAGAAACTCCATTCACACTTTTTATTATTCAGCTTACTGTGGAGACACATGCTGGAACTTTTTTTTATTTTTATGTTTTGTAGTTTATGAGTTATTCAACTTAAACGCCCAATGCATTCTCTATGGCAATAGCACAAACTTTGGCATGCTACTAGTCCTACATACTTACACCTAGCAACCCCATTCTAGCCTACTTAGGTTCATCTTACGGTGGACATGTTTGCCTGAAAAGGAAACTTTGAAATGTTTCATAGTTTTAGAAATATAGTGCTTTCAAATTTGAGACATTTAACATGGGGCTCAATGGCAGCTCTATAGGCACGTCAAAAGTCACATTCACCTAGAAACTCCATTCACACTTTTTATTATTCAGCTTACTGTGGAGACACATGCTGGAACTTTTTTTTATTTTTATGTTTTGTAGTTTATGAGTTATTCAACTTAAACGCCCAATGCATTCTCTATGGCAATAGCACAAACTTTGGCATGCTACTAGTCCTACATACTTACACCTAGCAACCCCATTCTAGCCTACTTAGGTTCATCTTACGGTGGACATGTTTGCCTGAAAAGGAAACTTTGAAATGTTTCATAGTTTTAGAAATATAGTGCTTTCAAATTTGAGACATTTAACATGGGGCTCAATGGCAGCTCTATAGGCACGTCAAAAGTCACATTCACCTAGAAACTCCATTCACACTTTTTATTATTCAGCTTACTGTGGAGACACATGCTGGAACTTTTTTTTATTTTTATGTTTTGTAGTTTATGAGTTATTCAACTTAAACGCCCAATGCATTCTCTATGGCAATAGCACAAACTTTGGCATGCTACTAGTCCTACATACTTACACCTAGCAACCCCATTCTAGCCTACTTAGGTTCATCTTACGGTGGACATGTTTGCCTGAAAAGGAAACTTTGAAATGTTTCATAGTTTTAGAAATATAGTGCTTTCAAATTTGAGACATTTAACATGGGGCTCAATGGCAGCTCTATAGGCACGTCAAAAGTCACATTCACCTAGAAACTCCATTCACACTTTTTATTATTCAGCTTACTGTGGAGACACATGCTGGAACTTTTTTTTATTTTTATGTTTTGTAGTTTATGAGTTATTCAACTTAAACGCCCAATGCATTCTCTATGGCAATAGCACAAACTTTGGCATGCTACTAGTCCTACATACTTACACCTAGCAACCCCATTCTAGCCTACTTAGGTTCATCTTACGGTGGACATGTTTGCCTGAAAAGGAAACTTTGAAATGTTTCATAGTTTTAGAAATATAGTGCTTTCAAATTTGAGACATTTAACATGGGGCTCAATGGCAGCTCTATAGGCACGTCAAAAGTCACATTCACCTAGAAACTCCATTCACACTTTTTATTATTCAGCTTACTGTGGAGACACATGCTGGAACTTTTTTTTATTTTTATGTTTTGTAGTTTATGAGTTATTCAACTTAAACGCCCAATGCATTCTCTATGGCAATAGCACAAACTTTGGCATGCTACTAGTCCTACATACTTACACCTAGCAACCCCATTCTAGCCTACTTAGGTTCATCTTACGGTGGACATGTTTGCCTGAAAAGGAAACTTTGAAATGTTTCATAGTTTTAGAAATATAGTGCTTTCAAATTTGAGACATTTAACATGGGGCTCAATGGCAGCTCTATAGGCACGTCAAAAGTCACATTCACCTAGAAACTCCATTCACACTTTTTATTATTCAGCTTACTGTGGAGACACATGCTGGAACTTTTTTTTATTTTTATGTTTTGTAGTTAATTATGAGTTATTCAACTTAAACGCCCAATGCATTCTCTATGGCAATAGCACAAACTTTGGCATGCTACTAGTCCTACATACTTACACCTAGCAACCCCATTCTAGCCTACTTAGGTTCATCTTACGGTGGACATGTTTGCCTGAAAAGGAATCTTTGAAATGTTTCATAGTTTTAGAAATATAGTGCTTTCAAATTTGAGACATTTAACATGGGGCTCAATGGCAGCTCTATAGGCACGTCAAAAGTCACTTTCACCTAGAAACTCCATTCACACTTTTTATTATTCAGCTTACTGTGGAGACACATGCTGGAACTTTTTTTTATTTTTATGTTTTGTAGTTTATGAGTTATTCAACTTAAACGCCCAATGCATTCTCTATGGCAATAGCACAAACTTTAGCATGGTACTAGTCCTACATACTTACACCTAGCAACCCCATTCTAGCCTACTTAGGTTAATCTTACGGTGGACATGTTTGCCTGAAAAGGAAACTTTGAAATGTTTCATAGTTTTAGAAATATAGTGCTTTCAAATTTGAGACATTTAACATGGGGCTCAATGGCAGCTCTATAGGCACGTCAAAAGTCACATTCACCTAGAAACTCCATTCAAACTTTTTATTATTCAGCTTACTGTGGAGACACATGCTGGAACTTTTTTTTATTTTTATGTTTTGTAGTTTATGAGTTATTCAACTTAAACGCCCAATGCATTCTCTATGGCAATAGCACAAACTTTGGCATGCTACTAGTCCTACATACTTACACCTAGCAAGCCCATTCTAGCCTACTTAGGTTCATCTTACGGTGGACATGTTTGCCTGAAAAGGAAACTTTGAAATGTTTCATAGTTTTAGAAATATAGTGCTTTCAAATTTGAGACATTTAACATGGGGCTCAATGGCAGCTCTATAGGCACGTCAAAAGTCACATTCACCTAGAAACTCCATTCACACTTTTTATTATTCAGCTTACTGTGGAGACACATGCTGGAACTTTTTTTTATTTTTATGTTTTGTAGTTTATGAGTTATTCAACTTAAACGCCCAATGCATTCTCTATGGCAATAGCACAAACTTTGGCATGCTACTAGTCCTACATACTTACACCTAGCAACCCCATTCTAGCCTACTTAGGTTCATCTTACGGTGGACATGTTTGCCTGAAAAGGAAACTTTGAAATGTTTCATAGTTTTAGAAATATAGTGCTTTCAAATTTGAGACATTTAACATGGGGCTCAATGGCAGCTCTATAGGCACGTCAAAAGTCACATTCACCTAGAAACTCCATTCACACTTTTTATTATTCAGCTTACTGTGGAGACACATGCTGGAACTTTTTTTTATTTTTATGTTTTGTAGTTAATTATGAGTTATTCAACTTAAACGCCCAATGCATTCTCTATGGCAATAGCACAAACTTTGGCATGCTACTAGTCCTACATACTTACACCTAGCAACCCCATTCTAGCCTACTTAGGTTCATCTTACGGTGGACATGTTTGCCTGAAAAGGAAACTTTGAAATGTTTCATAGTTTTAGAAATATAGTGCTTTCAAATTTGAGACATTTAACATGGGGCTCAATGGCAGCTCTATAGGCACGTCAAAAGTCACATTCACCTAGAAACTCCATTCACACTTTTTATTATTCAGCTTACTGTGGAGACACATGCTGGAACTTTTTTTTATTTTTATGTTTTGTAGTTAATTATGAGTTATTCAACTTAAACGCCCAATGCATTCTCTATGGCAATAGCACAAACTTTGGCATGCTACTAGTCCTACATACTTACACCTAGCAACCCCATTCTAGCCTACTTAGGTTCATCTTACGGTGGACATGTTTGCCTGAAAAGGAATCTTTGAAATGTTTCATAGTTTTAGAAATATAGTGCTTTCAAATTTGAGACATTTAACATGGGGCTCAATGGCAGCTCTATAGGCACGTCAAAAGTCACTTTCACCTAGAAACTCCATTCACACTTTTTATTATTCAGCTTACTGTGGAGACACATGCTGGAACTTTTTTTTATTTTTATGTTTTGTAGTTTATGAGTTATTCAACTTAAACGCCCAATGCATTCTCTATGGCAATAGCACAAACTTTAGCATGGTACTAGTCCTACATACTTACACCTAGCAACCCCATTCTAGCCTACTTAGGTTAATCTTACGGTGGACATGTTTGCCTGAAAAGGAAACTTTGAAATGTTTCATAGTTTTAGAAATATAGTGCTTTCAAATTTGAGACATTTAACATGGGGCTCAATGGCAGCTCTATAGGCACGTCAAAAGTCACATTCACCTAGAAACTCCATTCAAACTTTTTATTATTCAGCTTACTGTGGAGACACATGCTGGAACTTTTTTTTATTTTTATGTTTTGTAGTTTATGAGTTATTCAACTTAAACGCCCAATGCATTCTCTATGGCAATAGCACAAACTTTGGCATGCTACTAGTCCTACATACTTACACCTAGCAAGCCCATTCTAGCCTACTTAGGTTCATCTTACGGTGGACATGTTTGCCTGAAAAGGAAACTTTGAAATGTTTCATAGTTTTAGAAATATAGTGCTTTCAAATTTGAGACATTTAACATGGGGCTCAATGGCAGCTCTATAGGCACGTCAAAAGTCACATTCACCTAGAAACTCCATTCACACTTTTTATTATTCAGCTTACTGTGGAGACACATGCTGGAACTTTTTTTTATTTTTATGTTTTGTAGTTTATGAGTTATTCAACTTAAACGCCCAATGCATTCTCTATGGCAATAGCACAAACTTTGGCATGCTACTAGTCCTACATACTTACACCTAGCAACCCCATTCTAGCCTACTTAGGTTCATCTTACGGTGGACATGTTTGCCTGAAAAGGAAACTTTGAAATGTTTCATAGTTTTAGAAATATAGTGCTTTCAAATTTGAGACATTTAACATGGGGCTCAATGGCAGCTCTATAGGCACGTCAAAAGTCACATTCACCTAGAAACTCCATTCACACTTTTTATTATTCAGCTTACTGTGGAGACACATGCTGGAACTTTTTTTTATTTTTATGTTTTGTAGTTAATTATGAGTTATTCAACTTAAACGCCCAATGCATTCTCTATGGCAATAGCACAAACTTTGGCATGCTACTAGTCCTACATACTTACACCTAGCAACCCCATTCTAGCCTACTTAGGTTCATCTTACGGTGGACATGTTTGCCTGAAAAGGAATCTTTGAAATGTTTCATAGTTTTAGAAATATAGTGCTTTCAAATTTGAGACATTTAACATGGGGCTCAATGGCAGCTCTATAGGCACGTCAAAAGTCACTTTCACCTAGAAACTCCATTCACACTTTTTATTATTCAGCTTACTGTGGAGACACATGCTGGAACTTTTTTTTATTTTTATGTTTTGTAGTTTATGAGTTATTCAACTTAAACGCCCAATGCATTCTCTATGGCAATAGCACAAACTTTAGCATGGTACTAGTCCTACATACTTACACCTAGCAACCCCATTCTAGCCTACTTAGGTTAATCTTACGGTGGACATGTTTGCCTGAAAAGGAAACTTTGAAATGTTTCATAGTTTTAGAAATATAGTGCTTTCAAATTTGAGACATTTAACATGGGGCTCAATGGCAGCTCTATAGGCACGTCAAAAGTCACATTCACCTAGAAACTCCATTCAAACTTTTTATTATTCAGCTTACTGTGGAGACACATGCTGGAACTTTTTTTTATTTTTATGTTTTGTAGTTTATGAGTTATTCAACTTAAACGCCCAATGCATTCTCTATGGCAATAGCACAAACTTTGGCATGCTACTAGTCCTACATACTTACACCTAGCAAGCCCATTCTAGCCTACTTAGGTTCATCTTACGGTGGACATGTTTGCCTGAAAAGGAAACTTTGAAATGTTTCATAGTTTTAGAAATATAGTGCTTTCAAATTTGAGACATTTAACATGGGGCTCAATGGCAGCTCTATAGGCACGTCAAAAGTCACATTCACCTAGAAACTCCATTCACACTTTTTATTATTCAGCTTACTGTGGAGACACATGCTGGAACTTTTTTTTATTTTTATGTTTTGTAGTTTATGAGTTATTCAACTTAAACGCCCAATGCATTCTCTATGGCAATAGCACAAACTTTGGCATGCTACTAGTCCTACATACTTACACCTAGCAACCCCATTCTAGCCTACTTAGGTTCATCTTACGGTGGACATGTTTGCCTGAAAAGGAAACTTTGAAATGTTTCATAGTTTTAGAAATATAGTGCTTTCAAATTTGAGACATTTAACATGGGGCTCAATGGCAGCTCTATAGGCACGTCAAAAGTCACATTCACCTAGAAACTCCATTCACACTTTTTATTATTCAGCTTACTGTGGAGACACATGCTGGAACTTTTTTTTATTTTTATGTTTTGTAGTTTATGAGTTATTCAACTTAAACGCCCAATGCATTCTCTATGGCAATAGCACAAACTTTGGCATGCTACTAGTCCTACATACTTACACCTAGCAACCCCATTCTAGCCTACTTAGGTTCATCTTACGGTGGACATGTTTGCCTGAAAAGGAAACTTTGAAATGTTTCATAGTTTTAGAAATATAGTGCTTTCAAATTTGAGACATTTAACATGGGGCTCAATGGCAGCTCTATAGGCACGTCAAAAGTCACATTCACCTAGAAACTCCATTCACACTTTTTATTATTCAGCTTACTGTGGAGACACATGCTGGAACTTTTTTTTATTTTTATGTTTTGTAGTTTATGAGTTATTCAACTTAAACGCCCAATGCATTCTCTATGGCAATAGCACAAATTTTGGCATGCTACTAGTCCTACATACTTACACCTAGCAACCCCATTCTAGCCGACTTAGGTTCATCTTACGGTGGACATGTTTGCCTGAAAAGGAAACTTTGAAATGTTTCATAGTTTTAGAAATATAGTGCTTTCAAATTTGAGACATTTAAAATGGGGCTCAATGGCAGCTCTATAGGCACGTCAAAAGTCACATTCACCTAGAAACTCCATTCACACTTTTTTATTATTCAGCTTACTGTGGAGACACATGCTGGAACTTATTTTTATTTTTATGTTTTGTAGTTTATGAGTTATTCAACTTAAACGCCCAATGCATTCTCTATGGCAATAACACAAACTTTGGCATGCTACTAGTCCTACATACTTACACCTAGCAACCCCATTCTAGCCTACAGAACTATGGCAATATCACAAACTTTGGCATGCTACTAGTCCTACATACTTACACCTAGCAACCCCATTCTAGCCTACTTAGGTTCATCTTACGGTGGACATGTTTGCCTGAAAAGGAAACTTTGAAATGTTTCATAGTTTTAGAAATATAGTGCTTTCAAATTTGAGACATTTAAAATGGGGCTCAATGGCAGCTCTATAGGCACGTCAAAAGTCACATTCACCTAGAAACTCCATTCACACTTTTTATTATTCAGCTTACTGTGGAGACACATGCTGGAACTTTTTTTTATTTTTATGTTTTGTAGTTTATGAGTTATTCAACTTAAACGCCCAATGCATTCTCTATGGCAATAGCACAAATTTTGGCATGCTACTAGTCCTACATACTTACACCTAGCAACCCCATTCTAGCCGACTTAGGTTCATCTTACGGTGGACATGTTTGCCTGAAAAGGAAACTTTGAAATGTTTCATAGTTTTAGAAATATAGTGCTTTCAAATTTGAGACATTTAACATGGGGCTCAATGGCAGCTTTATAGGCACGTCAAAAGTCACATTCACCTAGAAACTCCATTCACACTTTTTATTATTCAGCTTACTGTGGAGACACATGCTGGAATTTATTTTTATTTTTATGTTTTGTAGTTTATGAGTTATTCAACTTAAACGCCCAATGCATTCTCTATGGCAATAGCACAAACTTTGGCATGCTACTAGTCCTACATACTTACACCTAGCAACCCCATTCTAGCCTACTTAGGTTCATCTTACGGTGGACATGTTTGCCTGAAAAGGAAACTTTGAAATGTTTCATAGTTTTAGAAATATAGTGCTTTCAAATTTGAGACATTTAACATGGGGCTCAATGGCAGCTCTATAGGCACGTCAAAAGTCACATTCACCTAGAAACTCCATTCACACTTTTTATTATTCAGCTTACTGTGGAGACACATGCTGGAACTTTTTTTTATTTTTTTGTTTTGTAGTTTATGAGTTATTCAACTTAAACGCCCAATGCATTCTCTATGGCAATAGCACAAACTTTGGCATGCTACTAGTCCTACATACTTACACCTAGCAACCCCATTCTAGCCGACTTAGGTTCATCTTACGGTGGACATGTTTGCCTGAAAAGGAAACTTTGAAATGTTTCATAGTTTTAGAAATATAGTGCTTTCAAATTTGAGACATTTAACATGGGGCTCAATGGCAGCTCTATAGGCACGTCAAAAGTCACATTCACCTAGAAACTCCATTCACACTTTTTATTATTCAGCTTACTGTGGAGACACATGCTGGAACTTTTTTTTATTTTTATGTTTTGTAGTTTATGAGTTATTCAACTTAAACGCCCAATGCATTCTCTATGGCAATAGCACAAACTTTGGCATGCTACTAGTCCTACATACTTACACCTAGCAACCCCATTCTAGCCTACTTAGGTTCATCTTACGGTGGACATGTTTGCCTGAAAAGGAAACTTTGAAATGTTTCATAGTTTTAGAAATATAGTGCTTTCAAATTTGAGACATTTAACATGGGGCTCAATGGCAGCTCTATAGGCACGTCAAAAGTCACATTCACCTAGAAACTCCATTCACACTTTTTATTATTCAGCTTACTGTGGAGACACATGCTGGAACTTTTTTTTATTTTTATGTTTTGTAGTTTATGAGTTATTCAACTTAAACGCCCAATGCATTCTCTATGGCAATAGCACAAACTTTGGCATGCTACTAGTCCTACATACTTACACCTAGCAACCCCATTCTAGCCTACTTAGGTTCATCTTACGGTGGACATGTTTGCCTGAAAAGGAAACTTTGAAATGTTTCATAGTTTTAGAAATATAGTGCTTTCAAATTTGAGACATTTAACATGGGGCTCAATGGCAGGTCTATAGGCACGTCAAAAGTCACATTCACCTAGAAACTCCATTCACACTTTTTATTATTCAGCTTACTGTGGAGACACATGCTGGAACTTTTTTTTATTTTTATGTTTTGTAGTTTATGAGTTATTCAACTTAAACGCCCAATGCATTCTCTATGGCAATAGCACAAACTTTGGCATGCTACTAGTCCTACATACTTACACCTAGCAACCCCATTCTAGCCTACTTAGGTTCATCTTATGGTGGACATGTTTGCCTGAAAAGGAAACTTTGAAATGTTTCATAGTTTTAGAAATATAGTGCTTTCAAATTTGAGACATTTAACATGGGGCTCAATGGCAGGTCTATAGGCACGTCAAAAGTCACATTCACCTAGAAACTCCATTCACACTTTTTATTATTCAGCTTACTGTGGAGACACATGCTGGAACTTTTTTTTATTTTTATGTTTTGTAGTTTATGAGTTATTCAACTTAAACGCCCAATGCATTCTCTATGGCAATAGCACAAACTTTGGCATGCTACTAGTCCTACATACTTACACCTAGCAACCCCATTCTAGCCTACTTAGGTTCATCTTACGGTGGACATGTTTGCCTGAAAAGGAAACTTTGAAATGTTTCATAGTTTTAGAAATATAGTGCTTTCAAATTTGAGACATTTAACATGGGGCTCAATGGCAGCTCTATAGGCACGTCAAAAGTCACATTCACCTAGAAACTCCATTCACACTTTTTATTATTCAGCTTACTGTGGAGACACATGCTGGAACTTTTTTTTATTTTTATGTTTTGTAGTTTATGAGTTATTGTGGGCTCGCCACAGCGAGCACACACTAGTTACTCTCAGTTTATATTTATTGTGGGCTCGCCACAGCGAGCACACACTAGTTATTGGCAGCCTATATTTGTGGGCTCGCCACAGCGAGCACACAATAGTTCTTGCCAGCCTATATTTATTATTCTTTATTCCGCCACTTTTTTTGGCACCTAACTACTTCCGCATACTTTATACTAGAAATTTAGTTCAAACTTCAAACTGTTCAGCTCTTTGCAGTTATTTATGCTCCAATTAGAATTTTTACAAAGTTTTATACTTTTTATACTTTTTAACTTTTTAACTTTTTTTTACATTCTTTATAGTGAGAGTCGATGGAAGAAAGGTCCCATTTTTCACAGTTAACTTTTTTGAGCTCTTATTACTCCGTCATACTTTCACTTTGAAACTTCATTCAAACTTTATAATGTTCATCTATCTTTGAACTTTAATTGGTGAAAAAGTTGTTTTGAAAAAGTTTATACTTTTTAAAATATTTAACTTTATTTATAGTTTTTTCCTCCCATTGACAATGTATGGGATTTATCTCTAAATCAACCTCACTTTTGCAGCCTCATTACTCTGGCATACTTTGTCGTAGAAACGTGATTTAAACTTTAGAAAGCTCACACGACTCTGGACTTTTTCGTGGTTCAAACCGTATTCGAATACGTTAAACGGTTTTTCCGAAATCGCAGTTCAATCGCAGGCCGTTTCGCCTAATTAGTGCCAACTTAGAGTGCGGGCTTTTTTCACTAGAGTGCGTAGAACAGAAAATCTTTCCTTGAAAATTTACCAAACAAATTGCCGTCCCGGCCAAAATATTCACTTTACACGCATGTTCTTTGGTCATTTTGTAGCCACACATGTCCTCTTTCACACAATGTGACCACCAAAACACAGAGACATACAGAATGTGAACTACGGCCTTTTAAGTGACACAAATACAGTCAATCTGCTCATTGACATCCATTGTAGAAATCTTACGAGGAAATTATCGCGATGACAATTCTTAACTCGCTCTTATAACCACATTTTCGATCGTACCAACACCACAATCGCACATGGTGTACCTCAATATCTCAGGCCACTCACAGCGAAAGAATTATTTGCATTCGACTTTTACTTTTTGCGATAGAGCAATTTGTTCGGGCATAGTTTCCCCCCATTCAGAACCATTGTAAAATAAGAGATCAAGTTGCGCGCCACTTGTTTGTCTTTTACACTTCCACAGCTGAGACATATAAGGGCTTAATTACAGGGCTGAAATTAAAGTTACAAGATCTCAATGAGTTGCTCTGCGATACCTTGTGGGCTTGTAGGTCTGCTATTTGTGCAATTGGATGGCCTTTACACAGATAGATCAGATAGAGATGAAAAAGTATTTTCAAAAAAGTATTTTCAAAAGTATTTTCAAAAAAGTATTTTCAAAAAAGTATTTTCAAAAAAGTATTTTCAAAAAATATTTTAAAAAAAATTAAAAAAATTAAAAAAAAATTAAAAAATTAAAAAAATTAAAAAAAATTTAAAAAATTAAAAAAAAATAAAAAAAATAAAAAAATTAAAAAAAATTAAAAAAATGAAAAAAAATGAAAAAAATTGAAAAAAATGAAAAAAATGAAAAAAATGAAAAAAAATTAAAAAATTGAAAAAAATGAATTTTTTTTTTCTTTTTTACTTAAAAAGAAAAAACTTCAATTTTTTAGATTTTTTTTTTTTTTTTTACATTTAAAGAAAAACTTTAAAAACACTTCTACAACTTCCACATACTTTATTCTGCTTAAACTATAGTTTTTACACATTTTCATACTTTTTTTAACTTTTACTTCAGCTTTAATGCATTTTCTACTTTTCTTTACAATATGCTACAGTCCCGAAATTTTGATTATAGATTTAGAACACCAATGGTAAAACCATTACTCCCCGAGTTTCAAACTTGACACGGCAATAACTTTATACAAAGCATTTTACGCGAGCCCACGCAGTTTCTACAGGAACTGCTTTCTAGTTATTATTATTCCGCTTATTCTTTATTCCGCCGTTTTTTTGGCACCTAACTACTTCCACATACTTTATGCTAGAAATTTAGTTCAAACTTCAAACTGTTCAGCTCTTTGCAGTTATTTATGCTCCAATTAGAATTTTTACAAAGTTTTATACTTTTTATACTTTTTAACTTTTTAACTTTTTTTTACATTCTTTATAGTGAGAGTCGATGGAAGAAAGGTCCCATTTTTCACAGTTAACTTTTTTGAGCTCTTATTACTCCGTCATACTTTCACTTTGAAACTTCATTCAAACTTTATAATGTTCATCTATCTTTGAACTTTCATTGGTGAAAAAGTTGTTTTGAAAAAGTTTATACTTTTTAAAATATTTAACTTTATTTATAGTTTTTTCCTCCCATTGACAATGTATGGGATTTATCTCTAAATCAACCTCACTTTTGCAGCCTCATTACTCTGGCATACTTTGTCGTAGAAACGTGATTTAAACTTTAGAAAGCTCACACGACTCTGGACTTTTTCGTGGTTCAAACCGTATTCGAATACGTTAAACGGTTTTTCCGAAATCGCAGTTCAATCGCAGGCCGTTTCGCCTAATTAGTGCCAACTTAGAGTGCGGGCTTCTCTCACTAGAGTGCGTAGAACAGAAAATCTTTCCTTGAAAATTTACCAAACAAATTGCCGTCCCGGCCAAAATATTCACTTTACACGCATGTTCTTTGGTCATTTTGTAGCCACACATGTCCTCTTTCACACAATGTGACCACCAAAACACAGAGACATACAGAATGTGAACTACGGCCTTTTAAGTGACACAAATACAGTCAATCTGCTCATTGACCTCCATAGTAAAATCCTTACGAGGAAATTATCGCGATGACAATTCTTAACTCGCTCTTATAACCACATTTTCGATCGTACCAACACCACAATCGCACATGGTGTACCTCAATATCTCAGGCCACTCACAGCGAAAAAATTATTTGCATTCGACTTTTACTTTTTGCGATAGAGCAATTTGTTCGGGCATAGTTTCCCCCCATTCAGAACCATTGTAAAATAAGAGATCAAGTTGCGCGCCACTTGTTTGTCTTTTACACTTCCACAGCTGAGACATATAAGGGCTTAATTACAGGGCTGAAATTAAAGTTACAAGATCTCAATGAGTTGCTCTGCGATACCTTGTGGGCTTGTAGGTCTGCTATTTGTGCAATTGGATGGCCTTTACACAGATAGATCAGATAGAGATGAAAAAGTATTTTCAAAAAAGTATTTTCAAAAGTATTTTCAAAAAAGTATTTTCAAAAAAGTATTTTCAAAAAAGTATTTTCAAAAAATATTTTCAAAAAAATTACAAAAATTACAAAAATTAAAAAAAAATAAAAAAATTAAAAAAAATTAAAAAAATTAAAAAAAATGAAAAAAATTAAAAAAATTAAAAAAAAATGAAAAAAAATGAAAAAAATGAAAACTTATTTTTTTTTTCTTTTTTACTTAAAAAGTTAAAAATCTTCAATTTTTTAGATTTTTTTTTTTTTTTTTACATTTAAAGAAAAACTTTAAAAACACTTCTACAACTTCCACATACTTTATTCTGCTTAAACTATAGTTTTTACACATTTTCATACTTTTTTTAACTTTTACTTCAGCTTTAATGCATTTTCTACTTTTCTTTACAATATGCTACAGTCCCGAAATTTTGATTATAGATTTAGAACACCAATGGTAACACCATTACTCCCCGAGTTTCAAACTTGACACGGCAATAACTTTATACAAAGCATTTTACGCGAGCCCACGCAGTTTCTACAGGAACTGCTTTCTAGTTATTATTATTCCAATTTCCGCCTTTTTTTTTCGGTTTCCTACTACTTCCACATACTTTATGCTAGAAATTTAGTTCAAACTTCAAACTGTTCAGCTCTTTGCAGTTATTATTGCTCCAATTAGAATTTTTACAAAGTTTTATACTTTTTATACTTTTTAACTTTTTAACTTTTTTTTACATTCTTTATAGTGAGAGTCGATGGAAGAAATGTCCCATTTTTCACAGTTAACTTTTTTGAGCTCTTATTACTCCGTCATACTTTCACTTTGAAACTTCATTCAAACTTTATAATGTTCATCTATCTTTGAACTTTCATTGGTGAAAAAGTTGTTTTGAAAAAGTTTATACTTTTTAAAATATTTAACTTTATTTATAGTTTTTTCCTCCCATTGACAATGTATGGGATTTATCTCTAAATCAACCTCACTTTTGCAGCCTCATTACTCTGGCATACTTTGTCGTAGAAACGTGATTTAAACTTTAGAAAGCTCACACGACTCTGGACTTTTTCGTGGTTCAAACCGTATTCGAATACGTTAAACGGTTTTTCCGAAATCGCAGTTCAATCGCAGGCCGTTTCGCCTAATTAGTGCCAAGTTAGAGTGCAGGGCTTCTTTCACTAGAGTGTACAAACAGAAAATCTTTCCTTGAAAATTTACCAAACAAATTGCCGTCCCGGCCAAAATATTCACTTTACACGCATGTTCTTTGGTCATTTTGTAGCCACACATGTCCTCTTTCACACAATGTGACCACCAAAACACAGAGACATACAGAATGTGAACTACGGCCTTTTAAGTGACACAAATACAGTCAATCTGCTCATTGACATCCATTGTAGAAATCTTACGAGGAAATTATCGCGATGACAATTCTTAACTCGCTCTTATAACCACATTTTCGATCGTACCAACACCACAATCACACATGGTGTACCTCAATATCTCAGGCCACTCACAGCGAAAAAATTATTTGCATTCGACTTTTACTTTTTGCGATAGAGCAATTTGTTCGGGCATAGTTTCCCCCCATTCAGAACCATTGTAAAATAAGAGATCAAGTTGCGCGCCACTTGTTTGTCTTTTACACTTCCACAGCTGAGACATATAAGGGCTTAATTACAGGGCTGAAATTAAAGTTACAAGATCTCAATGAGTTGCTCTGCGATACCTTGTGGGCTTGTAGGTCTGCTATTTGTGCAATTGGATGGCCTTTACACAGATAGATCAGATAGAGATGAAAAAGTATTTTCAAAAAAGTATTTTCAAAAAAGTATTTTCAAAAAAGTATTTTCAGAAAAGTATTTTCAAAAAAATTAAAAAAATTAAAAAAATGGAAAAAAATTAAAAAAAATTAAAAAAATTAAAAAAAATTAAAAAAAATTAAAAAAATTAAAAAAAAATTAAAAAAAATTAAAAAATGAAAAAAATGAAAAAAAATGAAAAAAATTGAAAAAAATGAAAACAATGAAAAAAATGAAGAAAAAAAAGAAATTGGAAAAAATTGGATTTTTTTTTCAAAAAAATGTAACAATTAAAAACATTTAAAAATTAAAAACTAACTTTTTTTTAAAACTTAAAAAGAAAAAACTTTTAATAAAGAACTTAATATTATTATTTTTTTACATTTAAAGAAAAATCTTAGACCATTATCAATAATCATTGTGTTTATGCTTTTAAAGATAGGCCTATACGCTATTTGAACCTTCTTTTTACATGTAAAAGTATGCTATTTCTGTTAAGCTCATGAATGCTTTTATATGTATACTCCATTGGATTGACTCTTTTTTTCTTTTTCTTTTTTACCTTTTCTTAATTCATCAAGAATACATTGTAAAGCATTATTCACACATTACAAATCATTAGTAGACAGTAATACTTTACTTACTTTATTCTGCCACTTTTTGGCATCGTACTACTTCCACATACTTTATTCCGCTTTATGCAGTTATTAATGCTTATTCTTTTTACCAATTTTTATACATTCTTTTTTAAACTTTTCCTTCAGCTTTAATACATTTTCTACTGTACATTATATACATTGCGTCTTTTGGCGAGCCCACGCAGTTTCTGCAGGGAACTGCTTTCTAGTTCAACTTAAACGCCCAATGCATTCTCTATGGCAATAGCACAAACTTTGGCATGCTACTAGTCCTACATACTTACACCTAGCAACCCCATTCTAGCCTACTTAGGTTCATCTTACGGTGGACATGTTTGCCTGAAAAGGAAACTTTGAAATGTTTCATAGTTTTAGAAATATAGTGCTTTCAAATTTGAGACATTTAACATGGGGCTCAATGGCAGCTCTATAGGCACGTCAAAAGTCACATTCACCTAGAAACTCCATTCACACTTTTTATTATTCAGCTTACTGTGGAGACACATGCTGGAACTTTTTTTTATTTTTATGTTTTGTAGTTTATGAGTTATTCAACTTAAACGCCCAATGCATTCTCTATGGCAATAGCACAAACTTTGGCATGCTACTAGTCCTACATACTTACACCTAGCAACCCCATTCTAGCCTACTTAGGTTCATCTTACGGTGGACATGTTTGCCTGAAAAGGAAACTTTGAAATGTTTCATAGTTTTAGAAATATAGTGCTTTCAAATTTGAGACATTTAACATGGGGCTCAATGGCAGCTCTATAGGCACGTCAAAAGTCACATTCACCTAGAAACTCCATTCACACTTTTTATTATTCAGCTTACTGTGGAGACACATGCTGGAACTTTTTTTTATTTTTATGTTTTGTAGTTTATGAGTTATTCAACTTAAACGCCCAATGCATTCTCTATGGCAATAGCACAAACTTTGGCATGCTACTAGTCCTACATACTTACACCTAGCAACCCCATTCTAGCCTACTTAGGTTCATCTTACGGTGGACATGTTTGCCTGAAAAGGAAACTTTGAAATGTTTCATAGTTTTAGAAATATAGTGCTTTCAAATTTGAGACATTTAACATGGGGCTCAATGGCAGGTCTATAGGCACGTCAAAAGTCACATTCACCTAGAAACTCCATTCACACTTTTTATTATTCAGCTTACTGTGGAGACACATGCTGGAACTTTTTTTTATTTTTATGTTTTGTAGTTTATGAGTTATTCAACTTAAACGCCCAATGCATTCTCTATGGCAATAGCACAAACTTTGGCATGCTACTAGTCCTACATACTTACACCTAGCAACCCCATTCTAGCCTACTTAGGTTCATCTTACGGTGGACATGTTTGCCTGAAAAGGAAACTTTGAAATGTTTCATAGTTTTAGAAATATAGTGCTTTCAAATTTGAGACATTTAACATGGGGCTCAATGGCAGCTCTATAGGCACGTCAAAAGTCACATTCACCTAGAAACTCCATTCACACTTTTTATTATTCAGCTTACTGTGGAGACACATGCTGGAACTTTTTTTTATTTTTATGTTTTGTAGTTTATGAGTTATTCAACTTAAACGCCCAATGCATTCTCTATGGCAATAGCACAAACTTTGGCATGCTACTAGTCCTACATACTTACACCTAGCAACCCCATTCTAGCCTACTTAGGTTCATCTTACGGTGGACATGTTTGCCTGAAAAGGAAACTTTGAAATGTTTCATAGTTTTAGAAATATAGTGCTTTCAAATTTGAGACATTTAACATGGGGCTCAATGGCAGCTCTATAGGCACGTCAAAAGTCACATTCACCTAGAAACTCCATTCACACTTTTTATTATTCAGCTTACTGTGGAGACACATGCTGGAACTTTTTTTTATTTTTATGTTTTGTAGTTTATGAGTTATTCAACTTAAACGCCCAATGCATTCTCTATGGCAATAGCACAAACTTTGGCATGCTACTAGTCCTACATACTTACACCTAGCAACCCCATTCTAGCCGACTTAGGTTCATCTTACGGTGGACATGTTTGCCTGAAAAGGAAACTTTGAAATGTTTCATAGTTTTAGAAATATAGTGCTTTCAAATTTGAGACATTTAACATGGGGCTCAATGGCAGCTTTATAGGCACGTCAAAAGTCACATTCACCTAGAAACTCCATTCACACTTTTTATTATTCAGCTTACTGTGGAGACACATGCTGGAACTTATTTTTATTTTTATGTTTTGTAGTTTATGAGTTATTCAACTTAAACGCCCAATGCATTCTCTATGGCAATAGCACAAACTTTGGCATGCTACTAGTCCTACATACTTACACCTAGCAACCCCATTCTAGCCTACTTAGGTTCATCTTACGGTGGACATGTTTGCCTGAAAAGGAAACTTTGAAATGTTTCATAGTTTTAGAAATATAGTGCTTTCAAATTTGAGACATTTAACATGGGGCTCAATGGCAGCTCTATAGGCACGTCAAAAGTCACATTCACCTAGAAACTCCATTCACACTTTTTATTATTCAGCTTACTGTGGAGACACATGCTGGAACTTTTTTTTATTTTTTTGTTTTGTAGTTTATGAGTTATTCAACTTAAACGCCCAATGCATTCTCTATGGCAATAGCACAAACTTTGGCATGCTACTAGTCCTACATACTTACACCTAGCAACCCCATTCTAGCCGACTTAGGTTCATCTTACGGTGGACATGTTTGCCTGAAAAGGAAACTTTGAAATGTTTCATAGTTTTAGAAATATAGTGCTTTCAAATTTGAGACATTTAACATGGGGCTCAATGGCAGCTCTATAGGCACGTCAAAAGTCACATTCACCTAGAAACTCCATTCACACTTTTTATTATTCAGCTTACTGTGGAGACACATGCTGGAACTTTTTTTTATTTTTAGGTTTTGTAGTTTATGAGTTATTCAACTTAAACGCCCAATGCATTCTCTATGGCAATAGCACAAACTTTGGCATGCTACTAGTCCTACATACTTACACCTAGCAACCCCATTCTAGCCTACTTAGGTTCATCTTACGGTGGACATGTTTGCCTGAAAAGGAAACTTTGAAATGTTTCATAGTTTTAGAAATATAGTGCTTTCAAATTTGAGACATTTAACATGGGGCTCAATGGCAGCTCTATAGGCACGTCAAAATCACATTCACCTAGAAACTCCATTCACACTTTTTATTATTCAGCTTACTGTGGAGACACATGCTGGAACTTTTTTTTATTTTTTTGTTTTGTAGTTTATGAGTTATTCAACTTAAACGCCCAATGCATTCTCTATGGCAATAGCACAAACTTTGGCATGCTACTAGTCCTACATACTTACACCTAGCAACCCCATTCTAGCCGACTTAGGTTCATCTTACGGTGGACATGTTTGCCTGAAAAGGAAACTTTGAAATGTTTCATAGTTTTAGAAATATAGTGCTTTCAAATTTGAGACATTTAACATGGGGCTCAATGGCAGCTCTATAGGCACGTCAAAAGTCACATTCACCTAGAAACTCCATTCACACTTTTTATTATTCAGCTTACTGTGGAGACACATGCTGGAACTTTTTTTTATTTTTAGGTTTTGTAGTTTATGAGTTATTCAACTTAAACGCCCAATGCATTCTCTATGGCAATAGCACAAACTTTGGCATGCTACTAGTCCTACATACTTACACCTAGCAACCCCATTCTAGCCTACTTAGGTTCATCTTACGGTGGACATGTTTGCCTGAAAAGGAAACTTTGAAATGTTTCATAGTTTTAGAAATATAGTGCTTTCAAATTTGAGACATTTAACATGGGGCTCAATGGCAGCTCTATAGGCACGTCAAAAGTCACATTCACCTAGAAACTCCATTCACACTTTTTATTATTCAGCTTACTGTGGAGACACATGCTGGAACTTTTTTTTATTTTTATGTTTTGTAGTTTATGAGTTATTCAACTTAAACGCCCAATGCATTCTCTATGGCAATAGCACAAACTTTGGCATGCTACTAGTCCTACATACTTACACCTAGCAACCCCATTCTAGCCTACTTAGGTTCATCTTACGGTGGACATGTTTGCCTGAAAAGGAAACTTTGAAATGTTTCATAGTTTTAGAAATATAGTGCTTTCAAATTTGAGACATTTAACATGGGGCTCAATGGCAGGTCTATAGGCACGTCAAAAGTCACATTCACCTAGAAACTCCATTCACACTTTTTATTATTCAGCTTACTGTGGAGACACATGCTGGAACTTTTTTTTATTTTTATGTTTTGTAGTTTATGAGTTATTCAACTTAAACGCCCAATGCATTCTCTATGGCAATAGCACAAACTTTGGCATGCTACTAGTCCTACATACTTACACCTAGCAACCCCATTCTAGCCTACTTAGGTTCATCTTACGGTGGACATGTTTGCCTGAAAAGGAAACTTTGAAATGTTTCATAGTTTTAGAAATATAGTGCTTTCAAATTTGAGACATTTAACATGGGGCTCAATGGCAGCTCTATAGGCACGTCAAAAGTCACATTCACCTAGAAACTCCATTCACACTTTTTATTATTCAGCTTACTGTGGAGACACATGCTGGAACTTTTTTTTATTTTTATGTTTTGTAGTTTATGAGTTATTCAACTTAAACGCCCAATGCATTCTCTATGGCAATAGCACAAACTTTGGCATGCTACTAGTCCTACATACTTACACCTAGCAACCCCATTCTAGCCTACTTAGGTTCATCTTACGGTGGACATGTTTGCCTGAAAAGGAAACTTTGAAATGTTTCATAGTTTTAGAAATATAGTGCTTTCAAATTTGAGACATTTAACATGGGGCTCAATGGCAGCTCTATAGGCACGTCAAAAGTCACATTCACCTAGAAACTACATTCACACTTTTTATTATTCAGCTTACTGTGGAGACACATGCTGGAACTTTTTTTTATTTTTATGTTTTGTAGTTTATGAGTTATTCAACTTAAACGCCCAATGCATTCTCTATGGCAATAGCACAAACTTTGGCATGCTACTAGTCCTACATACTTACACCTAGCAACCCCATTCTAGCCTACTTAGGTTCATCTTACGGTGGACATGTTTGCCTGAAAAGGAAACTTTGAAATGTTTCATAGTTTTAGAAATATAGTGCTTTCAAATTTGAGACATTTAACATGGGGCTCAATGGCAGCTCTATAGGCACGTCAAAAGTCACATTCACCTAGAAACTCCATTCACACTTTTTATTATTCAGCTTACTGTGGAGACACATGCTGGAACTTTTTTTTATTTTTATGTTTTGTAGTTTATGAGTTATTCAACTTAAACGCCCAATGCATTCTCTATGGCAATAGCACAAACTTTGGCATGCTACTAGTCCTACATACTTACACCTAGCAACCCCATTCTAGCCTACTTAGGTTCATCTTACGGTGGACATGTTTGCCTGAAAAGGAAACTTTGAAATGTTTCATAGTTTTAGAAATATAGTGCTTTCAAATTTGAGACATTTAACATGGGGCTCAATGGCAGCTCTATAGGCACGTCAAAAGTCACATTCACCTAGAAACTCCATTCACACTTTTTATTATTCAGCTTACTGTGGAGACACATGCTGGAACTTTTTTTTATTTTTATGTTTTGTAGTTTATGAGTTATTCAACTTAAACGCCCAATGCATTCTCTATGGCAATAGCACAAACTTTGGCATGCTACTAGTCCTACATACTTACACCTAGCAACCCCATTCTAGCCTACTTAGGTTCATCTTACGGTGGACATGTTTGCCTGAAAAGGAAACTTTGAAATGTTTCATAGTTTTAGAAATATAGTGCTTTCAAATTTGAGACATTTAACATGGGGCTCAATGGCAGCTCTATAGGCACGTCAAAAGTCACATTCACCTAGAAACTCCATTCACACTTTTTATTATTCAGCTTACTGTGGAGACACATGCTGGAACTTTTTTTTATTTTTATGTTTTGTAGTTTATGAGTTATTCAACTTAAACGCCCAATGCATTCTCTATGGCAATAGCACAAACTTTGGCATGCTACTAGTCCTACATACTTACACCTAGCAACCCCATTCTAGCCTACTTAGGTTCATCTTACGGTGGACATGTTTGCCTGAAAAGGAAACTTTGAAATGTTTCATAGTTTTAGAAATATAGTGCTTTCAAATTTGAGACATTTAACATGGGGCTCAATGGCAGCTCTATAGGCACGTCAAAAGTCACATTCACCTAGAAACTCCATTCACACTTTTTATTATTCAGCTTACTGTGGAGACACATGCTGGAACTTTTTTTTATTTTTATGTTTTGTAGTTTATGAGTTATTCAACTTAAACGCCCAATGCATTCTCTATGGCAATAGCACAAACTTTGGCATGCTACTAGTCCTACATACTTACACCTAGCAACCCCATTCTAGCCTACTTAGGTTCATCTTACGGTGGACATGTTTGCCTGAAAAGGAAACTTTGAAATGTTTCATAGTTTTAGAAATATAGTGCTTTCAAATTTGAGACATTTAACATGGGGCTCAATGGCAGCTCTATAGGCACGTCAAAAGTCACATTCACCTAGAAACTCCATTCACACTTTTTATTATTCAGCTTACTGTGGAGACACATGCTGGAACTTTTTTTTATTTTTATGTTTTGTAGTTTATGAGTTATTCAACTTAAACGCCCAATGCATTCTCTATGGCAATAGCACAAACTTTGGCATGCTACTAGTCCTACATACTTACACCTAGCAACCCCATTCTAGCCTACTTAGGTTCATCTTACGGTGGACATGTTTGCCTGAAAAGGAAACTTTGAAATGTTTCATAGTTTTAGAAATATAGTGCTTTCAAATTTGAGACATTTAACATGGGGCTCAATGGCAGGTCTATAGGCACGTCAAAAGTCACATTCACCTAGAAACTCCATTCACACTTTTTATTATTCAGCTTACTGTGGAGACACATGCTGGAACTTTTTTTTATTTTTATGTTTTGTAGTTTATGAGTTATTCAACTTAAACGCCCAATGCATTCTCTATGGCAATAGCACAAACTTTGGCATGCTACTAGTCCTACATACTTACACCTAGCAACCCCATTCTAGCCTACTTAGGTTCATCTTACGGTGGACATGTTTGCCTGAAAAGGAAACTTTGAAATGTTTCATAGTTTTAGAAATATAGTGCTTTCAAATTTGAGACATTTAACATGGGGCTCAATGGCAGCTCTATAGGCACGTCAAAAGTCACATTCACCTAGAAACTCCATTCACACTTTTTATTATTCAGCTTACTGTGGAGACACATGCTGGAACTTTTTTTTATTTTTATGTTTTGTAGTTTATGAGTTATTCAACTTAAACGCCCAATGCATTCTCTATGGCAATAGCACAAACTTTGGCATGCTACTAGTCCTACATACTTACACCTAGCAACCCCATTCTAGCCTACTTAGGTTCATCTTACGGTGGACATGTTTGCCTGAAAAGGAAACTTTGAAATGTTTCATAGTTTTAGAAATATAGTGCTTTCAAATTTGAGACATTTAACATGGGGCTCAATGGCAGCTCTATAGGCACGTCAAAAGTCACATTCACCTAGAAACTCCATTCACACTTTTTATTATTCAGCTTACTGTGGAGACACATGCTGGAACTTTTTTTTATTTTTATGTTTTGTAGTTTATGAGTTATTCAACTTAAACGCCCAATGCATTCTCTATGGCAATAGCACAAACTTTGGCATGCTACTAGTCCTACATACTTACACCTAGCAACCCCATTCTAGCCTACTTAGGTTCATCTTACGGTGGACATGTTTGCCTGAAAAGGAAACTTTGAAATGTTTCATAGTTTTAGAAATATAGTGCTTTCAAATTTGAGACATTTAACATGGGGCTCAATGGCAGCTCTATAGGCACGTCAAAAGTCACATTCACCTAGAAACTCCATTCACACTTTTTATTATTCAGCTTACTGTGGAGACACATGCTGGAACTTTTTTTTATTTTTATGTTTTGTAGTTTATGAGTTATTCAACTTAAACGCCCAATGCATTCTCTATGGCAATAGCACAAACTTTGGCATGCTACTAGTCCTACATACTTACACCTAGCAACCCCATTCTAGCCTACTTAGGTTCATCTTATGGTGGACATGTTTGCCTGAAAAGGAAACTTTGAAATGTTTCATAGTTTTAGAAATATAGTGCTTTCAAATTTGAGACATTTAACATGGGGCTCAATGGCAGCTCTATAGGCACGTCAAAAGTCACATTCACCTAGAAACTCCATTCACACTTTTTATTATTCAGCTTACTGTGGAGACACATGCTGGAACTTTTTTTTATTTTTATGTTTTGTAGTTTATGAGTTATTCAACTTAAACGCCCAATGCATTCTCTATGGCAATAGCACAAACTTTGGCATGCTACTAGTCCTACATACTTACACCTAGCAACCCCATTCTAGCCTACTTAGGTTCATCTTACGGTGGACATGTTTGCCTGAAAAGGAAACTTTGAAATGTTTCATAGTTTTAGAAATATAGTGCTTTCAAATTTGAGACATTTAACATGGGGCTCAATGGCAGCTCTATAGGCACGTCAAAAGTCACATTCACCTAGAAACTCCATTCACACTTTTTATTATTCAGCTTACTGTGGAGACACATGCTGGAACTTTTTTTTATTTTTATGTTTTGTAGTTTATGAGTTATTCAACTTAAACGCCCAATGCATTCTCTATGGCAATAGCACAAACTTTGGCATGCTACTAGTCCTACATACTTACACCTAGCAACCCCATTCTAGCCTACTTAGGTTCATCTTACGGTGGACATGTTTGCCTGAAAAGGAAACTTTGAAATGTTTCATAGTTTTAGAAATATAGTGCTTTCAAATTTGAGACATTTAACATGGGGCTCAATGGCAGCTCTATAGGCACGTCAAAAGTCACATTCACCTAGAAACTCCATTCACACTTTTTATTATTCAGCTTACTGTGGAGACACATGCTGGAACTTTTTTTTATTTTTATGTTTTGTAGTTTATGAGTTATTCAACTTAAACGCCCAATGCATTCTCTATGGCAATAGCACAAACTTTGGCATGCTACTAGTCCTACATACTTACACCTAGCAACCCCATTCTAGCCTACTTAGGTTCATCTTACGGTGGACATGTTTGCCTGAAAAGGAAACTTTGAAATGTTTCATAGTTTTAGAAATATAGTGCTTTCAAATTTGAGACATTTAACATGGGGCTCAATGGCAGCTCTATAGGCACGTCAAAAGTCACATTCACCTAGAAACTCCATTCACACTTTTTATTATTCAGCTTACTGTGGAGACACATGCTGGAACTTTTTTTTATTTTTATGTTTTGTAGTTTATGAGTTATTCAACTTAAACGCCCAATGCATTCTCTATGGCAATAGCACAAACTTTGGCATGCTACTAGTCCTACATACTTACACCTAGCAACCCCATTCTAGCCTACTTAGGTTCATCTTACGGTGGACATGTTTGCCTGAAAAGGAAACTTTGAAATGTTTCATAGTTTTAGAAATATAGTGCTTTCAAATTTGAGACATTTAACATGGGGCTCAATGGCAGCTCTATAGGCACGTCAAAAGTCACATTCACCTAGAAACTCCATTCACACTTTTTATTATTCAGCTTACTGTGGAGACACATGCTGGAACTTTTTTTTATTTTTATGTTTTGTAGTTTATGAGTTATTCAACTTAAACGCCCAATGCATTCTCTATGGCAATAGCACAAACTTTGGCATGGTACTAGTCCTACATACTTACACCTAGCAACCCCATTCTAGCCGACTTAGGTTCATCTTACGGTGGACATGTTTGCCTGAAAAGGAAACTTTGAAATGTTTCATAGTTTTAGAAATATAGTGCTTTCAAATTTGAGACATTTAACATGGGGCTCAATGGCAGCTCTATAGGCACGTCAAAAGTCACATTCACCTAGAAACTCCATTCACACTTTTTATTATTCAGCTTACTGTGGAGACACATGCTGGAACTTTTTTTTATTTTTATGTTTTGTAGTTTATGAGTTATTCAACTTAAACGCCCAATGCATTCTCTATGGCAATAGCACAAACTTTGGCATGCTACTAGTCCTACATACTTACACCTAGCAACCCCATTCTAGCCTACTTAGGTTCATCTTACGGTGGACATGTTTGCCTGAAAAGGAAACTTTGAAATGTTTCATAGTTTTAGAAATATAGTGCTTTCAAATTTGAGACATTTAACATGGGGCTCAATGGCAGCTCTATAGGCACGTCAAAAGTCACATTCACCTAGAAACTCCATTCACACTTTTTATTATTCAGCTTACTGTGGAGACACATGCTGGAACTTTTTTTTATTTTTATGTTTTGTAGTTTATGAGTTATTCAACTTAAACGCCCAATGCATTCTCTATGGCAATAGCACAAACTTTGGCATGCTACTAGTCCTACATACTTACACCTAGCAACCCCATTCTAGCCTACTTAGGTTCATCTTACGGTGGACATGTTTGCCTGAAAAGGAAACTTTGAAATGTTTCATAGTTTTAGAAATATAGTGCTTTCAAATTTGAGACATTTAACATGGGGCTCAATGGCAGCTCTATAGGCACGTCAAAAGTCACATTCACCTAGAAACTCCATTCACACTTTTTATTATTCAGCTTACTGTGGAGACACATGCTGGAACTTTTTTTTATTTTTATGTTTTGTAGTTTATGAGTTATTCAACTTAAACGCCCAATGCATTCTCTATGGCAATAGCACAAACTTTGGCATGCTACTAGTCCTACATACTTACACCTAGCAACCCCATTCTAGCCTACTTAGGTTCATCTTACGGTGGACATGTTTGCCTGAAAAGGAAACTTTGAAATGTTTCATAGTTTTAGAAATATAGTGCTTTCAAATTTGAGACATTTAACATGGGGCTCAATGGCAGCTCTATAGGCACATCAAAAGTCACATTCACCTAGAAACTCCATTCACACTTTTTATTATTCAGCTTACTGTGGAGACACATGCTGGAACTTTTTTTTATTTTTATGTTTTGTAGTTTATGAGTTATTCAACTTAAACGCCCAATGCATTCTCTATGGCAATAGCACAAACTTTGGCATGCTACTAGTCCTACATACTTACACCTAGCAACCCCATTCTAGCCTACTTAGGTTCATCTTACGGTGGACATGTTTGCCTGAAAAGGAAACTTTGAAATGTTTCATAGTTTTAGAAATATAGTGCTTTCAAATTTGAGACATTTAACATGGGGCTCAATGGCAGCTCTATAGGCACGTCAAAAGTCACATTCACCTAGAAACTCCATTCACACTTTTTATTATTCAGCTTACTGTGGAGACACATGCTGGAACTTTTTTTTATTTTTATGTTTTGTAGTTTATGAGTTATTCAACTTAAACGCCCAATGCATTCTCTATGGCAATAGCACAAACTTTGGCATGCTACTAGTCCTACATACTTACACCTAGCAACCCCATTCTAGCCTACTTAGGTTCATCTTACGGTGGACATGTTTGCCTGAAAAGGAAACTTTGAAATGTTTCATAGTTTTAGAAATATAGTGCTTTCAAATTTGAGACATTTAACATGGGGCTCAATGGCAGGTCTATAGGCACGTCAAAAGTCACATTCACCTAGAAACTCCATTCACACTTTTTATTATTCAGCTTACTGTGGAGACACATGCTGGAACTTTTTTTTATTTTTATGTTTTGTAGTTTATGAGTTATTCAACTTAAACGCCCAATGCATTCTCTATGGCAATAGCACAAACTTTGGCATGCTACTAGTCCTATACATACTTACACCTAGCAACCCCATTCTAGCCTACTTAGGTTCATCTTACGGTGGACATGTTTGCCTGAAAAGGAAACTTTGAAATGTTTCATAGTTTTAGAAATATAGTGCTTTCAAATTTGAGACATTTAACATGGGGCTCAATGGCAGCTCTATAGGCACGTCAAAAGTCACATTCACCTAGAAACTCCATTCACACTTTTTATTATTCAGCTTACTGTGGAGACACATGCTGGAACTTTTTTTTATTTTTATGTTTTGTAGTTTATGAGTTATTCAACTTAAACGCCCAATGCATTCTCTATGGCAATAGCACAAACTTTGGCATGCTACTAGTCCTACATACTTACACCTAGCAACCCCATTCTAGCCTACTTAGGTTCATCTTACGGTGGACATGTTTGCCTGAAAAGGAAACTTTGAAATGTTTCATAGTTTTAGAAATATAGTGCTTTCAAATTTGAGACATTTAACATGGGGCTCAATGGCAGCTCTATAGGCACGTCAAAAGTCACATTCACCTAGAAACTCCATTCACACTTTTTATTATTCAGCTTACTGTGGAGACACATGCTGGAACTTTTTTTTATTTTTATGTTTTGTAGTTTATGAGTTATTCAACTTAAACGCCCAATGCATTCTCTATGGCAATAGCACAAACTTTGGCATGCTACTAGTCCTACATACTTACACCTAGCAACCCCATTCTAGCCTACTTAGGTTCATCTTACGGTGGACATGTTTGCCTGAAAAGGAAACTTTGAAATGTTTCATAGTTTTAGAAATATAGTGCTTTCAAATTTGAGACATTTAACATGGGGCTCAATGGCAGCTCTATAGGCACGTCAAAAGTCACATTCACCTAGAAACTCCATTCACACTTTTTATTATTCAGCTTACTGTGGAGACACATGCTGGAACTTTTTTTTATTTTTATGTTTTGTAGTTTATGAGTTATTCAACTTAAACGCCCAATGCATTCTCTATGGCAATAGCACAAACTTTGGCATGCTACTAGTCCTACATACTTACACCTAGCAACCCCATTCTAGCCTACTTAGGTTCATCTTACGGTGGACATGTTTGCCTGAAAAGGAAACTTTGAAATGTTTCATAGTTTTAGAAATATAGTGCTTTCAAATTTGAGACATTTAACATGGGGCTCAATGGCAGCTCTATAGGCACGTCAAAAGTCACATTCACCTAGAAACTCCATTCACACTTTTTATTATTCAGCTTACTGTGGAGACACATGCTGGAACTTTTTTTTATTTTTATGTTTTGTAGTTTATGAGTTATTCAACTTAAACGCCCAATGCATTCTCTATGGCAATAGCACAAACTTTGGCATGCTACTAGTCCTACATACTTACACCTAGCAACCCCATTCTAGCCTACTTAGGTTCATCTTACGGTGGACATGTTTGCCTGAAAAGGAATCTTTGAAATGTTTCATAGTTTTAGAAATATAGTGCTTTCAAATTTGAGACATTTAACATGGGGCTCAATGGCAGCTCTATAGGCACGTCAAAAGTCACTTTCACCTAGAAACTCCATTCACACTTTTTATTATTCAGCTTACTGTGGAGACACATGCTGGAACTTTTTTTTATTTTTATGTTTTGTAGTTTATGAGTTATTCAACTTAAACGCCCAATGCATTCTCTATGGCAATAGCACAAACTTTGGCATGCTACTAGTCCTACATACTTACACCTAGCAACCCCATTCTAGCCTACTTAGGTTCATCTTACGGTGGACATGTTTGCCTGAAAAGGAAACTTTGAAATGTTTCATAGTTTTAGAAATATAGTGCTTTCAAATTTGAGACATTTAACATGGGGCTCAATGGCAGCTCTATAGGCACGTCAAAAGTCACATTCACCTAGAAACTCCATTCACACTTTTTATTATTCAGCTTACTGTGGAGACACATGCTGGAACTTTTTTTTATTTTTATGTTTTGTAGTTTATGAGTTATTCAACTTAAACGCCCAATGCATTCTCTATGGCAATAGCACAAACTTTGGCATGCTACTAGTCCTACATACTTACACCTAGCAACCCCATTCTAGCCTACTTAGGTTCATCTTACGGTGGACATGTTTGCCTGAAAAGGAAACTTTGAAATGTTTCATAGTTTTAGAAATATAGTGCTTTCAAATTTGAGACATTTAACATGGGGCTCAATGGCAGCTCTATAGGCACGTCAAAAGTCACATTCACCTAGAAACTCCATTCACACTTTTTATTATTCAGCTTACTGTGGAGACACATGCTGGAACTTTTTTTTATTTTTATGTTTTGTAGTTTATGAGTTATTCAACTTAAACGCCCAATGCATTCTCTATGGCAATAGCACAAACTTTGGCATGCTACTAGTCCTACATACTTACACCTAGCAACCCCATTCTAGCCGACTTAGGTTCATCTTACGGTGGACATGTTTGCCTGAAAAGGAAACTTTGAAATGTTTCATAGTTTTAGAAATATAGTGCTTTCAAATTTGAGACATTTAACATGGGGCTCAATGGCAGCTCTATAGGCACGTCAAAAGTCACATTCACCTAGAAACTCCATTCACACTTTTTATTATTCAGCTTACTGTGGAGACACATGCTGGAACTTTTTTTTATTTTTATGTTTTGTAGTTTATGAGTTATTCAACTTAAACGCCCAATGCATTCTCTATGGCAATAGCACAAACTTTGGCATGCTACTAGTCCTACATACTTACACCTAGCAACCCCATTCTAGCCTACTTAGGTTCATCTTACGGTGGACATGTTTGCCTGAAAAGGAAACTTTGAAATGTTTCATAGTTTTAGAAATATAGTGCTTTCAAATTTGAGACATTTAACATGGGGCTCAATGGCAGCTCTATAGGCACGTCAAAAGTCACATTCACCTAGAAACTCCATTCACACTTTTTATTATTCAGCTTACTGTGGAGACACATGCTGGAACTTTTTTTTATTTTTATGTTTTGTAGTTTATGAGTTATTCAACTTAAACGCCCAATGCATTCTCTATGGCAATAGCACAAACTTTGGCATGCTACTAGTCCTACATACTTACACCTAGCAACCCCATTCTAGCCTACTTAGGTTCATCTTACGGTGGACATGTTTGCCTGAAAAGGAAACTTTGAAATGTTTCATAGTTTTAGAAATATAGTGCTTTCAAATTTGAGACATTTAACATGGGGCTCAATGGCAGCTCTATAGGCACGTCAAAAGTCACATTCACCTAGAAACTCCATTCACACTTTTTATTATTCAGCTTACTGTGGAGACACATGCTGGAACTTTTTTTTATTTTTATGTTTTGTAGTTTATGAGTTATTCAACTTAAACGCCCAATGCATTCTCTATGGCAATAGCACAAACTTTGGCATGCTACTAGTCCTACATACTTACACCTAGCAACCCCATTCTAGCCTACTTAGGTTCATCTTACGGTGGACATGTTTGCCTGAAAAGGAATCTTTGAAATGTTTCATAGTTTTAGAAATATAGTGCTTTCAAATTTGAGACATTTAACATGGGGCTCAATGGCAGCTCTATAGGCACGTCAAAAGTCACATTCACCTAGAAACTCCATTCACACTTTTTATTATTCAGCTTACTGTGGAGACACATGCTGGAACTTTTTTTTATTTTTATGTTTTGTAGTTTATGAGTTATTCAACTTAAACGCCCAATGCATTCTCTATGGCAATAGCACACACTTTGGCATGCTACTAGTCCTACATACTTACACCTAGCAACCCCATTCTAGCCTACTTAGGTTCATCTTACGGTGGACATGTTTGCCTGAAAAGGAAACTTTGAAATGTTTCATAGTTTTAGAAATATAGTGCTTTCAAATTTGAGACATTTAACATGGGGCTCAATGGCAGCTCTATAGGCACGTCAAAAGTCACATTCACCTAGAAACTCCATTCACACTTTTTATTATTCAGCTTACTGTGGAGACACATGCTGGAACTTTTTATATTTTTATGTTTTGAAGTTTATGAGTTATTCAACTTAAACGCCCAATGCATTCTCTATGGCAATAGCACAAATTTTGGCATGCTACTAGTCCTACATACTTACACCTAGCAACCCCATTCTAGCCGACTTAGGTTCATCTTACGGTGGACATGTTTGCCTGAAAAGGAAACTTTGAAATGTTTCATAGTTTTAGAAATATAGTGCTTTCAAATTTGAGACATTTAACATGGGGCTCAATGGCAGCTCTATAGGCACGTCAAAAGTCACATTCACCTAGAAACTCCATTCACACTTTTTATTATTCAGCTTACTGTGGAGACACATGCTGGAACTTTTTTTTATTTTTATGTTTTGTAGTTTATGAGTTATTCAACTTAAACGCCCAATGCATTCTCTATGGCAATAGCACAAACTTTGGCATGCTACTAGTCCTACATACTTACACCTAGCAACCCCATTCTAGCCTACTTAGGTTCATCTTACGGTGGACATGTTTGCCTGAAAAGGAAACTTTGAAATGTTTCATAGTTTTAGAAATATAGTGCTTTCAAATTTGAGACATTTAACATGGGGCTCAATGGCAGCTCTATAGGCACGTCAAAAGTCACATTCACCTAGAAACTCCATTCACACTTTTTATTATTCAGCTTACTGTGGAGACACATGCTGGAACTTTTTTTTATTTTTATGTTTTGTAGTTTATGAGTTATTCAACTTAAACGCCCAATGCATTCTCTATGGCAATAGCACAAACTTTGGCATGCTACTAGTCCTACATACTTACACCTAGCAACCCCATTCTAGCCTACTTAGGTTCATCTTACGGTGGACATGTTTGCCTGAAAAGGAAACTTTGAAATGTTTCATAGTTTTAGAAATATAGTGCTTTCAAATTTGAGACATTTAACATGGGGCTCAATGGCAGCTCTATAGGCACGTCAAAAGTCACATTCACCTAGAAACTCCATTCACACTTTTATTATTCAGCTTACTGTGGAGACACATGCTGGAACTTTTTTTTATTTTTATCTTTTGTAGTTTATGAGTTATTCAACTTAAACGCCCAATGCATTCTCTATGGCAATAGCACAAACTTTGGCATGCTACTAGTCCTACATACTTACACCTAGCAACCCCATTCTAGCCTACTTAGGTTCATCTTACGGTGGACATGTTTGCCTGAAAAGGAAACTTTGAAATGTTTCATAGTTTTAGAAATATAGTGCTTTCAAATTTGAGACATTTAACATGGGGCTCAATGGCAGCTCTATAGGCACGTCAAAAGTCACATTCACCTAGAAACTCCATTCACACTTTTTATTATTCAGCTTACTGTGGAGACACATGCTGGAACTTTTTTTTATTTTTATGTTTTGTAGTTTATGAGTTATTCAACTTAAACGCCCAATGCATTCTCTATGGCAATAGCACAAACTTTGGCATGCTACTAGTCCTACATACTTACACCTAGCAACCCCATTCTAGCCGACTTAGGTTCATCTTACGGTGGACATGTTTGCCTGAAAAGGAAACTTTGAAATGTTTCATAGTTTTAGAAATATAGTGCTTTCAAATTTGAGACATTTAACATGGGGCTCAATGGCAGCTCTATAGGCACGTCAAAAGTCACATTCACCTAGAAACTCCATTCACACTTTTTATTATTCAGCTTACTGTGGAGACACATGCTGGAACTTTTTTTTATTTTTACGTTTTGTAGTTTATGAGTTATTGTGGGCTCGCCTCAGCGAGCACACTATTGTTGTGGGCTCGCCTCAGCGAGCACACTATTGTTACCCTTGGATTTCAAACTTCGGTTTCCTACTAGTTCCACATACTTTATGCTAGAAATGTAGTTCAAACTTCAAACTGTTCAGCTCTTTGCAGTTATTATTGCTTCAATTAGAATTTTTACAAAGTTTTATACTTTTTATACTTTTATACTTTTTAACTTTTTTAACTTCCTCCCATAGACAATGTATGTATTTATCTCTAAATCAACCTCACTTTTGCAGCCTCATTACTCTGGCATACTTTGTCGTAGAAACGTGATTTAAACTTTAGAAAGCTCACACGACTCTGGACTTTTTCGTGGTTCAAACCGTATTCGAATACGTTAAACGTTTTTTCCGAAATCGCAGTTCAATCGCAGGCCGTTTCGCCTAATTAGTGCCAACTTAGAGTGCGGGGCTTCTTTGATTAGAGTGTGGGAACAGAAAAACTTTCCTTGAAATTTTACCAAACAAATTGTCGTCCCGGCCAAAATATTCATTTTACACGCATGTTCTTTGGTCATTTTGTAGCCACACATGTCCTCTTTCACACAATGTGACCACCAAAGCACAGAGACATACAGAATGTGAACTACGGCCTTTTAAGTGACACAAATACAGTCAAGCTGCTCATTGACCTCCATTGTATAATTCTTACGAGGAAATTATCGCGATGACAATTCTTAACTCGCTCTTATAACCACATTTTCGATCGTACCAACACCACAATCGCTCATGGTGTACCTCAATATCTCAGGCCACTCACAGTGAAAAAAATATTTGCATTCGACTTTTACTTTTTGCGATAGAGCAATTTGTTCGGGCATAGTTTCCCCCCATTCAGGACCATTGTAAAATAGCAGACCTTCAAGTTCATAGCGCGCCACTCCCAGTCATAGTGCTGGCAGTCTTTTACACTTCCACAGCTGAGACATATAAGGGCTTAATTACAGGGCTGAAATTAAAGTTACAAGATCTCAATGAGTTGCTCTGCAATACCTTGTGGGCTTGTAGGTCTGCTATTTGTGCAATTGGATGGCCTTTACACAGCTCTCGCAAGAGCACGCACGCACGCACGCACACACACACCCTGTCTTCCTATTGGCTGGCCTTTACACAGCTCTCGCAAGCGCACGCACGCACGCACACACGCACACACGTTTATAAAAAAAATACTTTCATAAAAATAAAAAAATAAAGATTTAAAAAAAGATTTAAAAAAAATTAAAAAAAATTAAAAAAATTAAAAAAATGGAAGGAATTGAAAACAATGAAAAAAATAAATTGAAAAAAAGATTAAAAAAATTAAAAAAAATTGAAAAACTTTTAAAAATTAAAAACTTTAACTTTTAAAACTTTTTTAAAAAGAAAAAACTTTCAATAAAGAACTTAATATTATTATTTTTTAATTATTTAATTATTATTTAAAGAAAAATCTTAGACCATTATCAATAATCATTGTGTTTATGCTTTTAAAGATAGGCCTATATGCTATTTGAACCTTCTTTTTACATGTAAAAGTATGCTATTTCTGTTAAGCTCATGAATGCTTTTATATGTATACTCCATTGGATTTACTCTTTTTATTTCGTTTTATTTTTTACCTTTTCTTAATTCATCAAGAATACATTGTAAAGCATTATTCATACATTACAAATCATTAGTAGACAGTAATACTTTACTTACTTTATTCTGCCACTTTTTGGGCATCGTACTACTTCCACATACTTTATTACGCTTTATGCAGTTATTTATGCTTATTCTTTTTACCAATTTTTATACATTCTTTTTTAAACTTTTCCTTCAGCTTTAATACATTTTCTACTGTACATTATATACATTGCGTCTTTTGGCGAGCCCACGCAGTTTCTGCAGGGAACTGCTTTCTAGTTTAACTTAAACGCCCAATGCATTCTCTATGGCAATAGCACAAACTTTGGCATGCTACTAGTCCTACATACTTACACGTAGCAACCCCATTCTAGCCTACTTAGGTTCATCTTACGGTGGACATGTTTGCCTGAAAAGGAATCTTTGAAATGTTTCATAGTTTTAGAAATATAGTGCTTTCAAATTTACAATGGGGCTCAATGGCAAAAATGATGAAAAACGGCGTGCTATAGTATGCCGTACGATATGGTCCAAAATGATGAAAAACAAGGATTTTTTTTTCTTCAAAAATGGGTTATAAAGATGGGCTATAGCCCATCGTTTTTTAATTTTTTTTTCAAATCCTCAAAAATGATGAAAAACGGCGTACTATAGTACGGTAGGGGCTATAGCCCATGTTCAAAAATGATGAAAAACGAGGTTAAAAAAAATAATCAAATTCAAAAAACGATGGGCTATAACCCATGTTTTTTTAATTATTTTTAAATCCTCAAAAATGATGAAAAACGGCGTGCTATAGTATGCCGTACGGTAGGGGCTATAGCCCATGTTCAAAAATGTTGAAAAACAAGGTTAAAAAAAAAAAGAAATCAAAAAACGATAGGCTATAACCCATGTTTTTGTTTTTTCTTTTCATTTTTTCAAATCCTCAAAAATGATGAAAAATGGCGTGCTATAGTATGGCGTACGGTATGGGCTTTAGCCCATGGTCAAAAATGATGAAAAACGAGGTAAAAAAAAAAAATCAAAATTCAAAAAACGATGGGCTATACCCATGTTTTTTTATTTTTTTCAAATCCTCAAAAATGATGAAAAACGGCGTGCTATAGTATGCCGTACGGTAGGGGCTATAGCCCATGTTCAAAAATGTTGAAAAACAAGGTTAAAAAAAAAAATCTTTTGTTTTGTTTTCATTTTTTTCAAATCCTCAAAAATGATGAAAAATGGCGTGCTATAGTATGGCGTACGGTATGGGCTTTAGCCCATGGTCAAAAATGATGAAAAACGAGGATAAAAAAAAAATCAAAATTAAAAAAACTATGGGCTATACCCATGTTTTTTTATTTTATTTTTTATTTTTTTCAAATCCTCAAAAATGATGAAAAACGGCGTGCTATAGTATGCCGTACGGTAGGGGCTATAGCCCATGTTCAAAAATGATGAAAAACGAGGTTAAACAAAAATGTCAAAAATTAAAAAAAACGATGGGCTATAACCCTTTTTTTTTTTTTTTTTTTTTTTTTTTTTTAATCCTCAAAAATGATGAAAAACGGCGTGCTATAGTATGCCGTACGGTAGGGGCTATAGCCCATGGTCCAAAATGATGACGTTCTCTCTACCGCAACATACTTAAAAGTATAGCAGTATAAATGACCTTCTTAACCGTCTTCCTGCCATTGCCGAAGCCCTTCGGCAATTGAAGCATTAATTTGATATTAACGCTTGCTGCCATTGCCGAAGCCCTTCGGCAATTGCACTTTTATAGTGCATATGATTGATCAAGCCATAATGCTACTCACGTTAGCCGGTTAGCTAGCAGTGTTGTTAGCACTGCACTGGATCGTTCATATTAATTCACCGTCACCATAAGAATCCATTCTATCCGTTTCTTTCAATCGCCTGTATCTCCTATTCCTTGTCCCAGATGGCATTTTTGGTCAAAACAGCGTTTCTTTGACGGCACGAGCCGACGTTGTGGATGGCTAAAATGTACCGGCATTGATTCGATCATGTAAACAAAGGTTGTCTTGGCAACGTAAAGCTGGCAGGGATAAGCTCACTTCCGGTTGAGGCAAAATTTGGCTTTTCAAAATAAGAGCTCAAATTAAAAAAATGCTGGCATGAATTAGGTCCTAATTTCTCAATAAATGGCAGCAGTAAAAGGGTTAAGACTAGTAAATGACCGTAAAGGACCTTGACAAGTATAAATGACCTTGACCAGTATAAATGACCTTCACCAGTATAAATAACCTTGACCAGTATAAATGACCTTGACCAGTATGCGGTCTGTGAGATTTTCACCTTTTTTCAAATCCTCCGAAATCGTGAAAAACGACATACTAGTATTCCCTCCAACACCATGGACTATAGCCTTTCGCTTTTCCTTGATTTTCACCTTTTTTTCGAATCCTCCAAAATCGTAAAAAACGACATACTATGCCCTCCGACAGCTTGGACTATAGCCTCTCGCTTTTCTGCGATTTTCACCTTTTTTTCAATCGGAAAAAACGATAATTTATAAGAAGAAAAACTAAACAAATAGTGTTGTCTCCTGCCTTTATTTTCTTCTTTCTAATGATTTGATCGCCCCAAAATATTGTGTTCATTGTCATGATTTGTCACGATCAGAGTTGGCTTTGTCGCGGCGTAACCGTCTTTAAATAAATACTTTAAGAAATGCCTATGAGGAAAATGAACGGCGATTTATTTTCCGGGTCTCTCGAGGGGGCGGGACTGCGACGCTCTATAGCCTTTTGCTTTTCCTTGATTTTCACCTTTTTTCAAATCCTCAACAATGATGAAGAATCGCGCACTATAGCACGCCGCTCAATGACCTCTGAGACCATGGACCAATGAACCATGTAAATACAACACATTGAGCAGGGCACTGCAGGGAGTTGAACCCCGTTCCAGTAAACCAGAAGTACGACACCAGTGCCTTAGTTTTTGTGTTGTCATTTACAGGTCCTTTCGTTGAAATGTCAATTTTCAAATCCTCAAAAATGATGAAAAATGGCGTGCTATAGTATGGCGTACGGTATGGGCTTTAGCCCATGGTCAAAAATGATGAAAAACGAGGTTAAACAAAAATGTCAAAAATTAAAAAAAACGATGGGCTATAACCCATGTTTTTTTTTTTTTTTTTTTTTTTTAATCCTCAAAAATGATGAAAAACGGCGTGCTATAGTATGCCGTACGGTAGGGGCTATAGCCCATGGTCCAAAATGATGACGTTCTCTCTACCGCAACATACTTAAAAGTATAGCAGTATAAATGACCTTCTTAAGACTAGTAAATGACCGTAAAGGACCTTGACAAGTATAAATGACCTTGACCAGTATAAATAACCTTGACCAGTATAAATGACCTTGACCAGTATGCGGTCTGTGAGATTTTCACCTTTTTTCAAATCCTCCGAAATCGTGAAAAACGACATACTATAGTATTCCCTCCAACACCATGGACTATAGCCTTTCGCTTTTCCTTGATTTTCACCTTTTTTTTGAATCCTCCAAAATCGTAAAAAACGACATACTATGCCCTCCGACAGCTTGGACTATAGCCTCTCGCTTTTCTGCGATTTTCACCTTTTTTTCAATCGGAAAAAACGATAATTTATAAGAAGAAAAACTAAACAAATAGTGTTGTCTCCTGCCTTTATTTTCTTCTTTCTAATGATTTGATCGCCCCAAAATATTGTGTTCATTGTCATGATTTGTCACGATCAGAGTTGGCTTTGTCGCGGCGTAACCGTCTTTAAATAAATACTTTAAGAAATGCCTATGAGGAAAATGAACGGCGATTTATTTTCCGGGTCTCTCGAGGGGGCGGGACTGCGACGCTCTATAGCCTTTTGCTTTTCCTTGATTTTCACCTTTTTTCAAATCCTCAACAATGATGAAGAATCGCGCACTATAGCACGCCGCTCAATGACCTCTGAGACCATGGACCAATGAACCATGTAAATACAACACATTGAGCAGGGCACTGCAGGGAGTTGAACCCTGTTCCAGTAAACCAGAAGTACGACACCAGTGCCTTAGTTTTTGTGTTGTCATTTACAGGTCCTTTCGTTGAAATGTAAATATTTCAACAGTAAAGTAATATATAAAGAAGAGAAACACAAAAGCACAAAAGTAACATTTTCGAATTACCGGTATTTGCTTTGATTTTTTAAACTTTTTCTTGCCGACCTCCCACATTTCATTCGATGATTAACAAAAAACAGTGTTGAATCTGTAAGGATCCATTTGGTTACACGTGCGTGTGTGTGTGTGTGTGTGTGTGTGTGTGTGTGTGTGTGTGTGTGTGTGTGTGCACGCTTCGATCTTCATCAGAGTCATGACTGACTCTGATGAAGACCACAAGGTCGAAACGTTAATCGCTTTGTATACTCAGCACCTAAATAAAAGGCTCTAGACTAAATGTCCGTGCTGCTCCAGTCTCTTCTCCTTGTGTATATATATCTGTTGCAATGATCATACGGTCGTGGACGTCGTGCATTGACAGCTTTTTTACAGTCTATGATTGAGAGCTTGTATAGATAGCATAATGGTCCCCCCTTTTCCCCTCACTGTATAAGTATCTTTTCCCTTTTTCCTCTTCTGTTCATTAACTATATAGAAGTGTCTAATTGTATGTCTCTAAATGTTTTGATGAATTGAACAATGTGGACCCTGTTGTAAACAAGTGTAATGCTTAATTGGGTCGTCCACTCACAGTTAACAGTCTCTGTATTGAGTTTGTGCTTGAAATGTAGGCTACTGTAATTCTACAAACGGTTAATAAATATTTCAATCAATCAATCAAAACCATAGACTGTAGGTCAAACCAGTATCTCGGTCGGATATGACATTACAGCAAAGGTTAGCCCCAGTCTCTGATTGTGTGTGTGTGTGTGTGTGTGTGTGTGTCTCTGTCTCTCTCTCTCAGTTTTGGAACCGACAAAGACAGGCAGAAGTTATGGGTGTCAAAGATGAGGAGAGCGAACTGGGAGCCTACAAGCTATGTCCGTCTTTGCAGTGAGCATTTCGAGGATGATCAGTTCTTCACAGACAGTAATGTACAATCTCCCTGAATTGATGAATGGTAAAACACCATTAGGTCCAGTACCACTACCATCTGACATTGAGGAGGGTGTCTGTGGCTCAGACACCCTATTCCCTATTCAACTGTGTTAAGAATAATGCAATTGTTAAATATTGATCTGGCCAGTAATGTGGTAAAGTCAAGTGATGTTTCAGATGCTATTTTCTTGATAATAACAGCATGTGGTTTGGATCATATTACCGCAGAGCATTAATGTATAGGCTGTTTTAAGATGGTTATTGAGGACATGTTCACAGCATGGCAAATAACATGACATTATATAATGCCAAAATATATAACATCATTGTTGGATGTAGAGAGTACAGGAATTCATTTCCCACATTTCATCATGCTTTAAGTAGCATGTGACAATTGTGACATGTCAAACTAGGGTGTTTTCATGATTCTGAATCCAGTCCAAGCATTAGTTTTGCACGAAAAACACTCCTTGGCCTAAATTCGGCCATAGCCACAATGTGCTGACCTCATCACATTTGTGATGACGGCTATGGCCATTTTTAGGCCAAGGAGTGTTTTTCGTGCAAAACAAATGCTTGGAATGGATTAAGAATCATGAAAACCCCTGCTGCTTAAAGCATGATTAAGTTTTGTCATATATTGGTTGTCTATGGTGTGGTATAGCAAAAATGTCCATAACTTATTTTCGCAATGTTTCTGGCAGAGCTGGCCTCTCATTCTGTGGACCTTAATGACCAAGTGAATAGAGAAAACACAAATAAAAAGTACGGCATGACATCACAGGTTAATCCTTAACTGTTGAGGTTTTGGGCCTGTGGCTCCCCGGCTATTAAACACCTGAACACATCCGATCGCTGTCTTCTGGTCTGTGGAATGTAAAATAAGAGTACTGTTAAAGTGCACTGTTGCTGCACTTTACGCTATACGTTTATGTTCCAGGAAGAAAGAAAAAGATACACACCCTTAACAAGTCTATTTAAATCAATACTACCAACACCATATATGGTGAGGGTAGGTAAATTAAATCACATGATATGCACCTACTCTTTTGGTCGTGTTTTCTATTTAGCCAGAGGAAGCTGAAGGCTGATGCTGTACCTACCATTTTCCAGTTTCCGGCACATTTGACAAAGGAGAAGGCGATCAGGCCCACACGGACCCGGTTGTGGAGGTAAGTGACATTCCGTCTGCCAGTGCACCTCTGTGCTTCGATAGTGAAGCTGTTATCGACAAAGACAATGGATATAGTGGTATTATACAGTCTGTTGATCATAACAATGCCGTTGTGATGCAACACACCAAGAGTGAGACCATGGATGTTGACTGTGTGTATCATGAGGACATTAGTATGATTGACGACGATCCTTTTGTTGAAGAGTGTAGAGCCAATCCAAAAACAATTGCGTGTGATCATGGGTATTTCAAGGATAGTTCAGAGTTACCACCACCACCCATCCCTGTGGTTCCTGAACATCGCTACATTATTGCTGAGTCTCCTAGAAAACTGAAACGTAATAATGCTAAATTACAGGTTAAGCTTGGTATAGTTCGGCAAAAGCTTAGGTTGAGGAATCAGCAGACAAGGAGATTGAAATCAAAAGTAAATTAATTGAAATCAATTACAAAGATTCTTCAGCAAAAATTGATGAGCTCAAGTGAATGTGCAGCTCTGCTGGATTCTGTTAGTGATGTTCCTAAACTTATTATAAATAGATTGCAACAGAAGAAGAAGTCAGCTTATTGTGAGGAACTCAAACAGTTTGCGACTACATTGCACTTTTACTCTGCAAGGGCATATGATTATGTTAGAAAGGAGTTCCTAAAAGCTTTGCCACACCCTCAAACAATTCGTGATTGGTACAGCAGTGTTGAGGCAGATCCAGGATTTACCCAGGCATCCTTCACAGCTCTGAAAAGTCATGTAGCTAAGAAAAGGGAAGAGGGGAAGGACACCATCTGCTCACTGATGCTTGATGAAATGTACATTCACAAGCAAATTGAGTTTGGTGGAGATGAAATTCATGGCTATGTTGACCTTGGTACCGGTGAAATGGAAAACACAGTATAGCCACGCAAGCACTGGTTCTCATGGTTGTATCAGTCAACGATTCATGGAAAATCCCCATTGCATACTTCCTCATTAGCAGCTTGACTGGAGCAGACAGGGCCAACATTGTCCGTGAGAGCCTAATTCGCCTTCACAAAATTGGTGTCCAGGTTGTGTCACTGACATGTGATGGACCATCTTGCAACTTTTCTATGCTCCAACATCTTGGTGCCAAAATTAACATCGCAAACATGACACATTTTGATTTACCTGATGAAGGAGCTCTCCAACATGTAGATGAAGGTCCCCCTGCTTCCCCCAAAAAGGTACACGTGCTGTTGGATCCATGTCACATGTTAAAATTACTGCGGAATGCATTTTCTACAGCTGAAGTGATGCAAACCGAAGATGGGCAGGGGATCAAATGGGAGTACATTAAGCAATTAAACACACTTCAAGAAAATGAAGGTCTGCGGCTTGGAAACAATCTGAAAATGCAACACATTGAGTGGCGACAACAAAAGATGAAGGTCAACCTTGCAGCCCAGGTGTTCAGCGACAGTGTTGCAAATGCTCTAGAGTACTGTGACAAAAGCCTGAAAAGAAAGTTTATAAGTTTATAAAAACCATCGATGCCGCTTTTGATGTCCTTAATAGCCGTAATCCATTGGGTAAAGGATCTAAGGCACCTATCAAGCCAACAACAGTTGTTCGTGATATTCCACTGTTACTTTCTTAGCTTACGCATGTTTTATGATAAATGCTTTTGTGATGTATTCCCATGCTTTTGTTCTTGATTATTGTAAATCACTCTGGATTAAGAGCGTCTGCTAAATGCCTAAATTGTAAATTGTAAATTGTGCCAGGGCTATTCTACAGAAAGCATGTCTCCGTGGGCTCAAGATCAAAGACAAAAAGAACAACTGGGTCTACATGCATGCCACTCAGAAAAAGACTCCCATTTTGGGCTTCATTGCATGTGGTCAAAGTGTGCTCAACATTTATTAAGACCTTGTGGTGAAACCAAGTGCACCATGCAGATACCTTCTGACATACAAGTTGAGCCAGGATCATCTGGAGTTGTTCTTCTCTGCGGTCAGAGCACGTGGGGGGTTTAACAACAACCCCAATGCCAGACAGTTCCGTGCGGCCTACAAACAACTCCTTGTAAGCACCAGGTGAAGACGGGCACAGGCAACTGTCTTCTTCTTGACAACAGACATCCTGATTGCCCGTGACGACCCAGACATCCTGGATTCAACACCAGCAAATGTCAACATTTCACGCCGGATGGATGTGGAGCCTGTGGAAATGGTTTTACCTGAAGATGATGACATTCCTGACCTCCCCGATGTGGACAGCCTCTCAGAATTCAAGGAAGAAGCCATCAAGTACATTGCAGGCTTCATCTCAAAAAAGCTCAAGGAGAAGCTCACCTGTATGGCTTGTACATAGGCACTGACACAGGATTTTAAACCCACAGAAGATTATTTTGTGAAATTAAAGAGCAGAGGTGGCCTACAGAATCCATCAGATGGCATTCTTGCAGTTAGCCGGACCACCGAGCTTCTGTTTCAAGCAAATTGGATGAATGGGGAGTCAATGGAGGGTATTGCAACTCTAGATTCATCCCATTATATTAAGCTATATCAACTCCCGTGGGGACGATTTGTATACAAATAGCAGATCTACAAGCTCACATGTCCACACACACACACACACACACACACACACACACACACACACAGTAAAGTAACCAAAAATAGCCTCTGAGAAGTGTATTTTCAATATATTGAAAATCTGAAATACTCCAGTAAAAGCTTCATATCACATAACACAAAACAATGCAGACTGAAATAAACATTGATTTTACAATATAAAGTGGGGGTCTCAGAGATAGAAATGCCATTAAATGGGGGGTCCATAGACTAATATGCATGTCAAACTGGGGGGGGGGGGGGTCCTTGAAATGAAATGGGTTGAGAATCACTGCTAGAGAGCCATCGAAATATTCTCATGGGGGTCCCTGGCATATTTTTTCAATTGGGGGGTCCGCGGGCTAACTAGTGTCAATTTGGGGGTCCTTTATATGAAAAGGTTTGGGAACGAGTGGTCTAACCAATTGCTGCTACATCAAAGTGAAATTACACGCAATTCCATAAACTCCTTTAATGATATAAGCAGCTAATTAGCTAAGCCAGTCCACCAGTGGTCCTTGAGTGGTTCCAGGTGGTCCCCATGTAATGCAGCTATGGAGTTTAACCAAATGGACCCTTATTAGATCTTTAACTCGAGATAGAATTAAACCAAATGGACCCGTCAAGAGTAAAACAACATTGTTAAATACCTGCGTTAGGCTAATTAATTTACCAGAAATCGACACAATGAGATTAAAAAAAAAAAAAGATCAACGTTTGCATGTTATCTGTCCTAATGGTACCAACATCAACACAGCATGGAAGTTTGGACAAACGACAACAACATATTCTTTAGTTTTGGGTCTGAGACGCTAAATGTCATCAAATCAAACTTTAGTTCTACTTTATTTACAAAGACCATGACGGTCAACCAAAGTGCTGTAGGCTTAGGCTACACTAGCCCTCCAAGCAGAACCCAAATGCTACTGAAGTTTCTGACATTTTGACGACCCAGATAGCATTGGGTCCTGTTGCACTACTACCATGCCACCTGGTACGCACCCATTTTTAAACATAAACAACATGTTTAGCGGCTCTCCGCGCTCTTTGACGATATTTTTCAGTGTGAGGCTTTCTGAATATGTAAAGTATAAGTACCCATACATACCGCTGCGAATATCTCCTGTGGCGCGGAAGCCGTTAAGTATTTTTAATATATGTTTGCCCGATTTGGACGCTTGGATTCTTCTCTTCCTTCCTTGTTTATTGACACCTCATTGTACCGCCTATCTGGCTAGCTAGTGGCGCTATAGCTATGACACAGCAGATCAGAGGCAGGGACGTAGCCGCACAAGCCAACCGCACACCGGGAGGCGGTACAATAAACGGTAAACAAACAAGAAGAAATAAAGCGACCAAATCGGTCAAACATGGATTAAAAATACTTAACGGCTTCCGCGCCACAGGAGATATTCGCAGCGGGATGTATAGGTACGTAAAGTTCCCGAATTCAGAATAACTCAAGTAAAAAAATGCCGTCACTTGGCGCAGATCCTATTTTAGAGAGAATTTCTACTTCCGCGTACTGGAATTTCCATACGAAAATATAGGTCTGACCAGGGACCCAACATAAAACTCATCAAAATTTCAGAAAAGCTTTATGTAGGGTCCCGAGAGGGGCTAAGGCTACACGAACATGAAACAAGCATACAATCAACACAAACAGCATAATATAAAACAACAACAAAGCAATTATCATTGCAAGCCGGAGAAGAGATTTACAATTTACAATTTAGGCATTTAGCAGACGCTCTTAATCCAGAGCGACTTACATTTAAGCAAGAACAAAAGCATGGGAATACATCACATAAAAGCATTTATCATGAAACATGCGTAAGCTAGGAAAGTAACAGTGGAATATCTATATAATGAAACTATACATACACGTATAAACTATACATATTTACTACTATGCTATACATATGTACTCGTGCTTAGCCGCAATTTGCAACTCTAGATTTTTTTACAATGGGCTGAATCTAGAGTTGCAACACCCTCCATCCACTTCCTATTCATGATTTTCGGTTTCTGATCTGCTGGTCTTAAATGACGTTAAACTCACCAACATTGCAGCTGTAGTCCAAGCTTGAATTATCCTCTTTCAATCTGCCGAGCTTGTTTTTCATAAAAATCCCCCGTAGACATGTTATGAGTTACTTTCTGTCCAAAATATTCCAAGAGTGACATTTCCGAGCCGCCATTTGTATTTTTGCAACGTGCCGTAAAACAAGATGTGAGGGGGAGCGCTTGTTTAATAGAAGGCTGTGTGTGATGGGGCGTCGCACTGTGTCTGCCTCTTCTTTGGGTGTCTTACCTGCGCAGGTAAGATTCTATTAAACAAGCGCTCCCCCTCACATCTTGTTTTACGGCACGTTGCAAAAATACAAATGGCGGCTCGGAAATGTCACTCTTGGAATATTTTGGACAGAAAGTAACTCATAACATGTCTACGGGGGATTTTTATGAAAAACAAGCTCGGCAGATTGAAAGAGGATAATTCAAGCTTGGACTACAGCTGCAATGTTGGTGAGTTTAACGTCATTTAAGACCAGCAGATCAGAAACCGAAAATCATGAATAGGAAGTGGATGGAGGGTGTTGCAACTCTAGATTCAACCCATTGTAAAAAAATCTAGAGTTGCAAATTGCGGCTAACTCGTGCTATGACTATATACAATACAATTATAGTGCTGTCTACATAACATGCTATAAGTCTGTGTCAAATGCTATCTAAGCCAACAGAAATGCTATCTAAGGGGTTAGGGTAAGTGCTATGGGCCATGAGAGAGATGGGATGTAAGTCATCAAATGGTGGTTCCGTGGCTCAAATGCCCAATAAATAATGGGCCTTGATATGAAGAGGGTTGAAAACCACCACTGATCTAAATGTAGGCTACAAACGAACATACAGGAACGAAGTTTTCAAATAAATGTAGTAAAAGTAGGCTACAGAATATTTGCCTCTGAGATGTAGTGGTAAAAGTGAAGTAAAAGTCCTGGAAATTGAAATAACCCTTAAAATACCCCTTTTTTACTGTTGTACTTATGATAAAATAATTAAATAATGGGCCTTGATGTGTAAAAGGTTGTAAAGCACTGAGCTAAGCGAACAGTTACAGGTACACCTGCAAACACTGACTCACCAGTTCGATGATCAGCTGATGATCTGTTTAGTGTTTCCACAGCTTCTTGTAGAAACGTTTATTTTATTTGTCTAGTTTTTCACCAGCCTGGTAAAAACACTCATTAACTCCATGTCAATGAAAGTTACATTCCGAGGTGTTTAATATTAAAAGTAAAACAAACGGCTTTCTGTAACAAACACTGTATAGCAGCGTGGCGTGCTTGTTTGTCCGTGACTCTGTCTGTGCGCGTGTGTGGTGTGGGTGTGACCAAGAGGTGGCGCGCACGACCCGATGACAAATACATGCACGTGCGTCATTATGGATCCCAGTCTCACCACAGCTCAAGCTCAATCCCCCCCCCCCCCCTCACTCAGAATCCCCACTGCAAAGACGCACGCATCACGCACACGCGCACAATCTATTTAAATTATTAATATTTTTATTGACTGACGTTATCTGGCTTGATTGAAGACTAGGCCTATATGATTCAACTTTGAACGTTTGATATTGTTTATAATTGTTTTAAAATGTTAGAGTGATATATAGGCATATATTTATGTTTGCTGGTTTCAAATTGAACCAACATAATTATACTACCAATTTTGTGATTTTTCTCATGCGTTTGCAGCGTTTTCACAAACCAAAAAAACCCCAAAAAAAGGAAACTCTGAAAATGTCTGTTTGCTGAATTCAAATTGAACAAACAATATTTTGTCAAAAACATCACTTTCTCCTAGAAACTCCATTCACACTTTTTATAATTCAGCTTACTGTGTGGACACACATGCTGGAACCTTTTGCTTTGAAATATGTTGTAGTTTCTGAGTTATTTAACTTAAACGCCCAATGCATTGTCAATGGCAATAGCACACAATTAAAAATATAGGCATTTATCAGACACTCTTAATCCAGAGCGATTTAACATTAAGCAAGAACATAAAGCATGGCAATACATAAGAATTAGTTATCAGGAATCATACGTATAAGAACGTAATGGTGGAATATGTATATAGATCTATATATCCCATAATTAAACTATGCATATATAGCCTACTATATAGTGTCTACATAAAATGCTATCTAACTTACACCAGAGTAAGACACCTGGGGGCGCGTGTATAGGCTACTATGCATCCGTCTGGGTGACAGCAGACTGCTGGGCGAGCGCTGGCATTTTGGGTCAGATCAACATAGGCTATATGGAAAGAATTCTGTACTGGCCATATATGGAGCCTTGAGTGTGTACAGGGTTTGATGAGGTCTGATCAACATAATGGAATGTCAGAACAGATCAGCTCCATATATGGAGATCTAAGGGTGGCAGTTGGGACAGTGTCTTGAGTGTACAATTTACAATTCAGGCATTTAGCAGACGCTCTTAATCCAGAGCGATTTACATTAAGCAATAACAAAAACATGGCATACATCACATATATAAAAAGTAGTTATCATGAATCATGTATAAACTAAGAACGTAACAGTGGAGTATCTATGTAAACTATACTATATATATTATATATTATACATATATACTATAAAGTGCTATGACTACATAAAATGCAATTCTAATGCTGTCTTGGAGTCTGAAGAGGTGGGTTTTCAGACAACGGCGGAAGATTGGGAGTGAGGCTGCAGTTCTGACTGTGATGGGAAGTGCATTCCATAGTTTTGGAGCCAGAAGGGAGAAGTGTTTGGTACGTGGGGTACAGGGTTTGATGAGGGCCCAGGTAAGGCCGGGCCTTAATTTTCGGGCCCGATGAGAACTCTAGTGTGGCTGCGGGGGGCATGCAGTGTCTTAAGTGTACAGGGTTTGATGAGGGCCCAGTCGGACTGACATACGTGACCATATATGGAGATGTGATGTCACAATACGTGACCATATATGGAGGCTGGGTGACTCAATAAATCCATATATGGGGTATTATGTCACATGATGTCACGTGTCTGGTGGGTAACAGGTTTGGTCGCCCCTTTTCCATCTCGCCTCACTACTCTACCTAGCTGTAAATAACAAACATAATTCATGTTGGTGATTATAGCCTATAAAAGGTATTATCATATTAATGTATCATTGTTAAGTTCACTCTGTATATCATGCACGGGCATAATAGCATGATGATGCCATTACAAAACATGGGCTTTACATGGAAGAAATGTGTTTCTTTAACGAAATTAACTGCTAGAAGGTCCTATTAAAAATTAACTTAATTAAGCAGTCACTTATAATAACTGTGTCAGTTAATCTTTCTTAATTTTGTATATTATATCGACTACTATACAATCAAATATATATAACATATATAAATACAAAGCGAGCAATGCTCGCTTTGTATTTATATATGTGCGAATGAAGTATGTATATATGTGCGAATTAAGTATTTATATATGTGTGAATGAAGTTTGTATGTATGTACAAGTACGCATGTATGTGCAGGTGAAGTATTTATATATGTGCGAATGCAGTATGTATGTATGTACAAGTGAAGTATTTATGTATGTGTGAATGAAGTATGTATGTATTTGCAAGTGAAGTATGTATGTATGTGCGAATTAAGTATGTATGTATGTGCAAGTGAAGTACCTAAATGTATGTATGTGCAAGTGAAGTATGCATGTATGTGTATGTGAGATATGCATGTATGTGCAAGTGAAGTACCAATATATATGTATGTGCAAGTGAAGTATGCATGTATGTGTATGTGAGATATGCATGTATGTGCAAGTGAAGTACCAATATATATGTATGTGCAAGTGAAGTATGCATGTATGTGTATGTGAGATATGCATGTATGTGCAAGTGAAGTACCAATATATATGTATGTGCAAGAGAAGTATACATGTATGTGCGAGTTGACTATGCATTTATGGCCTAAACGGCTTCCCATACAGTCCGGTACTTGTGCACAGCGTAAAATTATTGTGTTTTCTGAGCTCTATATTCAACTGCAGTAGATAGGGAAGATGAAGAGAAGAGTTGTGTAATTTCACAGAGTTCAACAGAAATGTTTAAAAGTGTTTTGTTGTGATTTTACATTGAAAGAAAAAGGGATGTAGTGATATGTGCTATAACAGCCACTAGATGGCAATGATGATGACTATTATACAGCCACATTCATTATAGGCCACCCAATATGCTACATCTGGCGAGCTAGACATTGATTTTATACTATATAAATTGGGGTTCCAGAGATAGAAATGCCATTAAATGGGTGTCTGTTGCGGTGAAATTTGTGACCTGTTTAAATATGTGACAATCATGTAGACAATCACATGATCAATGTCCAAATGTAAATCGTTGCAGTTTGTTCATTAGTAGAGTTCAATCTAGAGGTATTTAAAGATTTCCATGTAAGTTGTGTGAAGACATCAAGACAAGGTGGTCACATATTTCGGCAGGTCGACATTTTCATCATAATTTACCATGCTGGAGTGTGAGTGAGCTAGTGGCCGAGATTTTGGGTATTGGAATTTGGCCTATGCCATACAGTATGTATATGTATGTATGTATGTATGTGTGTGTGTGTGTGTGCGTGTGTGTGCTATGCAGATCACATTTAAGAGGAAAGGAAACTGAAAACTAAACAAATTGTAAACAAATGTTTTATTATTAAATAAAAATTTCAGTTATTTCTCTATATTTATTTTTGTTTATACAGGTGCAGGGCTATATCCCCATGTGTGTGTGCGCACGCGTGCCACCTGTGTACAGTATGTGAATATATTGTATGTAATGCACACAAAAAAGGGATCTCAATTATGACACGTGAAATGAAAGTCAACAGCTCTCTTTTAATGGCACTTATCAATCTTTATTCACCTCTAATAACACTAATAATTCTAGATTTCATTCAAATCAAAAGCTGTTTTCAAATGAGACAATACAATATAATTTATATGTGGATGTCAAAACTCAACCCATATTCCCAGTCGTGGGCAGACAGACAGACAGCAGTAGAGCGTGCATTAGGAGGAGACGGAGCAGAAGCACATGTTTTATTCACTGCCGTGCAAAGAAAAAAATGTTCCAGATGTTTCTTAATAAAGGATTTCAGCACATCATTCATCTGCTTTTGGTTTTTAATACTCGTATATGAATGAATAAATACTCAATCTAAGTGTATGGATCTGCAGCAATAATCTATAAATCATAGATTAAATCAACCTGTGTGGATGATTCTGAACCCCGTTCTCCTCTGCTTTTCTGCCTCTATAGACGAGACAAGACTGCCAGCTGCTAAATCAGTGGTTCTCAAATATGCGAAGGACCCCCAAACCCCCCAAAATGCTAGGGACTGCCATAAGGACATTTTGTGTTGTGAAAAACATTACAAAAATATATTGTTTGTCAATATTGTTTTTATTTATTTATAATTATCATTTTTAATCGTTGAAGTATCACATTGAATTGGTTGAAACGTTCCACATTTTTAGTTGGGGGAGCCCCTGGAAGCCCCTCAAGGATCTCCGGCGGTCCGTGGACCACTTTTTGAGAAGCACTGACTGAACCACTCGGGCTGTGAAGTTGACAGCAACTCTTGTCAAACGATTTCTGATCTCTGCTCTGCTACGCAAGAACGTTCAACCATTTCTGCAGAAATATAAAGCGCATATTTTCCACGGCTGACAACAAAGACAGCCATTTAGAGAAGCGCATCGGACAGAACTAAATGCAAAAAAATAAATGCTTTTAAGAAACCCAGCCCTGCATTTGTTCAATACATTCACTGAAATACAAACATAGTAGCAATAGCATCAGTTCAAACCTTTTTTTCTCAAGTCCTCAGGTCTACATTCATCCAGTCAGTACAGGCCATAATGTACATCACAATTCACAGAAGCACTCACAGACAGTATGTAAAATATAGGTACATACATATATTACATATGTACTGTGTAATGAACATAACATAATATATGTTGAAATATTATTCTCAAGATTTGCAGCTGATTTTATACAAGTGATGAACAAAAACATAGATCTGACTGTGTGCAATATAGTGTGTGTGCGTGTGTCTTGTGTGTGTGTGTGTGTGTGTGTGTGTGTGTGTGCGCGTGCGCGCGTGCGTGCGTGCATGAATGCATGTGTACATGCGCACACATGCCCGCACCCGCAACATACCTCTTCAAAGCTATGATCAGAACATTAAAAAAATGGGGGAATGGAGAATATAAATGTGTAAAATAAAAAAGGGAATTCCTAGTAGTAGTACAACTCTAGTAAAAGTGTCCATCTGTCCTACATATTCTCTGCAGGCATTTCACTAGCCAGCTACTTGGCTAGCCCTGTGAGGCAACACATTTTGTATCTCGGGAAAGTGTGAAGGTTGCCCTCACTTAGCCTGGTTTACAGGCTGATTCGCTGTGTTCCATGAATTTGTTTTGTCACTTCGCTATCTGGAAACTTAAGTCTCTAAAATCTCCAAGGCAGGCGGGACATACACTCGAATAGTACACTCAATGCTTCCGATTGGCGATTGGTCTGTGGTGCGGGTTGGGACAAATGGGACGTCATATCAATGCGCAGCTACTGCTGTTGTCCTGGCTGCAATGTCCCCTTATCATTCACTAAACTCACCCCACACAGCTACTGCTGATGCCCTGCAACGTCCCCTTATCATTCACTAAACTCACCCCACACAGCTACTGCTGTTGTCCTGCAACGTCCCCTTATCATTCACTAAACTCACCCCACACAGCTACTGCTGTTGTCCTGCAATGTCCCCTTATCATTCACTAAACTCACCCCACACAGCTACTGCTGTTGTCCTGCAATGTCCCCTTATCATTCACTAAACTCTCCCCACACAGCTACTGCTGTTGTCCTGCAACGTCCCCTTATCATTCACTAAACTCATCCCACACAGCTACTGCTGTTGTCCTGCGACGTCCCCTTATCATTCACTAAACTCATCCCACACAGCTACTGCTGTTGTCCTCCAACGTCCCCTTATTATTAACTAAACTCTCCCCACACAGCTATTGCTGTTGCCCTGCGACGTCCCCTTATCATTCACTAAACTCATCCCACACAGCTACTGCTGTTGCCCTGCGTAGTCCCCTTATCATTCACTAAAATCTCCCCACACGCTATGTAACAGGCAATGTCATGAAATACGAGTCAAACAGGAGGCTGGCCAGACTGACCAGGAGGCTGGACAGACTAATACCGGAGTGACAAAACAAATTGACGGAGCGCAGCGAATCAGGCTGGAAACCAGGCTAGCGCTCGCTAGCCAGAGGTGGACACTTGGAGGAGGATGGAGGCTAACGCTACAGCACGTCTGTACTATGAGCCGTTGACCTCCGTGTGAGGTCAGTGAATGAGGCTCGCTGTGGCAGTTCGGTTCCTTTTTAGTTTTTTTAAACAACCAGCCTTGCGTCAAAGAACGAGAGAGGGAGTCCATTTTGCCCATTCACTACTACAAACACCACACCTGCTGCTGTGCATACCAGCTGACACGTGTTGTATGCTTCCCTGATTTTTTTAAATGTTTCTAGTCCTCAACTCTTTTCTCTTTCTTACCGATCGATACTTTTCTCTTGTTTCTTAGTCACCTTCTTCAGACTCAAGCTTCTCGATTGCATGCCTCTCTCTCTATCTCTCTCTCCCTCTCTGTCTCTGTTGCAGGCAGCTTCTGTCTTGTGGAAACCAAGTCCAGCAAGGTCATCCCTTCCTTCCTTCGCCGAAAGTTCTTCTCGTCACCATTTTCTAACCAGCCGAATATCGCTGCGGGTCGGAGACGACAACGTGAACGCTGTGTGGCCGGTCAGAAATTCCTCAAGTTGCTCATCGTTCCAGCACCGTGTGCGGCGGACATGCTTCTAAAACGTTCACCACACTTTTTTTTGCTTCTTTTGAAGTGTCAGGTTTAAGACTGATTCATGCTTCATCGTACGATGACGTCAAACATAGTCTATAAGCTCACAATGTGTCACATGATCCGCCACATGCTGGTTGTGAGCTCGGGATAGGTTTGCTTATTTTTGTCGGACGACATAAATTAGACATTAATTCCCCTCCTCTATCCCCCCCCCCCTCCCCTCCCCCTCCCCCTGTCTCCCTCTCTCACATGCTCGGTTTCTCTTTCGACACACAAACAAACACCTCTCTGTCTGAATACTCTCTCTCTCTCTCTCTCTCTCTCTCTCTCTCTCTCTCTCTTTTTCTCCTGGTCGGTCACTCCTCTGTGATGGTGGGCAGGTGGGGTGTCGTGGGTGAACTGGGCGTGCTCCGGAGGTCTGTCCGTGCATTCAGACTGGAGATGGACCACACGTCGCTCAGCTCTGCGGGACACAGAGGGGGGTTAGAAGTAAAAAAGTATTGCACATTGGTATAGTAGTAGTAGTACCTCAAAATGGACCCTTACATTTGGTCCCATTTGTACACTCCCAGAGGTGTGATTGAAATGGAAACGTTTGAGAACGGCTGTGTGTTAGGCTGTCCAACGGTGGACACGCTATTTTCGTGCTCGGACACAGCCAGGGACCCAGGGACCCAGGGACACAGGGACACAGGGACCCAGGGACACAGGGACCCAGGGACACAGAGTTCACAGAGACACAGGGACACAGGGACCCAGGGACACAGAGTTCACAGAGACACAGGGACACAGGGACCCAGGGACACAGAGTTCACAGAGACACAGAGACACAGGGACACAGGGACACAGGGACACAGGGACACAGGGACACAGGGACACAGAGACACAGAGACACAGGGACACAGGGACACAGGGACACAGGGTTCACAGGGACACAGAGACACAGGGACACAGAGACACAGGGACACAGGGTTCACAGGGACACAGGGACACAGGGACACAGGGTTCACAGAGACACAGGGACACAGGGTTCACAGGGACACAGGGTTCACAGGGACACAGGGACACAGAGACACAGGGACACAGGGACACAGGGACACAGGGACACAGGGACACAGGGACACAGGGTTCACAGAGACACAGGGACACAGGGACACAGAGACACGGACACAGAGACACAGGGACACAGAGACACAGGGACACAGGGTTCACAGGGACACAGGGTTCACAGGGACACAGGGACACAGAGACACAGGGACACAGGGACACAGGGACACAGGGACACAGGGTTCACAGGGACACAGGGACACAGGGACACAGGGACACAGGGACACAGGGACACAGGGACACAGGGACACAGGGTTCACAGAGACACAGGGACACAGGGACACAGAGACACAGGGACACAGGGACACAGGGACACAGGGACACAGGGACACAGGGACACAGGGTTCACAGGGACACAGGGACACAGGGACACAGGGACACAGGGACACAGGGACACAGGGTTCACAGAGACACAGGGACACAGAGACACAGGGACACAGAGACACAGGGACACAGGGACACAGGGACACAGGGACACAGGGACACAGACACAGGGACACAGGGACCCAGGGACCCAGGGACACAGGGTTCACAGAGACACAGGGTTCACAGAGACACAGGGTTCACAGGGACACAGGGTTCACAGAGACACAGAGACACAGGGACACAGAGACACAGGGACACAGAGACACAGAGACACAGGGACACAGAGACACAGGGACACAGGGACACAGGGACCCAGGGACCCAGGGACACAGGGTTCACAGAGACACAGGGTTCACAGAGACACAGGGTTCACAGAGACACAGGGTTCACAGAGACACAGGGACCCAGGGACACAGGGACACAGGGACACAGAGACACAGGGACACAGAGACACAGGGACACAGAGACACAGAGACACAGGGACACAGGGACACAGGGACACAGGGACACAGGGACACAGGGACACAGAGACACAGGGACACAGAGACACAGGGACACAGAGACACAGGGACACAGAGACACAGGGACACAGAGACACAGGGACACAGGGACACAGGGACACAGAGACACAGGGACACAGAGACACAGGGTTCACAGAGACACAGGGTTCACAGAGACACAGGGTTCACAGAGACACAGGGACCCAGGGACACAGGGACACAGAGACACAGGGACACAGAGACACAGGGACACAGAGACACAGAGACACAGGGACACAGGGACACAGGGACACAGGGACACAGGGACACAGAGACACAGGGACACAGAGACACAGGGACACAGAGACACAGGGACACAGAGACACAGGGACACAGAGACACAGGGACACAGGGACACAGGGACACAGAGACACAGAGACACAGGGACACAGAGACACAGGGACACAGAGACACAGGGACCCAGGGACACAGAGACACAGGGACACAGGGACACAGGGTTCACAGGGACACAGGGTTCACAGAGACACAGAGACACAGAGACACAGGGACACAGAGACACAGGGACACAGAGACACAGGGACACAGGGACACAGGGACACAGGGACACAGAGACACAGAGACACAGGGACACAGGGACACAGAGACACAGGGACCCAGGGACACAGAGACACAGGGACACAGGGACACAGAGACACAGGGACACAGGGACAGACCCAGGGACCCAGGGACAGACCCAGGGACACAGAGACACAGGGACACAGGGACACAGAGACACAGGGACCCAGGGACAGACCCAGGGACACAGGGACAGACCCAGGGACACAGGGACAGACCCAGGGACAGACCCAGGGACCCAGGAACACAGCCACACACATAGCTGTCTATAGGAGTGGTTGCACCACTCAAAAATGGTTCTGGAAAGCGGAGGAACGGGATGCAACATTGAGGAACCAGCGCTCCGTAATTGGTTTTGGAAGAGATTCCGGTTCTTGGAAGTTGGATCCGGTTCCTCCTGTCCTTCCGGTTCTGAATTAGGGGTGTGGTCGATATGGAAATATATAATCTCAGGATTATTTTTCAAGCAGTGTCACGATCCACAATATTATTAATTTAGACCAAAATACTTGTTATTTTCGGCGAATGAAACAGTCGTTCCACAGAAGTGTATATTAAGGTATAGAACTGCAAATCATAGAATGTGCGTTGACTGTAGCCTATATATACGATATCTGTGAAAAGGCATATCACCATATAAGTAAGTAGGTTCGGGAGTGGCTTATTGTCGGTATCAGTCGATAACACGCGGGAGCCTGCCCCCGTTCAATGAGTTATACTCCTGGGAGATGGATTGCTGAGGTGGAGCGCCACACCACCTACCATCAGCTCCCAGTACTTACCCCACAACTTGCCACACCCAAGCCGTGCCACTCATACACGGAGTTGGCGGTGCCCGGGGATCGAACCCATGACCTCGTTGGTCCAAAGGGCACAAGCTCTATACCGACTGAGCTTGTGCGAGTGTTCCATATCGCCCACCCCTATATTCTGGATCCCCAAACCTTGTTACAGCAGGGTGATATGGCCTGTCCCCAACCCTAGTTACAGCAGGGTGATATGGCCTGTCCCCAACCCTAGTTACAGCAGGGTGATATGGCCTGTCCCCAACCCTAGTTACAGCAGGGTGATATGGCCTGTCCCCAACCCTAGTTACAGCAGGGTGATATGGCCTGTCCCCAACCCTAGTTACAGCAGGGTGATATGGCCTGTCCCCAACCCTAGTTACAGCAGGGTGATATGGCCTGTCCCCAACCCTAGTTACAGCAGGGTGATATGGCCTGTCCCCAACCCTAGTTACAGCAGGGTGATATGGCCTGTCCCCAACCCTAGTTACAGCAGGGTGATATGGCCTGTCCCCAACCCTAGTTACAGCAGGGTGATATGGCCTGTCCCCAACCCTAGTTACAGCAGGGTGATATGGCCTGTCCCCAACCCTAGTTACAGCAGGGTGATATGGCCTGTCCCCAACCCTAGTTACAGCAGGGTGATATGGCCTGTCCCCAACCCTAGTTACAGCAGGGTGATATGGCCTGTCCCCAACCCTAGTTACAGCAGGGTGATATGGCCTGTCCCCAAACCTAGTTACAGCAGGGTGATATGGCCTGTCCCCAACCCTAGTTACAGCAGGGTGATATGGCCTGTCCCCAACCCTAGTTACAGCAGGGTGATATGGCCTGTCCCCAACCCTATAGTTACAGCAGGGTGATATGGCCTGTCCCCAACCCTAGTTACAGCAGGGTGATATGGCCTGTCCCCAACCCTAGTTACAGCAGGGTGATATGGCCTGTCCCCAACCCTAGTTACAGCAGGGTGATATGGCCTGTCCCCAACCCTAGTTACAGCAGGGTGATATGGCCTGTCCCCAACCCTAGTTACAGCAGGGTGATATGGCCTGTCCCCAACCCTAGTTACAGCAGGGTGATATGGCCTGTTCCCAACCCTAGTTACAGCAGGGTGATATGGCCTGTCCCCAACCCTAGTTACAGCAGGGTGATATGGCCTGTCCCCAACCCTAGTTACAGCAGGGTGATATGGCCTGTCCCCAACCCTAGTTACAGCAGGGTGATATGGCCTGTCCCCAACCCTAGTTACAGCAGGGTGATATGGCCTGTCCCCAACCCTAGTTACAGCAGGGTGATATGGCCTGTCCCCAACCCTAGTTACAGCAGGGTGATATGGCCTGTCCCCAACCCTAGTTACAGCAGGTAACGTACGGGGTGACAGCAGGGTGATATGGGTGAACGTACGGGGTGACAGCAGGGTGATATGGGTGAACGTACGGGGTGACAGCAGGGTGATATGGGTGAACGTACGGGGTGACAGCAGGGTGATATGGGTGAACGTACGGGGTGACAGCAGGGTGATATGGGTGAACGTACGGGGTGACAGCAGGGTGACATGGGTGAACGTACGGGGTGACAGCAGGGTGATATGGGTGAACGTACGGGGTGACAGCAGGGTGATATGGGTGAACGTACGGGGTGACAGCAGGGTGATATGGGTGAACGTACGGGGTGACAGCAGGGTGATATGGGTGAACTTACGGGGTGACAGCAGGGTGATATGGGTCAACGTACGGGGTGACAGCAGGGTGATATGGGTCAACGTACGGGGTGACAGCAGGGTGATATGGGTCAACATACGGGGTGACAGCAGGGTGATATGGGTCAATGTACGGGGTGACAGCAGGGTGATATGGGTCAACGTACGGGGTGACAGCAGGGTGATATGGGTCAACGTACAGGGTGACAGCAGGGTGATATGGGTCAACGTACGGGGTGACAGCAGGGTGATATGGGTCAACGTACGGGGTGACAGCAGGGTGATATGGGTCAACGTACGGGGTGACAGCAGGGTGATATGGGTGAACGTACGGGGTGACAGCAGGGTGATATGGGTGAACGTACGGGGTGACAGCAGGGTGATATGGGTGAACGTACGGGGTGACAGCAGGGTGATATGGGTCAACGTACGGGGTGACAGCAGGGTGATATGGGTCAACGTACGGGGTGACAGCAGGGTGACATGGGTGAACGTACGGGGTGACAGCAGGGTGATATGGGTGAACGTACGGGGTGACAGCAGGGTGATATGGGTGAACGTATGGGGTGACAGCAGGGTGATATGGGTGAACGTACGGGGTGACAGCAGGGTGATATGGGTGAACGTACGGGGTGACAGCAGGGTGACATGGGTGAACGTACGGGGTGACAGCAGGGTGACATGGGTGAACGTACGGGGTGACAGCAGGGTGACATGGGTGAACGTACGGGGTGACAGCAGGGTGACATGGGTCAACGTACGGGGTGACAGCAGGGTGATATGGGTCAACGTACGGGGTGACAGGCGGTGGGCAGGCACGGCGGACATGCTGGGGGTCAGGGGTTGACCACAGGGAGGGAGATGACGCTGCCCGTAGGAGAGTCACTGTGCAGCGAGTTCCACCGCACACAGATCACCTCCGAAGAGTCTGACGCACGCACGCACGCACACAGTGTCACACACACACACACACACGCGCGCAGAAAGACACACATAGAAGACACATAGAAGACACAGAGAAACCTGGCGGTTATGAACCTGCCCCGACAATAATCATGGAACTGCAATGGATAGACAGGCCTTCCTTCCTTCTTTCCTTCCTTCCTTCCCAAGACAGCATTCAATGCTCGTCAACTTTATTTAAAAAAAGAAATCTCCAAAATGAACACTTCATTACCATACCACAATTAGTATTGTGTACATTATCCAATATATGCAGAAGGGGGAGAGGACACTGGAGCAGCACGGACATTTCAAGACTTTTTTATTAGGTGCTAGTACAAAAAAAGAGACTAACGGTTAGAGTCATCTATCCATTATATATATATATATATATATATATATATATATATATTAAGGCTGTCAAAAATAACGCGTTAATGGCATTAATCAATTGCGTTAATTAATTGCGTTAAAATATTTAACGCAATTAACGCATGTTAGTGTTCCCCCTAACATGCGCCCGTGCGCGCGGCTCAGGAACGTCCAGAGCATAACAAATCTGTCACTGTGTAGCACACAGTCATGATTGAACAACACCAGAGAGATAGCTTGTGTATTGTAGTTTGGTTGCAAAGTGGTTTGATTCTGTAACTCTGTTGCGTTACTTTGTCTGCCTAGCAAAGCCCCATTAGGCTACACTGCACACACACACACACACACACACACACACACACACACACACACACACACACACACACACACACACACACACACACACACACACACACACTACTAGTGTTAGCTATCAGCGCGCTGCAAGAATCACTCGGGTCCGTCGCAACTTGTGGACATTTTGAAAATGCCATTAATGTTTGTCCGGCTGGTTTCGTTTTGTCCTACGCGATTACGTGAATCAGCATGGCTGCGCCTGCAGTAGGCTATTACCAAAACAAACACATGGTACTTTTGTGTCGCACATGGAAAGCAACTGAAAACTACCATGGATATATTAAAGACAGTTCCCCTGTGCTGCTGTGCACAGCGCCGACAGCGGAGATAATGCACAACTCCAGGTACGAACCAAAACACTGACTGAAGCTGATTCACGACTAACTATCTCCAGACTAGTCCTGCAGTCCCGCAATGAAGGAGAGACAATCTCGCCTCTCACTACAGTCCACTACAATGCCATTCTAGCCTTAAAACCTACATTTATATGTTATTCAATAATTACTTTAGCGCAAAATATAGGCTTTTCTAAACCAAGCCCTGTTTCCAAAAATGCTTATGTGCCATTATTGTATTTTGTGAATTTCAATTAACTATAGTCTACAGTTTAACCCATTGCTTCTCAGCTATTTTAATTTCAAGGACCCCCAAATTAAATTGATAGAAAGTAGCCTAGGCCATTTTATTATGATTTTCATCTCTGGACTGGGACCCCAGTCTCTATTCATCCATCCATCCATCTTCAACCGCTTATCCCTAGTCGGGTCGCGGGGGCAACAGCTCCACCAGAGTGTTCCAGACTTCCCTCTCCAGAGCAACATTAGTGACTTCCTCCTGGGGGACCGCAGTCTACATGGCCAAAAGCCAGTGTTGATTTAACTCAAAGTGTAGGCTAGGCCTACAAATGCTCACATCACATCATGTCTATACTAAATGCATTAGAAAACAAAAATCATTCAAAAACGAATGTATATCCGCTTTCTGTCATTTATATTTCCATTTCCACAACAATAAACAGGAAAACATGGCATATTTTGGACATAGTTCGAATGGTGATTAATCATGATTAAATTAATTTTGAAGCTGTGATTAATCTGATTAAAATTTTTAATCATTTGACAGCCCTAATATATATATATATATATATATATATATATATATCACGGTGCCTAGCTGGGCCTAGCTGTCTATCTATCTACATCTACATCTCTGTGTCCACAAAAGCAGACCACCAATCACAGCTTTAGCTCACACTGCTACTTAGATACGATGAACCACGCAGGTACAGCAATCACAACGTAAATGACGAATTAAGCTCCGTTACCACGGAGGTGTACGAGACTACACTTCCTTGTTTGCGTTGCGTAAACAAGGAGAGAGAAGGACGAGGCTGGCCGAGCCAAACACACGTATAATAGACATGACTCCCTGTCATGAAAAGCAACATAGCAAGTTTGTTGCAGAAAACTGTTGACTGTGATTACATCAGGAAGCTGTGCCTTCTAGCCAGTGCAAGTCTATGCAGAGTGACGCACACACAGAGAGTAAGCTGATGCACAGAGGAGGGCCATACAGTGGAGGAGGTAGCCCTGAAACATGACTGCCATGACTAGACCCTATTACAAACGTTAACGTGTAGCCTACATACGTACACGTTCAGATTTTAAATATAAAGTGCTCACCCCCGGGGGCCAAGGCATGTTTGGCATTTTGCAGGTATTGGCACCCGTTCACAAAAAATCGTTTTTCTCCGACCGCCGGCCAGTTTCTCCGTTTTTTTCCCGCCATACTGTATGCTTTCAACTACGCACCTGTATCGGTTAGGTCTCTTGGGAGGTGTATTTCACTCTGATACATTATAAAGTTTTGAGAAAATGGCCACCCGCCCGTGCAAAATTCCAACATCCGTGGCCCCGGGGGGGCGAGTGAGCACGTTATGTTTGAAATCTGAACTTTTATGTTGTAGATGTTAACGTTGTAAATGTAGCAAGGTGCACAAAACAGGGTGCTCGTGAAGGGGGAGCGCCATGCGAACCATGGCTATGGAGGAGGGGCGGAACAGACAGGGACACTGAGGGAGGAGGGGGACAGACAGGGACACAGAGGGAGGAGGGGGACAGAACAGGGACACAGAGGGAGGAGGGGGACAGACAGGGACACAGAGGGAGGAGGGGGGGGACAGACAGGGACACAGAGGGAGGAGGGGGACAGACAGGGACACAGAGGGAGGAGGGACACAGACAGGGACACAGAGGGAGGAGGGGGACAGACAGGGACACTGAGGGAGGAGGGGGACAGACAGGGACACAGAGGGAGGAGGGGGACAGACAGGGACACTGAGGGAGGAGGGGGACAGACAGGGACAAAGAGGGAGGAGGGGGACAGACAGGGACACAGAGGGAGGAGGGGGACAGACAGGGACAGGGGGTGTCCTACCCGTTCTGAACTTGCTGTACGGTCCATTCTCATGGGGCTGCCGACTGCCCGACCACAAGGGCAGCAGTCCTCTCTCTCTCCACCTGGGAGGAAGCACAACGAAACACAAACACACTCAGAATCAGCTTTATTGTCACGTCACAGATTTACAGAGTAAAAGAGATAGCGTTTTTTAGACACTTTAGACACATTATGCAATTATGCGATTGCATAATTGACCCCGTATATTTTGCACCTTTTTGCATATTTCGCAACTTTCCGCATATTTCACAACTTGCTGCAATTTCACAGCATAAAATTACATTAAAAACCTGCATATTCATGGCATAATCAAGGATTATTTTCCTGCGTTTTTATGGAGGGTCTAGTTATTGTGCATAGTTCCCGTCTTTTCTCCATTCTGGAGATGCTAACACAGACCTACTGATGTGACACAAAACTTTGAGTTGGGTTGAATAGAAACACAGTCTGTTTCTCAGTCTCTAGTCATAGATTTCTGCATCTCCGTCTTGGTGTGGTTAGGATATGATACAGAGTGTTCATTTATCCTTTTCATCGGGGGAAACATCATGTGTCCAAAACTAGAAAAAGCAACTGGCAAAAGTATCAAAAGTAGCAGATCGACAAGCTCTAAACACGTCGATTCACGACACGTTAGAGCGTGTAGATCTGCTACTTTTGATGCTTTCGTGTGCCGCTGTAGTGTGACCAAGTAAGGAAAAAACTGAATATGGACGTATAGGAGGTTTCTGCCTAGCGACAGAGATTTGCAACTCTCAGAACTAAATTCACACTAAGGATTTTACGGTGTACAAAATCCATACTGGTTTTCTCCCATATTTTGTTGACCCATGAGCCCTGCAGGTACTTGAAGTCAGTGGCGTGCACAGATAGACACTATCTGCCCTTTTCCCCTGGACAAATGTGCCCTTTTGGGGAAGAAAATGTTTTTTTTTTTTACAGTGTACAGTACTGTATAGTATGTGGACCACCATGGTGACATTGATCAATTCTTGAAAAAAAGCTTCTAATATATTATTTCGGCCCCAAAAATCTATAAATCTCACACTATTAAGGCAACCGGCCGGTTCCACACGCTGCACAAGGTGCTTTTTTTCCCCACTTGAGCACCTGCCCCTCTAAATGTCTGTGCACGCCACTGCTTGAAGTCCTTGCCTTCCTTCAGAGCAGTGCCTTCTGTTGCAAAGATACACCACTCTGGATTGGACGGCGTTGTTTTGTGCCGAGTCCTGTGTGAGTCATAGCTTGTGTAACACGGACGGACTGACTCGTTGTGTAATAATAATGGATTATGGAGGTTCAGGGTGGGAGGCTGACCCCTGTTCGACATGACTAACGTGTTCTACACAGAGAGAAATGTTCCAATATTAAAAGAGGCTGTGTTCACGTGTGTGTGTGTGTGTGTGTGTGTGTACACATGTGTAAGTGCGTGTGCATGTGCGTGTGAGCAGAGCCGAAGAGTTTGATCAATCCTCAAGGGGGCCCGTCCCCCCCCGCAGCCCCGCCTCCCCGCACCCCCCGTCCCCCGTCCCCCGCCGCAGTCGCGGAAAAAAATAAGTTGTTGTTTTCGCTGGTACTTTTAAAGCAGCTTCTATAGGCCAATGTCCAAGCCAAGGTGAGGACTTTCAGGACTATATATGAGAGAGAGAGAGAGAGAGAGAGAGAGAGAGATCATAGGCGGCGGGTGCGTTTTACCTTTGGGTAGGCTACAGAATTGCGTTGGGGGGGGGGGGGGGGACTGTCGCTGCTGCGGATTTATTTATTTATTTATTTCCCAATTGGTCTAAAAATGAGTTATTTTAGCATACTTTTACCAATGAATTAGCCTATACACAGACAACGACTGATCAGCCTATTTTGGACGATATGGGTCTTTTCTCGAGTCAGTGTGTAGTCTCACTAGTCTGTGTAGGGTTAGGTCTCTTTGGTGAATTGTCGTGAATATGTCACGACTACCATGAAATTCTGACACGCTTTGATGTTGTGGACATCTGGCTAGGTGAAAACAAAAGAAACCCGATTAGCATTTGAGTAGCCTACTTTTTAACACCTCTTGGACGGCCAAGACAGACTGTTGCCTCGCAACAATTGAGGAACAACAGGGGAGGCGCTGTTTTCCCGAATATTTGACGATGGGATTCTCATATTGCCGGCGGAGAGGTCCAAAATGTTTGGAATTCCCAGAAAGTATGTACTGTAAATGTAAAATGTCCAGGAAAATCTTCATGGGGGCCTAAAGGGGCCCTGGGAGTCTTCATGGGGGCTGCGGCCCCGTGGCCCCCACAGCCCCCACAGACTCTACGTCGTTGCGTGCGAGTGTGCGTGTGCACGTGCGTGTGAGTGTGCGTGTTCACCTACCAATGGAATATGAAGACAGCCGTGATGAGAAGTGCCGACACCAGATCAGTCAGAATCCACATCATGCTGTAGTCCTCTGGAGTCTACAGAGACAGTAGAATGGAACGTCTTATTGGCAACAATAAAATATGCAAAATATCACCAATTAAAAAGACAAAGCTGTGGTCCAAAGAGAGAGAGAGAGAGAGAGAGAGAGAGAGAGAGAGAGAGAGAGAGAGAGAGAGAGAGAGAGAGAGAGAGAGAGAGAGAGAGAGAGAGGGAGAGAGACAGAGAGAGAGACAGAGAGAGACAGAGAGACAGAGAGAGAGAGAGAGACAGAGAGAGAGACAGAGAGAGAGGGAGAGAGAGAGAGACAGAGAGAGAGACAGAGAGAGAGACAGAGAGACAGAGAGAGAGAGAGAGACAGAGAGACTGCAAGATAATCATCATCAACCAATTAAAGGTTGAACTCAACATGAAGTCAGTGTAATGACAATGATAGCATGGAGGCAGTGTTGATTTTGACAGCAATATTTTTATTTAGTTTTAGTCATAATAATTTTTGAATATAATGACAATGCCTTTTAGTTCTACTGGATCTCTTCTCCACTAGTCCCTCCCTAACATTTAGGTCTAGTATTTATTTGTTTGACGCAATTGTAATTATATTTAGTACAGTTTCTGTCAGTTAAAAAAAAGACCGCCGACGAACATTTTTCGTCGACGACATTAAAGTCGAGGAAATCAGCAGTGCATGTGAGGTTGACCTCTTGACCTGGACTCACCATGAGGAACAGGGGGGTGTGCAAGTGAGGTTGACCTCTTGACCTGGACTCACCATGAGGAACAGGGGGGTGTGCATGTGAGGTTGACCTCTGACCTGGACTCACCATGAGGAACAGGGGGGTGTGCATGTGAGCCAGGAGCTGCACAGAGTTGGTGGTGACAGAATGGACGCCGGCGCACCAGGCCAGAGAGTACAGCCACGTCTGACTGACCACATACAGGTTGGTGCTGATGTTCACAGACTTGTACTTACTGTAGGGTGGGGGGGGGGAAGAGAGAGAGAATGAATGCGAGTGAGAGAATGAGAGTGAATGCACACAAGCGCAGGTTTTCTTTAGAATATCTATGATCGTTATTTACTATATGGCACTATGACATATTAGGTGGTTAGTGTGGTTATCAAAAATGGCAATGAACCCCGATAACTGAGTGTGTGCAAATGGAACAAAATTATTATTATTATTATTATTGTTATTATTACCACAAGCCAGCATGGTGATGATGCTGATCATTACAGACCTAGTCACGGGTATCCAGACAACTATTCCACAATCTCCGAATGCAATATAGAGTCTGGAACTACACCTCCTGAAATCCCAGTAAGGAAGCTGCCATTTCCGTTTTTTCAAATATTTCAAAATATATTTTGAAATATCTTTAGAGCTTATTTTTTTATTTCCATTTCTGCTAAGCAGCAAGCTATATTATGCTTAGATGATTTGTATTATTTATATTAGGATATATTTGCGTGACTGTAAAGATGAAACGGATGTCTGCTGTTTGGGACATGGAGCTGTACCTGATCTACTGTTAAGCCATTCTGACCGGGCACCCATTTTGGTGTCAGCATCATGTTATGCTTTAGCTATTGAAAAATAGCAGATCTACAAGCTCATATCGCGCCACCGAGTGGCGCGATACGAGCTTGTAGGTCTGCTATTTTTGAAAAATCGAAGACACTTTTAGAATCTGATCTCAGGTCAGAATGGGTTAATAATGAAACTGTCAGGATGTAATAGACATTTTTAGAATCTGATCTCAGGTCAGAATGGGTTAAGGACATGGAGCTGTACCTGATCTACTGTCTGGGACATGGAGCTGTACCTGATCTACTGTCTGGGACATGGAGCTGTACCTGATCTGCGTCTGGGACATGGAGCTGTACCTGATCTACTGTCTGGGACATGGAGCTGTACCTGATCTACTGTCTGGGACATGGAGCTGTACCTGATCTACTGTCTGGGACATGGAGCTGTACCTGATCTACTGTCTGGGACATGGAGCTGTACCTGATCTACTGTCTGGGACATGGAGCTGTACCTGATCTACTGTCTGGGACATGGAGCTGTACCTGATCTGCGTCTGGGACATGGAGCTGTACCTGATCTGCGTCTGGGACATGGAGCTGTACCTGATCTGCGTCTGGGACATGGAGCTGTACCTGATCTGCGTCTGGGACATGGAGCTGTACCTGATCTGCGTCTGGGACATGGAGCTGTACCTGATCTGCGTCTGGGACATGGAGCTGTACCTGATCTGCGTCTGGGACATGGAGCTGTACCTGATCTACTGTCTGGGACATGGAGCTGTACCTGATCTGCGTCTGGGACATGGAGCTGTACCTGATCTGCGTCTGGGACATGGAGCTGTACCTGATCTACTGTCTGGGACATGGAGCTGTACCTGATCTACTGTCTGGGACATGGAGCTGTACCTGATCTGCGTCTGGGACATGGAGCTGTACCTGATCTGCGTCTGGGACATGGAGCTGTACCTGATCTGCGTCTGGGACATGGAGCTGTACCTGATCTGCGTCTGGGACATGGAGCTGTACCTGATCTGTGTCTGGGACATGGAGCTGTAGTGCAGGTTGAGCCTGGTGATGTGGCCGTCCGTCAGCTCCTGAATGGAGGCCGTCTCCCCGGAGGTCTGCTGGAGGTCTGGGTCCGACGCCTGGACCAGGTCCCGGTCCTCCGAGGGCAGCCACAGCACCTACGCCATGGCGCACGGCGCACACGCACACGCACACGCACACGCACACGCACACGCACACGCACACACACACACACACACACACACACACACACACACACACACACACACACACACACACACACACACACACACACACACACACACACACACACACACACACACACACACACACACACACACACGCACACACACACACGCACTCTGTCAGTGGAAATGAGTCATGAGTGTAATTATATATCAGCTTGCATTCCCTTCTCTTGCATATTGTACCTTAGTGGGGCTTTCTGTAGTCGCGTTTGCAGTCTCTAGTCATGGTGCAGTGGGGCACAGGCACAGGCTTAGTGTCCCATTGGCCGTGGGGCTTATAGGGGATTCACACTGAGACGGACTGAATCCGTTTCATTGGAACCGTTTCCGAATACGGTTGCCTGGTCCCCGATGGCCATGATTCACATTGCCCGAGATTCAACAGCGCACCCGGGTACACTTGCATAACACACTTTAATCCTCCTGATGACGGTGTGCTTGATGGCTGGCGCGCACGGACACTGACCATCAACTGTGCGACATTGTCTCAAATACATCCAGACACACTGAATTGCATTGCCTCTTTGGCTTTTTGCCGTTATACTACTTCACTGTCAGCCTGCCTGCTATTCACTGTGTCAGTTCTGTGCTCCAGTGTATTAGTTTGCTATGGATTCTACTTTAGCATTATTATTATTTTGTTTTACTTTGGAAACTGTGCCAAGCAAAGCCCAAGAGCCACGTGTAGTCCGCAGAATAAGATCAGCGCGGTGCTGCGCGTATAAGCAGATTCAACAGGAGAAGGGCGGCGTTGAGAAATGCGCTGGTGTTACACATCGTGCAGCGGCTGTGTTTTTTTTTGTTGACGCTTGGCTCGTCGACTAGAGTTTATGTCACGTTCTTTAAAAAAAAACAGTCCACTTCCTTCTTTAGGTACGCATGCATTCACATTGGAACGATCCGTATCAGAATACACTTCAACGGTCCAGAGACCCTCCCCCCATGCGGTCTCGGGGACGGTTGGGCGATCCGCTCTCGGGAACGGTACGCATCATTCACACTACCACAACATCTGCCAAGTGGTCCCGAGTGCGCACCCGGGACCATAGTGTGAATCCCCTATCAGTGTCCCATTGGCCGTGGGGCTTGGTGTCTCATTGGCCGTGGGGCTTGGTGTCTCATTGGCCGTGGGGCTAAGTGTCCCATTGGCCGTGGGGCTTGGTGTCCCATTGGCCGTGGGGCTAAGTGTCCCTTTGGCCGTGGGGCTTGGTGTCCCATTGGCCGTGGGGCTACAGTAAGTGTCCCATTGGACGTGGGGCTTAGTGTCCCATTGGCCGTGGGGCTAAGTGTCCCTTTGGCCGTGGGGCTTAGTGTCCCATTGGCCGTGGGGCTACAGTAAGTGTCCCATTGGCCGTGGGGCTTGGTGTCTCATTGGCCGTGGGGCTTGGTGTCTCATTGGCCGTGGGGCTAAGTGTCCCATTGGCCGTGGGGCTTGGTGTCCCATTGGCCGTGGGGCTAAGTGTCCCTTTGGCCGTGGGGCTTGGTGTCCCATTGGCCGTGGGGCTACAGTAAGTGTCCCATTGGACGTGGGGCTTAGTGTCCCATTGGCCGTGGGGCTAAGTGTCCCTTTGGCCGTGGGGCTTAGTGTCCCATTGGCCGTGGGGCTACAGTAAGTGTCCCATTGGACGTGGGGCTTGGTGTCCCATGGGTCATATAGGGCTAGCCAATCATGAAAACCTCACCACTACATCAGGGCTCGCATTGATCAGCTCTGCAAGCTGATAAGAAAATATGAAAAACGAACTAAAACTGAACTAAAATGAAACATCCCAAACTATAATAACCTTAGAGAGAACGCGTGGCACACACGCACTGACCGACCTGTGCTCGCACCAACCACAGCGTGCACAGCACACACACACACACACACTGACCTGTGAGGCGTTGGCGTGTGCGCGCACCACCCGCAGCGTGGTGTTGACATAGCTGTCGCTGTACGGGTGTCCGGACGGTGGCCTGCGGAGGTCAAACAGCACCAGCCGGTCGGCGCGGGCGGCCAGCTCCAGGAACTGAGCCAGAGAGGGAACGGACTGGTTCTGAGCCCTGAGGCGCTCCGCATCCGTCAGGGACGACACCGTGCCGAACGGGTCCCTCTGGAAGCACGCACACACGCACGCACACGCACACGCACACGCACACGCACACGCACACGCACACGCACACGCACACGCACACGCACACGCACACGCACACGCACACACACACACACACACACACACACACACACACACACACACACACACACATCATAGCTTCAAATTGACAAGTTGGTTGTTCAGTTTGACCCACATTTATTTCAGACATGCTCTAGTATGTGAAGAGTCTGCCTCACATTTAGTGCCGGAAGTGCATCAAAATAGAAGCTCCGGGGTGCCAGAGTTGTCTGATCGCTTTTACTCTGAAAGCCATGAACCGGAAACACTTTCCTAAAAAAGTTGACTTTACTAAGTGACCTCACATCCCCGATCATCTTAATTAATTTTTTTACGCTCCAAAAAGCGTTCATATTTTGCGGGAGAGACGGATGAGGAGCAGAAATGAAGCGCCAGCATATCGATCCATTCATCACCACGGAGAGCGCCTTGGATTAGGAGATACGAGTCATTCTTTCCGCCGCGCTAACATGAGAGTCAATGACAAGCTAATAGTTGCACTGAGCGTTAGCGTACGGAAAGCGAAAAGCGAAATGCCAAAAAACAAAATAGGAAAAATTCTGAATATTCTTATCTCGCCCCGTGTCACTAGGACGTCGCTAGGACGTCCACAGACGTCGTAGGCACTAATTTTTCGGCATCCTTATGACGGCCTCACACGTCGTATGAACTGAAACGGTTAACCCATTTTGGATAAAAATCTGTTTTTGAACAGTTAGTCTTGCCAACATGACTCTCTGTATCAAAAAGAGTCACACATATACACTGTATATCAGATCTACAAGCTTATACAAGATTATCTAATAATTGTGACAGGCCTAATGGTGATGATATAGGAGGCGAGAACTGCAGAGCGCTATAAGCCTGCTGAATGCTTTGTCATGGAAAAATAGCAAGACGTGACACATTTTGTGAGCTTGTAGATCTGCGTTTCATCGACGTGACAAGATATAACACCGGGCCGAAAAAGGTGAGCTATGAATGTGAATGAAATGATCTTTGAGCTGCTGTAGCTCTGGTGAAGTATCTCCATATCCATCCTCCCACCTAACTACGTACCTTGTGTGTGTGTGTGTGTGTGTGTGTGTGTGTGTGTGTGTGTGTGTGTGTGTGTGTGTGTGTGTGCGTGCGTGTGTGCGTGCGTCTCACCGATAGGAACCAGTCCCCAGCATTGAGCTGCTGTATCTCGGCCCAGGTGAAGTTGCAGGCGTCGGTGTGTGTGCGGTTGGGGAACACCTGAGCCACGTTGGTGGTCCTGGACATACTGACGTCATGCATCAGGAACGGCACTCCATCGTAACTAGAGAGAGAGAGAGAGAGAGAGAGAGATTTTATTTCTTTCTATTATGATAATTACGTGTATACACGTATTTAGAATCAAAACCATGGGGTGCCTTGGACGTGTATGGGCATCTTTAGGTCCTTTTTTATTGATAACAAACCATATTATACAAATATTATTTTTTAATTATTATTATTGGCCTTTCCTCCTAGACCGGTTTCGTGCATGCACACTGCCATGCACACTGTCCTCGTTTACGGGACGACCAAAGTTCCTAATGACTCTAAATCTACGGCACTCTCCATGGTTTTGATAATAACGCCGATGTCCTGTGGTCATTTTCTGACTCCATCAAGCTCCTCGTTTGGAATATTAACGCTTCTAGAGAGACATAAGACGAGGTAGGGAAACTTATGCCTCCGGTTTTTGGAAGGCGGGACTTTTCAGAGTAAAATCTGCCTCATCTGCATGGCACTCTATAGCGCCTATATTATGAAAAGTTCCCCAGCTAAAAAAGTGTTACGTTGAGTAGCCCCTGGTAATGCATGGTTGACATCATCATACCAGATAGTAAACAATAACAGCAACGTTTGGGACGGACTAGACATAATGCCAAAAGCATCGAAAGTAGCAGATCTACAAGCTCGAAGCACAATGCCCCAGAGAGACCATGTCAAAAGCATCACTTCTCAGGAAATGCTCCATGTTAGCTTGATGTGATTCTCACGGCTACGTTCAGAGGAGAACGTTAATTTGAAAATGAAGTTTATGACAGATATGTGCTTTGCGAATCTTTTTTTATATAACCTGCTGCCATGCAGCATGTCCAGGAGAGGGAGCCACTGTCTGTGCCATCACAGACAGTGGGCTCATGATGAGAGGGAGTCTGGCGTGGCATTGTGAAATCAATGATCTCGACCGCGGTCGAAAAATGATGATGACGATGATGATGATGCGACTACTGGCCAATCACAGTGGGGCTTTCTGCGAACTGAGGTGAGCACGGAACGCTCGCTCTCCTTGTAGTTTACCTACCTCTCTCTACCCCTTGCTTGATTACCAAAGACACATCGCTGTCTGCCTTCGTTCTAAATGTTTTGTGTGTGTGTGTGTGTGTGTGTGTGTGTGTGTGTGTGTGTGTGTGTGTGTCTCTCACTCGGACACACGATATTCATGAGGGAAGCAACAACTAC
>NC_139706.1:7473896-7501396 GCF_964188405.1 Protomyctophum parallelum | reverse complement strand
AACTATGAAACCTTGCGTCTTTTGTCACGTCACGTACAATCTCCATAATGGGGAAAGACCCATGTGTATGACATGGGTCTCGTGACATCACTATGACATCACTATGACATCATCATATATGGAGATATATATATATATATATATATGGAGATCCCTGATGTCATCCACATTAGTATATGGATATATGTTAGAACCTGTTCAAACATTCCATATGTTGATCCATCCCCATCCATCCTTTAGCTTCCTCTTCGATGTGTCCCTTTTGACTGATACCTGTCCATTTAATCTCTAGACGGGCCTGCCCTGCCCCAAAGTTATTTGTGCAGCCGTGCCCGGCAGCCGGCGAAAACTAGAGTTCTCAACAGGCCCGAAAATTAAGGCCCGGCCCTACCTGGGCCCTCATCAAACCCTGTACACTCAAGACACTGCCCCCGCTGACACCCTTACATCTCCATATATGGAACTGACCTGTTCTGACATTCCATATGCTGATCTGACCTCATCAACACTCAAAACACACTCCATATATGGCCAGTCCGTTGCCACCCTTAGATCTCCATATACAGTATGGAGCTGACCCGTTCTGACATTCCATATGTTGATCTGACCTCATCAAACCCTGTACACTCAAAACACGCTCCATATATGGCCAGTGCACAACCTTGCCCTAAATGGCGAGGTCGGTTCTCGCCCTCAGGCGTCTTAAGTACTGGTTGGTAGACTGACATTTTGAAAAGTCCATATCATATCAAATGTGCAATGTATATACTGTAAGTCTATAGAGTGGACAACTGGACATTGCGTGTGTGTGTGTGTGTGTGTGTGTGTGTGTGTGTGTGTGTGTGCGTGCGTGCATGTGTCAGCTGACCTGGAGGGAGAGGAGGAGGGTCTTCCATTCTTTGCTCCAGAGGTCTGAGAGGACAGCGGTGGCCGTCACCGTGAAAACCAGAGTCACCACGATACCAATCTGATAACACACACACACACACACACACGCACACACACACACACACACAGTAAATGTACTATTTACTTAAGTAGATGCCATGCGTGTGTCCGTCCGTGCGCGTCCGTGTGTGTGCGTGTTTGTGCGTGCATGTACCTTGTGGCTCCAGTGCAGGTACAGCCTCTGTCCCTCAGTCAGTAGATACACCGCCACAACCTGTGCAATACATTTACATATTCATATCAACACATTTACATATTCATATCAACACATTTACATATTCATATCAACACATTTACATATTCATATCAACACATTTACATATTCATATCAACACATTTACATATTCATATCATACATTTGCATATTCATATCAATACATTTACATATTCATACATTTGCATATGTTAAAGATCCATAAAGGTCCATTTGGTTAGAATTGTCATGACACTGCAATTTTCATTGGTTCATAAAACCTTCATTTTTTAACTTAAAAACAAAAGCCCAACATTTAAATTTGATGTAGATATATTTGAACAGTTTTTCATATAATTCAAAATGGTGGGTGATCTAAAGGTCAGGGGTCAAAAGTGCTATAGCGCCACCCTGTGGCCAATGGCCGTGGGCTTCGTGTCTTCACCGTTTGGCATAGCCCTCTACCATAATGCCAAGTTTAGCAAATCTGACTGCACGGTACATTTTTGGCAGAAGAAGAAGAAGAAGAAGGAGTAGTGAGGGGGGGGTGCGGTCTTATCATCGTACATCAGCCAATCAAATCATCACACCGACAGCTGTGCATAGGAGGGCCTAGCATCCCTCAAAACACAGACAAATACAACAAGGGACCGTAGGCCCCTCGGGCTTGGCCCCTCAAAAACAAAACAGATCAAACAAGTTTAAATACGAGCTTGTTGATCTGCTACTTTTGATGCTTTTGTGTGACACTGTAGTATTCTTTTATGAAGAAAGAAAATATGGAGAAGAGGTTTCTGCCTGACACTCGCATGCGTGCATGCGTATGCAAGGGTGTGTGTGTGTGTGTGTGTGTGTGTGTGTGTGTGTGTGTGTGTGTGTGTGTGTGTGTGTGTGTGTGTGTGTGTGTGTGTGTGTGTGTTCTCTCACCAGCAGTAGGGCGATGTAAGTGAACAGAGCTGCAGCGAGCACCAGCAGCACCAGAGACCACGGGAACCAGAACCCCAGAGTCCCAAAGTTAAACCTGCATCACACATGCACACACGCACGCACGCACACACATGCACACACAGAACCCCAGAGTTCCAAAGTTAAACCTGATCATAAACACACAATAAATAGTTCATATTAATGTCTGTTTATAGCTACATTCGATAGTTACAGACAGACAGACAGACAGACAGACAGACATGAGGCTGCAAGATATATCGAACATGTACCATCGAGGTATCATCATGTGAGGTGTACATATCTCGAGAGACGGCATTTATCGAGGTAAATAAATGACTATTAGGCGATCCCGATGGCAAAGCACCGTGGAGTGGAGATCTAAGTATAAATCAGGTTGAGCACAGCTGCTCCTCCTGTGTGTGTGGCGGGCGTGCGAGTGTGTGTGTGTGCGTGTGCGAGTGTGTGTGTGTGTGTGTGTGTGTGCCACCCACCAGTCAAAGTCGATGTAGTCGTTCTGGGCTTCCGTCCAGAAGTAAAGGAACACAAAACTCAGGAAGAAGGTGAGAATCAGGAGGCCGAAACTGATACACTCCACCTGCAGCGCACGCACACGCGCACACACACACACACACACACACACACACACACACACACACGATTATGCCAGTGCAGCAGACAGAGGCGTCCAAACAGTGATCCAGTGTGACTGTCTGCACTTTTTCGACTGCAAGCTGACCGTGCAGAATATTGTTTCGACACCACAGCTGACCATGTAGAATATTGCCACCATTGTTCGCAGTGGTGGGGAAAAAAAAGTATCAAGAATCCAAGATGTATTTACTCGAGTGAAAGTATCAATTCCACAATGTAGGAAAAGCTGTGTTACAAGTAAAAGTCTGGTGTTCAAAATGTAGTTGAGTAAAAGTCCAAAAAGTATTGCATCAAAAGGTACTTAAAGTACAGCAAGTAAAAGTTCTCATTTGCATTTTAAAAATGTATATAAAAATCTTTCAAAAATAGCCAATCTACAAGCTCACAACAACGCGACACGTTGTGTGCTAGTAGATCAGCTATTATCATTTTCATTTTTCCATTTCTTTTATTTAGGTTCTGACCTCAATTGCACCCAAAAAACCTGAACATTCAGTAGTTTTCCTGTTGTTTTTCTGGAGGTTTTCTGAATAATTAGCCTAGAAAAGTGGTCCACAGGCAAACTGATTTGCCTGCCATTAACCACATATAATCATCAAATCAAATCAACCTTTATTTATTTAGCACGTTATAACACAACCGAAGTTGACCAAAGTGCTTCACAACAAAAAGACAAAACTTCAAAGCAGAATACATCAAGCATAGAAACATACTGTAGCATATAGAATCAACGTGGGACATGGATAATACTGTACAGTGCCTAAGCCAGGGAAGCCAGGGAATAAAGGTGCGTTTTAAGAAGGGATTTGAAAATATTAATTGTTTGAGCAGCTCTAATATGGGGGGGGGGGGGGGTTGTTCCAAAGCTCAGGGGCTGCCACCGCAAAAGCGCAGTGACCTCTTAAAGGTAGGCGCATGCCTGACAGCGGGTCGCGGGATCCAATCCCGATCCCGACGACCTTCGCTGCGTGTCATTCCCAGTCTCTCTCTCCACTGTGTCTGATCAATAAAGGCAGAAAAGCCCCGAAAATATATTCCAATCTGGAAATCTAGATCCAATCTGGATCTAGATTTGGTATGTCATTCCTCCATACAGTATCGACAAGCAAGGTCCCATAACTAGATTCTAATAAATAATCATACAATACGGAAACAAAACCTCTCGACCTAACATCACAGATAAGTCTATGCAAAGGGTGCATTGCAAGGGGGGTCTGCCATGGCACCCCATATGTCCTCATGGCAGTTCTCAATTGTAAATAGAAAAAAAAAAGAGTTACCAGGCAAGTTAAAAATATCACATAAATTCTGGAAAGAACGTAAACCATTAACATCAAATAAATCACCCAAAGTATGAATCCCCTTGGAACTCCATCTGGTAAAACGAATAGGACGATTGTCCAAAAGCAAACCATCATTGTTGAACACTGGGGAAAGCAAATTCCATTTCAAATCAATCTTGCGCAATTTTTCAGCCGCTCTCCACACTGTTACTAACTGAGAAATGATTGGCCCAAAGCGAACTTTGCATTGATTATTCGTTATGTTTGAATAGATCAGATCTCTCAGTTCAACAGGATGAACCAAACTCTCCTCAAGCTCTCGCCAACAAACCTTTATAGTTGAGTCGAAATATCTTAAAAGGGGGCGAAGAGTGAAAGCCCAATAATATAATTTGAAGTTAGGCAACGAGAGACCGCCATCAGCTCTGGCCCGCTGTAACAAGGAAAGTTTGAGACGTGGGCGTTTCCTATTCCACACAAATTTAGATATAACAGAATGAATCTTAGTCCAATACTGTGCTGGCGGTGGCAGTGGGAGCATAGAACTCACAAAATTAACCCTAGGGAGGACATTCATCTTTATGATTGATACTCGAGCTCGAAGAGAGTTGGGCAATGACGACCATCTGTCTAAATCAAGACAAATTTTGTTCAAAGTGTCACTATAATTGTTTTTAACAGTAGCTTGAAGAGACGGGGACACATCTATGCCAAGATATTGAAATTTGTTCACTACTGGGATTATGGGAGGCAGAACAACAGATCTCATCTCCTCATTTAGCGGCAAAAGGGCTGACTTTGTCTAATTGATTTTGTAGCCTGAGATGGCACTGAACTGATCAAAAATCTTAAGAATGTGTGTAATTGACTGTGGAGCATTCTCAATAAACAGCAGGATGTCGTCCGCATATAAAGAAATACGATGTTGTGTGTTGTTAACTGAGATAGGTGTGATCGCTGTGGACTGACTTACTGTCTGCGCTAACGGTTCGAGCGAGAGGGCAAAAAGGAGAGGACTAAGCGGGCAACCTTGCCTCGATGACCTGCCTATCGTGAACAGTGGAGAACAAATCTTGCCTGTTAATACCATCGCTGTTGGATTTGAGTACAATACCTTAATCAATGTGATGAATGTGGGACCAAATCCCATCTTATCTAGCACCGCCCACAGAAAAGGCCACTCCAAACGGTCAAAGGCGACAGCACCACAGCAGGAGATCGGAGGTCACCAGCTCAGTCAATAATATGCAACAATCGTCTAACATTATCCGTGGCCAATCTGGTGCCTATAAAACCTGTCTGATCACAATGTACCAACCTAGTCATGTAACCCTGTAAACGACGTGCGAGCACCTTAGCAAATATTTTTAGGTCAGCATTCAACAGTGAGAGCGGCCTGTAGCTCCCACATTCCGTGGGGTCTTTGTTCTTCTTCTGAAGTGAAACATATCATGCATGTGCGGACCCAGATCGTCCCAAAACAGAGTGTATAGTTCAGGTGGTATCCCATCCAAACCCGGAGAATCTCTCTTTGTTAACTGACAGATTCTTTACGTTTCCATGACTAACTTGTTCTTTATCCGCAGACAGGGTGAGGCGGGGGGGGGGGGGGGGGGGCAGACAGGGTGAGGCGGGGATGTGCTGTATCAGGGTCCAGAGCTACAGGGTCCCGCCTGCAGTTCCACTTTTGACTACTAATCGGCGGTGGCTTCGACGTTGGCCAGCCGTTCTGGGGACTTGCTCTGGAATGACTCTCAGCCAGTGTTGATTTTCAGAGCAAAATTAGGTTTTAGTTTTAGTTTTAGTCTTTTAGATTTTAGTTAGGGTTGTCCCGATTGGATCGGATGTGTGTCCAGTCTGAAATTCATATCGGAAAATTAATCTAACGGCCCGGGCCGGGACCTGGTCGGGTCCCAACGGGCTTGCAGGGCGTTAGCGTGTGTGTGTGTGTGCACGCGCGCGTGTGCGTGCTTGTGTGTGTGCATGCGTGTGCATGTGTGCATGCGTGCGTATGAGCGTGCATGTACCTTGCTGCAGCAGCACTCTCCCGGCTGTGCTCTGGCTCGTTGATAGCGTCGCCATTGGCAACCGTAGAGACCCGCCAGGCAGGACACAAAGGGCTGGTGTTCATACCTGTCAGTCAATCAATCAATCAATCAATCAAGTGTATCTTCAATGAACTATTCAACCCTTTTCATATCAAGGTCCATTATTTATTCTGCATTTGAGCCACGGACCACCCTTTGATGAGGTTTAGCATATTTTGTTGTCGTTGGATGAGATTTTGTTCACTTTTCCATGCTGTATTGATGTCGGTGCCATTAGGACAGATAACAGGTGTTGATGATGCGTTGTGAGCTTGTAGATCTGCTATTTTCAGACCACATTCCGCAACAGGTGTAAAATCAGGCATTACGACACCATCAAGGCACCGCCAAAATACATTGTAGTCGACTGTAGATTCAGTCGACTAAAACTGTACTAACACTAAAGCGTTTAACCCACTTTAGCTGTAGCAGAACTACAAGCTCATAGGGCGGCAACGAGTGCCACACTACGAGCTTGTAGATCTGCTATTTTAGAAAAATATGTGAAAACGTGGCGCAAATCTTTGAATATATATTAGTGGGGTTCCGTCTCCATGTTAAATTTAGTTGTCATTTACAACTCATGTAAAAGTTTCACTTTCAGTACTAATTTGAAGGTGAGGGTCTATAGAACCATTTTGGTTCGAGTGGCAATCACCAAAATAAAATAATTGGCCTATAGGGGGCGTAGTCAGGTGCCAACCCCCATCAGCCCTACCAAAATATGTAAACTGTTGTAACTTTTGATTAAATTATCCAATCTGAACATATGATATATGTATGGATTCACAATCAGGAGTAGCATTTGGTACTTAAACCTTATTACACATATAATATTTCTTTCCACCCAGTATTGGTGTATATCCACAAAAACAGCAGGAAAAACGAGCTAAAAACTAGTAGTGGGGTCCCTAGACAGACCGTCATTTACAACTCAACAAAAGTTTAACTTTCACTTCTAATTTGTAGATAATGACCTATAGAGCAATTTTAGTTTGAGTGGCAAGTCTACAAATTAAAGAAATATATATTTTTGCCAAATTTCCAAAATGGCCAAAATCGGAATTATGTTTATTTGAAAGATGTCTTAATTTTCTTATTGCTGTTTTTTCTTTGTTTTTCTTGCTATATCAAGTTAATCCTGTGTGAGGAATCAACTGGATTTCAAATATTAATGTTTTGAATAATCTGATATAGAAACAAAATAAAGATGGCTGCCAATGTACATTGAATTACTACATTACGCCTAACTTCTATCCTGTTGAACCTAGAATGGTGATGTTGGTGCCTATACCTATGTTATCATGAATGACTAATTGTATAAAAACAAAATACATATAATAGGACAATATATAATATTTCACAAAAATGAGACAATGCAGTACATATGTGGGGAACTAAAGTTAGATATTGGAATATAATACACCACTCCTGTGTTATATTTGTTTATTTTATTTAATTACTTATACTATGTACTGCCACTATAGGGGGCAGAGTAGCAGGTGTGTCTTAATTGTTCAGACTTGGTAGCTTGTTAGTTACTAATACTAAGCATACTGCAGAAGAGCATGAGCTGCACTGATTGCTCTCTTGTGGTATTGATATTTTGAAGGTAAGCAAAAAAGTTAAACATGTCATGAAGGATCCTAAAGTGTTTTTTATGAATATGGATAGTCATGGAGTACCACGATACGGTCTTCTCCCAGCGCAACTGCCTTGTCGTTTATCTCTTGGGTGAGTTCTACCTTCTGGAATGAATGGTCTGCTGCAAGTGTTTCTTCACCACAAAAGAGACATTTATTACGATTAACATGTGCACCAGTCCGGCATGATCTTCTTGCCAATGCCACAGCACATCCGGAGGCGGCGGCGTGAGAGGGCACGCAAACGTGCTGCTTTCATCGCTAACCTCTTCAAGTTCACCAAGGATTTGCTGGGGCAGAAGCGCAGTGGCAAACTGGCCTCCTCGCAGGAAGACATAGACCAACATCTGAAGCAGACGTACAGCGACCCTGCAAGAGAGCAGGAGTTGGGAGAGTGCAACAACCTCATAGAACCCCCTGAACCAGATGTGCAGTTCGACATGTCGGAGAGGAGGGTCAAATGAACACCAGGGGGAAGGAAAGGCGACGCCTTGTTCAGGATGAGGTGAGAGCTGCAGTGGAGGAGACCAGAACCTGCAAGGCTGTGGGACTGAAGCAACAGGGAGCTTAAACGAGATGGGAGAATGCGGTTGAGAGGAAAGTGACCTGGGCAGAGCTTTGGAAAGCTGAGCCTCACCGCATCAAATTTCTCATCATGGCAGTGTATGACGTGCTTCCAAGCCCGTCAAACCTGCACATATGGGGCATAGCAGAGACACCAGCATGCCCACTGTGTTCCAAGCGAGGGACCCTGGAACACATCCTCAGTTGCTGTACAAGGGCACTTGGAGATGGACGGTACAGGTGGAGGCATGACCAAGTCCTTAAGACCATTGCTGAAGCCATCAGCACAGGACTGGAGTGGTCAAAGCAGGTCCGACCATCTTGTCAGAGCTGGGGACAAGCCAACTCCTGTCAGAAGAACAACATCTGCAGGCATCCTGATGTCTGCAAGAGACTGGCAGTTGTTGGTGGATCTTGAACATCAGCTGAAGTTCCCCAGCCATATTGTAGTCACCACCCTGTGACCAGACATTGTCCTTGTGTCTGAGTCTACCAAGCAAGCAGTGCTGATGGAGCCGACAGTCCCGTGGGAAGATCGCCTGGAAGAAGCCTTTGAAAGGAAGCTCTCCAAGTATGCAGGTCTGGTCAGCGACTGCCAGCAGGCTGGTTGGAGAGCAAGGTGTTTCCCTGTGGAGGTTGGATGCAGAGGTTTTGCAGCCCGGTCATTGGTCAGAGCCTTCAGTAGCTTAGGCATCGAGGGAGAGAGAAAGAGGAGAGCCATCCGCAGTACCACCGATGCGGCAGAGAGAGCCTCAAGATGGCTGTGGCTCAAAAGAGGGGAGTCTTGGAGTCATGGTAGCTAGCTAGCCGTCTGGACACAAGCTCTAGGTCTGATCAACCCTGGCTGGGTCACCTGGAGGAGGGCGTATGATGTTGAAAGACCCGAAACGCCCTAAGATTCCAGGAACATCACTGAGGATGTGTCCAGACTAGGCATCAGTAGATGTATGTACACAGTCTTATAACTAACAAGCTACCAAGTCTGAACAATTAAGACACACCTGCTACTCTGCCCCCTATAGTGGCAGTACTGTACATAGTAACTAATAAAATAAACAAATATAACACAGGAGTGGTGTATTATATTCCAATATCTAACTTTAGTTCCCCACATATGTACTGCATTGTCTCATTTTTGTGAAATATTATATATTGTCCTATTATATGTATTTTGTTTTTATACAATTAGTCATTCATGATAACATAGGTATAGGCACCAACATCACCATTCTAGGTTCAACAGGATAGAAGTTAGGCGTAATGTAGTAATTCAATGTACATTGGCAGCCATCTTTATTTTGTTTCTATATCAGATTATTCAAAACATTAATATTTCAAATCCAGTTGATTCCTCACGCAGGATTAACTTGATATAGCAAGAAAAACAAAGAAAAAACAGCAATATAAGAAAATTAAGACATCTTTCAAATAAACATAATTCCGAAGTTTGGCAAAAATATATATTTTTTTTAATTTGTAGACTTGCCACTCAAACTAAAATTGCTCTATAGGTCATTATCTACAAATTAGAAGTGAAAGTTAAACTTTTGTTGAGTTGTAAATGACGGTCTGTCTAGGGACCCCACTACTAGTTTTTAGCTCGTTTTTCCTGCTATTTTTGTGTATTTACACCAATACTGGGTGGAAAGAAATATTATATGTGTAATAAGGTTTAAGTACCAAATGCTACTCCTGATTGTGAATCCATACATATATCATATGTTCAGATTGGATAATTTAATCAAAAGTTACAACAGTTTACATATTTTGGTAGGGCTGATGGGGGTTGGCACCTGACTACGCCCCCTATAGGCCAATTATTTTATTTTGGTGATTGCCACTCGAACCAAAATGGTTCTATAGACCCTCACCTTCACATTAGTACTGAAAGTGAAACTTTTACATGAGTTGTAAATGACAACTAAATTTAACATGGAGACGGAACCCCACTATATTCTTTCAGAGCGAACGTTTGTAACTATCTTAATTTGCTTCTGGGGGGGGGGGGGGTTCTACAAACATTTGTTTGTAGAATCGTCCTGTTAGGCTGACTAAAATGTGACTAAAACCAATGGAACTTTATTCTAAAGACTATAGCTATGACTAAAACCAATGGAACTTTATTCTAAAGACTATAGCTATGACTAAAACCAATGGAACTTTATTCTAAAGACTATATATCTATGACTAAAACCAATGGAACTTTATTCTAAAGACTATAGCTATGACTAAAACCAATGGAACTTTATTCTAAAGACTATATATCTATGACTAAAACCAATGGAACTTTATTCTAAAGACTATATATCTATGACTAAAACCAATGGAACTTTATTCTAAAGACTATAGCTATGACTAAAACCAATGGAACTTTATTCTAAAGACTATAGCTATGACAAAAACCAATGGAACTTTATTCTAAAGACTATATATCTATGACTAAAACCAATGGAACTTTATTCTAAAGACTATAGCTATGACTAAAACCAATGGAACTTTATTCTAAAGACTATAGCTATGACTAAAACCAATGGAACTTTATTCTAAAGACTATAGCTATGACTAAAACCAATGGAACTTTATTCTAAAGACTATAGCTATGACTAAAACCAATGGAACTTTATTCTAAAGACTATATATCTATGACTAAATCAACATCAACAATTTACCTCTGCAGCAGCTGCCGCCGCACCACCTTTAGCTTCCCCAGCTTCAGTCTGGACACGATGGGCGATCACCCACACACACACATCACTGAGAGAGAGAGAGAGAGAGAGAGAGAGAGAGAGAGAGACAGAGACAGAGACAGAGACAGAGACAGAGACAGAGACAGAGACAGAGAGGGAGACATTTGTAAGGATTTATACTGAATTTAAATACATGTAAATATTATATAAATAAATTAGGAACTCAGCAGGAGTCCCTTCTTCTGTGTGTGTGTGTGTGTGTGTGTGTGTGTGTGTGTGTGTGTGTGTGTGTGTGCGTGCGTGCGTGCGTGCGTGCATGCGTGCGTGCCAGGGGGGCAGTCAGACAGATATTTTGTGAAGCCACAAGTAAATCGGGATTTCCTGAAAGTTCATATAATGGCCTGTTGTGGTGCTGTCATTGGGCCCAAAAAAACCCATAGCCCCATAGAAGTCCATGTATTAATAACTTCACCTAGACTTTATTACCTTAATAAGCATGGTCATGAATACTTTTTGCTTCCAGTCACTAGTTTAAAGTCTCATTTCTAATGTCATAATATTCTTTTTGGAAACTTATGGTCCCATTTATAAAAAAATTTACCATAAAGTCGCGCATGTTCTGAGGGGCGTGGCTACCGTTACAGTCTATGATCTGGATTCCCCACCCACTCGAGTCAAAATAAAAACCCTTACTAAGAAGAAGGGGGGAAGTCCCGCCTCGTTGTCTGGGCCAGCCAATGGGCCAGCTGGGCCCAAACGGATCTAGAAAGATGGCGACTTACAATTCAACTGACAGGCTTCATTTTATGTTCATGTTAGACCCGGGGAACGCTTTGTCCATATTTTTTACAGTCTATGGTGCGTGCGTGCGTGCGTCTATTGGTGAGGTTGTCTGTTCTGCTATACAGCAGTTAATGTTGGACCCTGAAGCCAACCCTGCAGAAGTCCCTTGATGGGTGCTACACCAGAATGCTGCGTGCAGTACTTAACATCAGCAAGACTGTACATGTCACTAACAAGACTGTATGAGGGATTACCAAGGGTGAGCCAGAAAATAGCAGCCAGGAGAATGAGACTATAGCAGGACACTGCCAAAGGCATCAAGAACTGCCAGCCAGAAAACTGGTGCTCTGGGAACCAACACACGGGCACCGATCACGAGGACGTCCTACTCTAAGATACGTGGATGTACAGTACATAAGAACGATGCAGGAACGCAAAGTACCAACGAGCTGGTCACAATTTCTATTAAATTGTGCATTTCCTGTCAGTCAGTCAGTTGTTTGGTTGGTTAGTTGGTCACCACGGATGGAGATCCCTGATGGGAATCCCCATATATGGAGATCCCTGATGTCATCAAAATTGTCCAGCAACTGTACATGACGGATGACCTCAAACCTTTAGATCTCCATATATGGAGCTGACCTGTTCTGACTTTCCATAATGTTGATCCTTTCCCATCCATCCTTCCTCTTCGATGTCTCCCTTTTGACTGATACCTGTTCATTGTTCACGCAGCCGGCATAAACTATAGATCATTCTCAACAGGCCAGGGCCTACCTGCGGGCCCTCATCAAACCCTGTACACTCAAGACATTGCCCCCGCTGCCACCCTTAGATCTCAAGCAAAGGTGCCACATCCTTTTTAAAAGGCCAGAATTACTGCCCTACATAAAAAAGGCAGACCTGTCTCATTACGAGTGACCGGCGCTGACCTCTCTGGCGTCAACAAAGGTCTGGCGCCGTCAACAAAGGGCAAGAATTAAGAATAAATAATGAGCCAAGTGTCCTGGCGTCAGGAGGAGTAATCCAATCGAGGCCGACAGAAGTGTGGGCTTGGGTCCCGCGAGGAGGCGCTCAGCACTGAGCGGTGGAAAAAGTATACTCACAATTTGTACGTTAAGTAAAAGTATCAATACTGCAATATGGAAATACTCTGTTACAAATGTAAATGTCCGGAATTCAATTTGTACTCGAGGAAAGGTACAAAAGTATTTAAAATGTATTTAATTACCAAAAAGAAGTGCTCATTATGCAGATTGTCCCATTTCAAGTTTTCTAAAGTATGGAGACGCATACCACCTGAGCAGCGTGTTTCTTTGTCCCCTTTTCCACTAGCAAGGTGGAACCAGAACTTTCCAGAACCTGAACCTATTTTTTTAGTTCTGGGTTTGTTTCCACAGCGCACAGCGTGGTACGGCACGGTTTCAGACCAGGTTCTCAGAACCTTTTTTCGGCCCTGCTTTTGAGGTAGTACTAACACTGAGTTCTGGGAACCTATGGGCGGGGCCAGCAGCGCTGCTGCTCTCGATTGGTCGAGCTGAGGTGACAGCACCCTGAGCACTGAGGAGACCGGAGCGAGGAGAAGCGCACACAACGCAACAGCGCACATTTTAAACTCCTAAGTGCGACACAGCGACAGCGGACACACAGAAAAATAACCTGGAAAAGCACACAGCCACGAGAGAGGGAGAGACAGAGCTTGTGTGTGCGTGAGGGAGGGAGAGAGAGCCATAAAGCTGTCGCGACGAGTTGTTTGCTTGCAGTTGTTGTTCTACACTACAGCAGCTAGGCTAACTGCAGATAGGGGTGTGTGTGCGTGTGCGTGTGCGTGTGTGTGTGTGTGTGTGTATGTATGCGTGCGTGCGTGTGTCGTGTGTGTATGTGTTTGCGTGCGTGTATGTGTTTGCGTGTGTGTGCTCGCGCGCGAGAGCGCCATATGATCTATTCTAAATTGCACGGTCTGGGAAGAACCTGTTAAACAAGAGAATACCAGCACTCACGGAACTGTCCTTAAAGGAACTTTATTGTTTCGATTTCTCAGAGTATAATTTTTCAGTTCCTTGTTCCTTGTATATATCTATTACCTTCCTTGTCTGGTTAAATGTGGTAATGTGTGGGGGTGGCAGACTTAACAGGTTCTTGAAAGTTCTGGGTTCTGGTTATATGGAAACAGAAGCAGAACTTGGTTCTGGAACTTCACAGGTTCCTGGTAGTTCTGGGATCTGGAAAGTTCTAGTTCTGGTTCTTGTTCCACCCCATAGTGGAAAAGAGGCCTAAGTCAATGTGAGAGTGGAATACAAAACCAACAGCACACCTCTAACCTCACACAAGACATCAGAGTGACTGTATTGATTTGAGCTCATCTTTGTGTGCACTAACAGAGGAACTATGTGTATGCTACATGCTACAGGGGACGGCAGTGGCTCAGGGGTAGAGCGACCGGAGGGCAACCGCAAGGTTCCCCGCTGTTCGAAACCTGTGGGCTCCCCCAGAGTTAGTGTCTAAGTGTCCTTGAGCAAGACTCTGAACCCCTAATTGCTCCCGATGTGCAGGTTGGTGCCTTGCATGGTTTCCCCCGGCATCGGTGTGTGAATGTGTGTGTGAAGGGGTGAATGTAATGCACAATCTCTGTAACGCGCCTTGGATATTGGATAAAGGCGCTATAAAAATGCACCATTTACCATTCATGCCTGTGAGTCACTTTTGGAGCACTCGTGTAGTATGAGTAAAGGGATTTTGTGTTGTATATTTTAATGTATTCATTTTGATTATTGTTTGGAGCCAATGTTTTATACATTCGTGTCAATAAAGTAACTAACTAACTATACAAATATTTTGAAAATAGCAGATCTACAATATCACTCTGAGCTTGTAGATCTTCTACTTTTTATGCTTTTGTTTGAAACCTCAAAAGGTACAGTTTTTTAGACACCCGACAGAGACAAAGGTTCAATGTATCTGTGTGTCCTGCAGTCTCCAATAGGGGTAGGACAAATGGTGATTTGGAATACACCGATGGATGGATCGAAGCAAACATTGTGAAACCGAAGATTCTGTCTCGGTCTAATTGTTTTTTCTGCCAAAATAAAAAAAAACCCTACCAGCATATTCAGCATTCACACAAGACGCCATACAGAAGAGCCGTGATAAAGCCATAAAGTCATTAAAGTAAAACCCATTGTCTCTAGTGGCCATTATGCAGCTGTACTCCATTAGAGCAAAAAAAGGGGTCTTTAAGTAAGTAAGTAAGTAAGTAGCCTTGCAGGAAACAATGGTGCCATGAGGCCCATAGTGCAGCAGATGATCTCCTGTTTCTGTAACCGGACCGGACGCTAGTAGTATGACAGTATGACGCTAGTAGTATGACAGCCTAACCTCGCATCACCAGGCTTTCCACCGCCTCGGAGGAAAGCCTGGTCTCTGTTTCAAAAGTCTGTATGATCCGGGCTGGGGCCGGATGATGTGGTTACGTCATGTTGTAGTATTGTTTTGTAGTCGCCAGACAGGACGAACAGTCGGCGGCAACTTCCTTTTCCCTCTCAATAAAAGCTCTCGTAAGCGAGAGCTTTTATTGAGAGGGAAAAGGAAGTTGTCGCCGCCTGTTCATCCTGTTTGTTGTAGGCAAACCATTGCCTACAACATGACGTAAGCATATCATCCGGCTCCAGCCCGGATCATATACCGAAATGAAATGGTGCCCAGGCTAATGACAGCCACAGGAGGTACTTTACAAGTTGCAGCACCTGCTGGAGGTTATTATAGTTAACTAAAACAAAAAATGAAAAATCTAACATTTCCGTTAACTGAACTAAATAAAAACTAAGTGCGTTTACAAAACTAACTAAAACTAACTGAACTGATAGACAAAATGCCTTCGTTTTTGTCAATTTATTCTCAAGCTAAATCTTTTTTTTTTTTTACTCTGGCCCTTCAATCCTGCACCTCACTTATCCGTCAGGTGCAGGATTGAAAAGATGCAGGATTGAAAAAACTAAAACCAATAAAAAACTAAACTAAAAGTAAGCGTTGTCACAAAAATCTAAACTACATAAAAACTAACGAAAACTAAACTACAATGAAAAATTCTAAACTATTATAACCCATTCTGACCGGGCACCCATTTTGGTGTTGGCATCATGTCGTGCTTTAGCTATTGAAAAATAGCAGATCTACAAGCTCATATCGCGCCACCGAGTGGCGCGATACGAGCTTGTAGGTCTGCTATTTTTGAAAAAAAACGAAGAACGACTGACATTTTTAGAATCTGATCTCAGGTCAGAATGGGTTCGTCAGACCAGCGTGTGTCCAGTGGAAACCTCGTATGAATCTGATCTCAGGTCAGAATGGGATAACCTTGTCGGGCATGATGCTAGTACTGCATGCATGTCGCAGGACTCACCCCCTGGATCTATGGACTCACCCCCCCAATAAATCCAACCCTGGATCTATGGACTCACCCCCCCCCCCCCCCCCCCCCCGATCAATTCAACCCTGGATCTATTGAGTTTGAATCCTGAGAAGTAACAGTTATTTGAGACATAATGAGGTTTCCACTCCAGATAAACATTAGGGTTCCCTTCCTGTCCTGAGGGGGAAGTTATCATCCTTTATGTGTGTCAGTGCGTGTGTGTGTGTGTGTGTGTGTGTGTGTGTGTGTGTGTGTGTGTGTGTGTGTGTGTGTGTGTGTGTATACATATATAATCGATTAGCTTTTGCACTCCTATGCTGATTTACAATGCACATTGCTACAACACACATATGTGTGGCTACTGGCTATAGGCACGCACGCACACACACACACACACACACACTGTTGAAACTACTCCCTCATCTCACTCTTGTTTAAAGGCCTGTCAGAAATTAACCTGACGCTGCCAGATGAGGGCGGTATTGGGTAACCATGTTCCCCAACACAGCACTCATCTGGGATCTCTCAGGGAGTTGAGCTGACAAAAATCCGTTCCGTACCGAACCAATCAGCGTGAGCTAAGGGCGGGATATGTGCGAAACCGGATGTGAAGCTATATAGACACGTCAATATGATTGGTTGTGTTTGCACGCCCACACGGTGATAGACAGACGGTCCCATCCAATCATCTACCAAAAAAGGAACAGCCCCGTCATCGAATTTGCTTCCGCGATCCCAGATCCCAATAAGCTGTGAAACAAATTTGTGTAGCAAGCTTCTTGGATCTGGCAGCGTCAGGTTAGTCAGAAATGGCCCGGTGACCCATTTCAGGCCCTGAACCTTAGTTGAACCATCTCTTTGAAATGTGTCACTCATCTACAGTTGCAGATTTTTTCCCCCACAGTCAGTCAGGGGAAAAAAACACATCCGACACAAAACCCAGCGATATCAAATGACGCCGTTCTACAGAAATTAGAATAGAAGTTGGTTTATATTTTGTGTCTGGTCAGAAATGTTACACCGGAGGACCCCCAGGGGTCCTTGAAGGACCCCCAAGGGTCCTTGAAGGACTAGAATGATTGATAATGAACCAAATTTGGACCCTTAAGTTAAGGGTCTGTAACTCGAAAAGTGGACAAATATTTAGCGTTGAAAGGGTACCAAAGGTAGAGCAGAACTAACATTGAGGATGCTACATTGCAGATGGGGGGGGGGGGGGTGTCAACTGGGGGGCAGTGGTGCAAAAAGTACTCGCATTTATACCCGAGGCTGATTCCCCAAACAGTTTACTGAAAAACCTATACTGTATGTTTCTATATATATCTCAGTGGTTCTCAAAACATTTCAAAATGTCTTCTAAGTCTTAACAGTTTACTGAGAAACCTATGTTTCTATGTCAGTGGTGCTCAACCTTTGTCATGCCAAGGACCCCCATAATTATCTGTATTTGGAAATATATTGTTGTTCCAGGGGACCTAAAGGGGTTCCCGTCCTGACTGGATTAAGTAAAAGTATCAATACTGCAAAAATGTATAGAAGTACTTTGTAGAAGTGTGGCAGTTCTAGTAATTTTACTTGAGTCAAAGTACAAAAGCATTGGCAGTCAAAGTAGTTAATAAGTAATAAGTAGTTACTCTGTGCCTGTGTTTGCCAGCTGGTTGCCAAGGAGACGGTACACAGACGTCTAAAGCCAAGGGTCAAAGTCCACACGTCCACTTCCTGTCAGCGCTGTCATGACAGCACGTCCACTTCCTGTCTGCACTGTCATGACAGCATGTCAGGTCATGTGGTCAGCTCTGGTCACGCCCCTCAGGAGTCATCAGACACTGTCTGCCTTTCTTTCTTTCTTTATTTCTTTCTCTTTCTCTTTCTCTTTCTCTTTCTCTTTCTCTTTCTCTTTCTCTTTTTCTTTCTTTCTTTCTTTCTTTCTTTCTTTCTTTCTTTCTTTCTTTCTTTCTTTCTCTCTCTTTCTCTTTCTCTTTCTTTCTTTCTTTCTTTTTCTTTCTTTCTTTCTAAAAAAAATCACAATAAAACAGTAAGAATGCAAAAATATATTAAAAGAAAAAATCTCAATTGCTTCAAATCAACAATGAAGAAATGATCTGCGCAGCATGTGATCTGCGCAGCATGCGATCTGCAGAGCACGCGAGCCGGCTACAGAACACATAATCATCACCCCCTCCCCCCCCCATATACGGAGTACGGACCACCCTCTTCCAGCTGGGACCAGAGACAAGGGCGTGACCGCACCGCACGACACAACCGAGGGTGTCGATGCTCGAAAAGAAAGGGCCACTTTTAATACTCTGACCTTGCTCTGGAAAAGAGCGTATACTAAACGATGCCTCAAATACATTTTAATTACAGGCAGGCACAGTGTCATCTGCAACAGACAGGAACAAACAGACCAGCCTTCTAGCACCCCCCCCCCCCCCCTCCTCCTCTCTCTCTCATTGGTGCCCTTCCCTGCTCTCCTCTACCACCTCTAATTTACCCCTATCGTCTTTATCATTTTCCGTCAACGTTTTTTTTGGTCCACGCTACCTTCCTTTCAACTGAAGAGGTCGCGTTGCCTTCATCACACGGAACAGAAATGTCACCGTCACCGCAGAAGAAGGTGACAGGATGTCTCGTCTGCATGAGGCACAGACGCCGTGATTAGATCAAAGACGTGGGAAGTGAAACGTGTGTCTGTGACTCACCTTGAGATTAACCCATTTTAGGCTGGGAACCCTTTTTGGTGTTTTAAGCATTCTGTTCTACTTTAGCTATTGAAAAATAGCAGATCTACCACTCGGTGGCGCGCTATGAGAACATTTTTAACTAAAATATTTTCTTCTGGGGGGTCCCTGGAACTACATATTTTGAGATGGGGGTCCGTGGCCCAATAGAGATAATTCTGGGAGTCCTTGACATGAAAAAGGTTGAGCACCACTGACATAGAAACATGGGTTTTTTCTCAAAAATGTCGACATCGGTCCAAAATGGCTTAATAACTCAGCCTGCTGCTGGGTTCTCTCATTCTCTGGGACGCTGTGTGTGTCTGCTTCAGGGCTGTCACGCATCTCATCATCACGAACATTTACTTGACAATTTGTCACACACAATTATTGCGATTAACAACTTGTGTTTTTTGGCATCGAGTATTGGTATCTGCTTATGAAACACACGCACGCACGGCCTGGGCCGTGGCTCAGCGGTCCATGCAGGCATGGTAACTCAGTCTGGCAGTGGGCCGTGGATTCGACTCCCGATACCGACGGCCTTTACTGCATGTCACCCCACCCCCATCTCACTCCCCATTTCCTATCAGCCTACTGTCTAATACTCCCTCTATAAAAAAATATAACATAAAAGGCGAAAGCCACAAACAAACATTTAAAAAAAGAAAGAAACACATGGACGCACGCACGCAACGAAAAGAAACACATGCACGGAAGAAACTAAAGAAAACACGAAAAGAAACACATGCACGCACGCACGCAGCCACGCACTCACGCACGCACACACATACTGTATGCTGGTTGACTCCCACTGTGCTCTGGTTCTCAGCCAGTGGCTCCTTTCTGTCAACAAATTCCTTGCAGGTGTTGGAGTTTGTAAAACGCTTGTTTTCAGTAAAGCAACGTCCTGCTGCCTTCTGCATTATGTGCAATTTCAAAACCCAATGGTACGCAGGTACCCTGACCCTGCAAGATTGCGGCAATATTGAGTTCACAAGTTCCCTCCTCCTGCCTACATCTGGTCTCTCTCAAGCAGAAACGATGAACCCGAAAGCAGCGGGACAAAAAATCTCCATAATAATTTTGAGTTGTAGTCTTGTTAGGCTCTGTTTACAACTTTACGTGTGCTCTGTGGCAGCGCTTCAATATGTCATCAGTCTCGTGTTGATCCCGCCTCTAGCGGCCGCATACGGCCGCATATCGCTCCGATAAGTATTTGATCGGAGTACGTCAAGATGGGAGCAGGAGGAGGAACTCACTGCTGCCTCCATCTGGCGGAGTCATATTAGCACGCATACGCAGGACCCTTGAGTGATTCAAGGTTCAAGGTTGTCTTTATTTGTCTCCCTTGGGAGAATTTGTTCTTGGAGACAGAGTCACAGCTGCATACGAATAACAGACACGTTCACATACGAAAAGGAAAAACACCATGAAACACCCACATACACAAAACAGAGATATTGCACACATTCCCTTGATAAAGTGCAACTAGTCAAAAAAGTGCTTTTGGCAATCTCTGAGTCAGTAAAGTGCATTCGGAAATCTCTGATTGAGCATTTTGATTGACAGGGGAACAAAAGAGTGTTTAAATCTATTATACACACACCGTGGAGTTCTATACCTCCTACCGGATGGCATTAGCTCGTATTCTCGGTATAATACATGCAAGGGGTCAGATACAATATTCCGAGCTTGTCTCAACACTGCTTGTTCAAAGATGGCCTGGGGAGTGATGGGGGGGTGGACATGCCCATGATCTTCCCAGCCATGTTTGCTAGCCTACTTATTGTCTCCACCAGGCCGAAGGCATGTGGGGAGAGTATGTTTTGCACTCCGTCCGTCCGTGTGTCCGTCCGTCCGTATGTGTGTCCGTCCGTGTGTCCGTCCGTCCGTGTGTCCGTGAGCAGCTAATCTCGGCCACCGTTAACCCGGTCCATGCCACATTTTGCACACACACTCCCTGGATGCCCCAAACTTTCCAGAAGGGCCTGTTATAGCGCCACCAGGAGGCCGCTTTGTGCAAAACACCTACAGATTTTGTCCAAACATCACGCAAATTGGTACACAGTCTCTCTAGAGCCATTCAACGAAACCGGTCTTTCAGATTTCTCAGACTCCATCCTGATTGGTTAAGATTGGCTTCCAAAGTTCACAGGAGTGCTCAGTTTCAAACAAAATGCTGCAAATCATGAACACATCGCGTGATTTCCGTGAAATTGTGCACCCACATTCCCACTAGGCCGAGGACAAAATGCCACATGAACAATTTCAACTCAGACTCAAGGTGGCGCTATAACTGGCCGAAAAGTGTTTTTACCTCTAACTGCACGGATCTGTGGATAACTTTGTATGCCAACTCCCTAGAGGCCAAGGAAAAACCTTTGCCTGGAATTTTTCACATCTGCTCTTTATAGCGCCACCAGGAGGCCGACATATGTAAAACACATTTTCTATTATTACTCCTTCAGATTTTATCCAAATTTCACGCAAATCGGTATACACTATCTCCATAGTCATGTGATCAACATGGAGCGCCACCATTTCCCATCTTCCATCCTGATTGGCTAAGATTGGCTTCCAAAGCTCACACGATTCGTCCATTTCGAAAAAAGGCCACAAATCACAAACACAGTGTGCAATTTCCGTTAAATTATACACGCACATTTTCACTAGGCCGAGGACGACATGCCACAATTTTTTCCTCAAAATCAGCCTCACGGTGGCGCTATAACAGGCCAATTCCTGTTTTCAGCTATAACTGCATCGATCTGTATACAACTTATGTATGCACACATGGAAAAACATTGTACCTGCATCCCTCCAACACGAACCTCCGGCCCAAATCTTCCTCAACAGCCTGTTATAGCGCCACCATGAGGCCACAACCTGACCTGCCCTGGTGGAGACCTGTGCCGATTGGCACTTTGTCTAGTTTGAGATTTGTATTTCACAGTTAGATTGCCAAACCAGCTGGACATACCGTATCTTAGGATTGACTCTATACTAGCTCTGTAAAAGGTCAACATTACCAACGAGTGCTTCCAAACACCTCAAAAAATAATCACCTGCAAGGAATTTCTTGACAGAAAGTATAGCTCATAACATGTCTATGGTGCATTTTTCAAAGAGGATAATTCAAGCTTTCCGTGCAGCTGTAATGTTGGTGAGTTTGACGTTCTTTAATATACTCGGATAGGACCTTTCTGTTTAGATGTATATGGGCTGTCAATTGCAAATTGTGGCTAGTTGCCAGCCACCCTGCCATTAACTTAATGACCGCCGTGTGCACTATGGTCTTACCATCTATTTGTCTCATGCACTTGTCATTCCCCCTGTACCTCCGACCAGTCCAGCTGTCATTACCCTACTCTGGACTAATGTTAATGATCTCACCTCTTCATCTCTTACATCCATCTGTTCATCTCTTTTTCTCGCTCTAAACAACTTTTTGGACTCTGGCCATTAATGCTTAAGCAGCGTGAGACACCAGACAGGCATTGGTGTCCCATGCCTGACAGAATGTCGACATTAGCTTAAAGCTGCATTCTGTGGCGATGCACACAGGGACATTTTTAGGAAGAAATATTTAGTTTAATCTAAACAAATCTCCCCACCATGCCAATCGAAACCCTTCACAGACGCCTTCCATATGTCCAAAACCGTATACTTTTCAGGATGATTCAAATTCATAGATATAGCAAAAGTAGCTCACTTTTTATGATTTTGTGTGACACTGCATTATGATCAAATAGGGCGTTGAATTGGCTATTTGAAAATAGCCGATCTACAAGCTCACAACGTGTCGCAATGGGACGCGTGGTGTGAGCTCGTAGATCTGCAGTAGCCTAGTTTTTGAGAACAAAACATGATGAAGCAGCATTTCACTACTATGCACCACAAACCTGGACCAACATGGTGAAGCAGCATTTCACTACTATGCACCACAAACCTGGACCAACATGGTGAAGCAGCATTTCACTACTATGCACCACAAACCTAGAACATGATGAAGCAGAATTTCACTACTATGCACCACAAACCTGGACCAACATGGTGAAGCAGCATTTCACTACTATGCAACACAAACCTAGAACATGGTGAAGCAGTATTTCACTACTATGCACCACAAACCTGGACCAACATGGTGAAGCAGCATTTCACTACTATGCACCACAAACCTGGAACAACATGGAGAAGCAGCATTTCACTACTATGCACCACAAACCTAGAACATGATGAAGCAGAATTTCACTACTATGCACCACAAACCTGGACCAACATGGTGAAGCAGCATTTCACTACTATGCACCACAAACCTGGACCAACATGGTGAAGCAGCATTTCACTACTATGCACCACAAACCTGATCCAACCTGGTGAAGCAGCATTTCACTACTATGCACCACAAACCTGATCCAACCTGGTGAAGCAGCATTTCACTACTATGCACCACAAACCTAGAACAACATGGTGAAGCAGCATTTCACTACTATGTACCACAAACCTGGACCAACATGGTGAAGCAGCATTTCACTACTATGCACCACAAACCTGGTCCAACATGATGAAGCAGCATTTCACTACTATGCACCACAAACCTAGAACATGGTGAAGCAGTATTTCACTACTATGCACCACAAACCTAGAACAACATGGTGAAGCAGCATTTCACTACTATGCACCACAAACCTAGAACAACATGGTGAAGCAGCATTTCACTACTATGCACCACAAACCTGGACCAACATGGTGAAGCAGCATTTCACTACTATGCACCACAAACCTGGAACAACATGGTGAAGCAGCATTTCACATGCACCACAAACCTAGAACATGATGAAGCAGCATTTCACTACTATGCACCACAAACCTGGTCCAACATGGTGAAGCAGCATTTCACTACTATGCACCACAAACCTAGAACAACATGGTGAAGCAGCATTTCACTACTATGCACCACAAACCTGGACCAACATGGTGAAGCAGCATTTCCCTACTATGCACCACAAACCTGGACCAACATGGTGAAGCAGCATTGCACTACTATGCACCACAAACCTGATCCAACATGGTGAAGCAGCATTTCACTACTATGCACCACAAAACAAACCTGGAACAACATGGTGAAGCAGCATTTCACTACTATGCACCACAAACCTGGAACATGCAGCAGCATTTTACTACTATGCACCACAAACCTAGAACATGGTGAAGCAGCATTTCACTACTATGCACCACAAACCTGGAACAACATTCCAGCTTACATTAGGAAATCCCCAACCATTGCCGTTTTTACGTCCAATTTAAAAACACATTTATTTATTTATTCTTCTTCTGTAAAGAACATAATTGTCTTTGTGTATGAAAGGTGCTAGCCTATATAAATAAAATTGCTGTTCCTTGCCTTTCCACCACTGATAACAAGTCTATAGCGCCGTAGACACACCAACGCTGACCCAGGAAAACAGGAGAGCATTTAATAATGTGTCCATGACTGTTCTACTTTCCAGCAACCTTGTTCTACTTTAGCCACAGAAGAATGCGTTGTTGTTGAAGTGTGTGTGTGTGCGTGTGCGTGTGCGTGTGTGTGTGTGTGTGTGTGTGTGTGTGTGTGAGCCACTGGACAAAGTTCCCTTAACACGAATATATATATATATATATATATATATATATATATATATATATATATATATATATATATATATATATATATATATATATATATATATATATATATATCTCAATATTCGGTTTACAAAACCTGATGAAAGATATTTGTGCCATTTGTGTTGAGAACTGGCACCATTAAAACATTAATAGGGAGATTTTAAAAGGTTGCAGCATTGAGATTAGAGGATTCCCGATCCAATGGCTAAGTTTGTTTAAAATATTGAGTGACATTTTTGTGATTCAACCAGTGGATCACCCCAGAATCCCCCGAAGTAACAGTTTTTGGACAGGTTTCCACCCCACAGAGAATATATTGTTGCTGTCCGGAAGAAACCCAATCCTAAAACCTTTGCTGCGTGTCACTCCCCATCTCTCTCTGCCCATTTCGTCTCAGTCTACTGTCCTATAAAAGGCCCGAAAATAAATCTTCATAAACATTGACATTTAACCACTTGAACCCCAGCGTCCCTAACATTCGCCAAAAGTAGCCCAAAACTGTCACGTCCTGTCCTAGGACGTACCACGCTTGGACCGCCGTCCCTACCTTTGCCCCTCTGTTGCCTCCCTTCCCCTGGCTGATTGTGAGACTGTGTCCACCTGCGCTTCTAAGCTGAAGAGACTTTGGTTAATGAGCATGGAGGTATATTAGGGACTCTGTGTTATTGGTTAGGTTGCTCTATTATAACAGTGTTTCCCAAGAGTGGGACTTTATGTTATGTATGCCCTGGGAGGGTTTCTAAGTTAACCGTCTTCCTGCCATTGCCGAAGCCCTTCGGCAATTGAAGCATTAATTTGATATTAACGCTTGCTGCCATTGCCGAAGCCCTTCGGCAATTGCTCTTTTATAGTGCTTATGATTGATCAAGCCATAATGCTACTCACGTTAGCCGGTTAGCTAGCATTGTTGTTAGCACTGCACTGGATCGTTCATATTAATTCACCGTCGCCATAAGAATCCATTCTATCCGTTTCTTTCAATCGCCTGTATCTCCTATTCCTTGTCCCAGATGGCATTTTTGGTCAAAACAGCGTTTCTTTGACGGCACGAGCCGACGTTGTGGAGTGCTAAAATGTACCGGCATGATTCGATCATGTAAACAAAGGTTGTCTTGGCAACGTAAAGCTGGCAGGGATAAGCTCACTTCCGGTTGAGGCAAAATGTGGCTTTTCAAAATAAGAGCTCAAATTAAAAAAATGCTGGCATGAATTAGGTCCTAATTTCTCAATAAATGGCAGCAGTAAAAGGGTTAAAATAAAAGTACTTGAGTGCAAGTCGTTGTTGCCTGGATTATTCTGCATACGGGTCCAAATACTGAGGTGTTCCTGACACAAAACGAGTCACTTTGATCTGCTGTTTCTGGCGGAGATCTAGGCTTGGGCAATATATCGATATTACCATTTATCGCGATATTTGAAATCAATATCGGTAATATCGTGGAGTATATAAATAATATCGAATACCGATAATACCCAATATCGTAATTTTACCGTCATGTAAATATGGATTTTCTTTTAAATAAACATCTACATTACTGTATGTGTGTGTCTGTGAGATGAATTTACAAGTATTTAATTTTAAACAACTATAATTTGCCTAATAACTTAGTGTCCATGCATTGACTGGCACTGACGCTGAATTACGGCGACGAGGCGAAAGCAGCATTGTCGGACCGCCTCCGCCCAGGAAAGCAAACAAAACATGGCGCCGGTGAGAGTAACAAGTCCTAGCAAGTTGGTTCGTAAAAGAACATCTGGGAATACTGCTGTTTGGCAGCATTTCGGGTTCCAGCCAAATTAAAAAGGCTGATAATCGATCATACCGATAATCGCAATATTATTCACGTTATCAATACCGATATCAAAAAATCAATATCACCCAAGCCTAGGTACGCCACAAATCTCTTTGCCAGAAACAGCAGTTAAAAAACTCAGGTCAGTTTTACTATACATAATAGACTGGGGTCTAATGCTTCGTTCACACTGGCAGATGCAAAAGATGCAAAGACGCAAAGCTACACAGCGTATTTGCAGCTCTGTGGTTCCCAAATTATTCAGGTGGTCGAGAGTCTCAGAAGAGAGAGAGAGGCAAGCTGAGAGGGAGACAGTGTAGGAGAGACAGACAGTAGGACAGCTGAGAGGGAGACAGTGTAGGAGAGACAGACAGTAGGACAGCTGAGAGGGAGACAGTGTAGGAGAGACAGAAAGTAGGACAGCTGAGAGGGAGACAGTGTAGGAGAGACAGACAGTAGGACAGCTGAGGGAGACAGTGTAGGAGAGACAGAAAGTAGGACAGCTGAGAGGGAGACAGTGTAGGAGAGACAGACAGTAGGACAGCTGAGAGGGAGACAGTGTAGGAGAGACAGACAGTAGGACAGCTGAGAGGGAGACAGTGTAGGAGAGACAGAAAGTAGGACAGCTGAGAGGGAGACAGTGTAGGAGAGACAGACAGTAGGACAGCTGAGAGACAGACAGTGTAGGAGAGACAGACAGTAGGACAGCTGAGAGGGAGACAGTGTAGGAGACAGACAGTAGGACAGCTGAGAGGGAGACAGTGTAGGAGAGACAGACAGTAGGACAGCTGAGAGGGAGACAGTGTAGGAGAGACAGACAGTAGGACAGCTGAGAGACAGACAGTGTAGGAGAGACAGACAGTAGGACAGCTGAGAGGGAGACAGTGTAGGAGAGACAGACAGTAGGACAGCTGAGAGGGAGACAGTGTAGGAGAGACAGACAGTAGGACAGCTGAGAGACAGACAGTGTAGGAGAGACAGACAGTAGGACAGCTGAGAGGGAGACAGTGTAGGAGAGACAGACAGTAGGACAGCTGAGAGGGAGACAGTGTAGGAGAGACAGACAGTAGGACAGCTGAGAGGGAGACAGTGTAGGAGAGACAGACAGTAGGACAGCTGAGA
>NC_139706.1:7436396-7466396 GCF_964188405.1 Protomyctophum parallelum | reverse complement strand
TTACAGAGACTGACAGAGTGTGTGCATTACATTCACACACACATTCACACACCGATGCCGGAGGAAACCATGCAAGGCAACAACCTGCACACATTGGGAGCAATTAGGGGTTCAGTGTCTTGCTCAAGGACACTTCGACACTAACTCTGGGGGAGCCCGGGTTCATAATATATTTATAATAGTCACAATATCAAATACAAGATCATAAGACGGTCACTCTACCCCTGAGCCACTGCCATACCAGGAGGAGCCCAACAGATGAAAACAACGCTGTTGGAAGTACTGTCTGTGAGGCACTTAAACCATATACAGTACACACAGATGACAGTACACCCACTGTCTGTGAGGCACTAACCATATATACAGTATACAGTACACACAGATGAAAAAACAGTCTGTAATCCACGCACCTCGACAACTGTTCGCCCCACCGACTTCAAATTCGACACCCCACCACCAGAACTGCCCCAAAAAGGCCTCTGCCTGCATGGGCTCAGGACAGACATTTACATGATGTCTTACGTTGCCATTTAGTGCCCTAAACAAACTGTAAGAAAGAAAGAAAGAAAGAAAGAAAATACCTACATAGGGACATTCTTTGCCACCTTCCCAGTCATGAACCAATACAGCCACCCTGTCACAACGAACCTCAACCATGAAACAACGTACGTAAACTACTGTCAATCAGTCTTCTATTGAAAATGAACCATTGGAATTGATGGCTGTTATGTCAAAGCCCAAAAGCTCCATCTCCAACCAAATGGAAATCACTCATGGGATTATTGAAGTGATCAAGAGCCACATAAACACACATACTGTTCCTAGCCCCTCTCGGAACCCTCCGTAAAGCTTTTCTGAAATGTGGATGTCACTTTGCGTAGGGTCCCTGTGCGTATCTATATTTTCGTATGGGAATGTTGGAACGCGGTCATAAATATCCTCGGTAACATCGAGTCTGCGCCGTTTGACGTCTTCTTTTCGTTTGCGTTATTCTGAAGGTGTCAACTATAAGTACCTATACATACCGCTGCGAATTATCTTGTGTCGCGGAAGCCGTTAAGTATTTTTAATATTTGTTTGACCGATTTGGTCGCTTTGATTCTTCTTGTTTATTTACCGTTTATTGTACCGCCTCCCGATGTGCGGTTGGCTTGTGCCGGCTACGTTCCTGCCTCTGATCTGCTCTATAGCGCCACTAGCTAGCCAGATAGGCGGTACAATGAGGTGTCAATAAACAAGGAAGGAAGAGAAGAATCAAAGCGACCAAATCGGTCAAACAAAATTTTTAAATACTTAACGGCTTCCGCGCCACAGGAGATATTCGCAGCGGTATTTATATAGGTACTTAAAGTTCACACATTCAGAAGGCCTCACACGAAAAAAAGTCCTCAAAGAGCGCAGAAGGACTTATCCGAAGGTGTTTACGTGTATTTATGTGTGCGTACCCGGTGGCAGGGTGGAGGTGGAATAGGACCCCATGCTCTGGGTCTAAAAAATGTCAGAAACTTCAGTAGCATTGGGTTCTGCTTGTAGGGCTAATACTGTTCCCTGGTACAACAACTGAACTCACATACTGTACAGCAGATACAACACAACAGACCAACTCTAGATTCACATGATGACTAGCATTCAACTCCAGAGACAGAACCAGTTCCATTGCCACCCGGTCAATGGGTCCCAAAATGACAGCAATAGCACACCAGCTTGAATCACACACGCATTAAAAACACAAGCAGCAGCCAAGAAGCAAAAGACAAAGTCCATACCTTGAGCCGTCGACCCCTCCACTTGACTTCATAAGATAGTTGTAGTGATGCCAGGGGAAAACTGTGGCTCTCTCTCTCCAGTTCATGATGAGACCTCCAGCAGCTTCTCCAGACTCCATGCAGTCATCTCCATCCTCCATACATCTGGCCTGCTGCTGGCCATGCAGTACTTCTCCTCCCAGTATCAATGGCCCCCAACCAGCCTCATTCTCCTGGCTGCCTGATCTTCTCACTCAGCCTTGGTCTGGATGTTTCGTACTGTACAAGAATTCTATATTGTCCAGCATTCACAGCATGTCGTGGTCAGGGATTTAGGGCATAGGCTCTATAGGGTCCAGCATTCAGGGGTTTAGGGCATAGGCTCCATAGGGTCCAGCATTCACAACATGTTGTGGTCAGGGATTTAGGGCATAGGCTCTATAGGGTCCAGCATTCAGGGGTTTAGGGCATAGGCTCCATAGGGTCCAACATTCACAGCATGTCGTGGTAAGGGATTTAGGGCATAGGCTCTATAGGGTCCAGCATTCAGGGGTTTAGGGCATAGGCTCCATAGGGTCTAGCATTCACAGCATGTCGTGGTCAGGGATTTAGGGCATAGGCTCTATAGGGTTTAGCATTCACAGCATTTCAGGGCTCTATAGGGTCCAGCATTCACAGCATGTCAGGGCTCTATAGGGTCCAGCATTAACAGCATGTCAGGGCTCTATAGGGTCCAGCATTCACAGCATTTCAGGGCTCTATAGGGTCCAGCATTCACAGCATGTCAGGGCTCTATAGGGTCCAGCATTCACAGCTTTTCAGGGCTCTATAGGGTCCAGCATTCACAGCATGTCAGGGCTCTATAGGGTCCAGCATTCACAGCATTCAAATCACTTTACTTGTGAATATATTACATAATGCATACTGTAACTAAACTAATATTTTACAGCCACATAAAGGACGCTAAAGCTGCTGCCAAAGGAGGGAACATGTTAAAAGGCCTGGAGGACTTCAAAAATGCGTTTCAAATCGTTCCCAGTAAAAAACTCAAGGCTAGAATACAGCAAATGGAGGCCATTCTGGCAGAGCAAGAATCTGAGGGCGAAGATGAGGAGTTTGTCAGCATTAATGGTCTTCCGCTCTTCAGAGAACTCTACGACAAGTTGTATTATTATCAGAGAGAAGGCATCTCCTTCCTTTACGGGCTGTACCGCGATGAACTTAAAGGTGGCATCCGGGCAGATGATATGGGTCTGGGCAAAACCATCCAGGTAGGCAGGCCTGCAGCTAATGCTGCTTCATCTTCTTTAATTAAACACTAAGACCTGAGGCTGATTCTACAAATGCCTTATAAAACTCTTTCGTTCCACGAGGTGTCACGGTTCGAGTCAAGACAGTGTAGGAGGACCCAAGTGCAAGATGAGAAGCAGAGGCAGCTCAGTTCAAATGAAGATATTTATTATATCAAGCCCGATGAGTAGGCAGTCAAAACACAGAACAAGGAGTACAAAGGGAAACACTAAACTGGGAAAACTAGGGGTTCTGAAATACAGGGCAAACGAGGAGTCAAGGAACAAGGTACTACAACGAATACTCACAGTGACAAATCATAACGAACCAACGGAGAACTGAACACACAAGGGCATATAAATAGACATGGACTAACTAGACACAGGTGAAATACAACAGACAAATCAACTCAGGGAATGGCTGGGAGAATAACAGGACACAGGTGGGGAACACTACACTAATCACAGGTTAGACAAGGCAGGTAAACATGGGCAACACAGGAAACCAAGAGACACTAGATACTACAAAATAAAAGGTAAAAGTACACAAAAGTAAAACCCAAAACAAGGAACATAGGGAAACACATCAGGGTGACAGAACAGGTCACGGATCATGACACGAGGACCCTGAAATGTATATAATTTGGCCCCCCCATCTGAAAAGGTCTTGTGCCTATAGGGACCAAACATTTCAAGGTTTTTCAAAAATGGCACATGAGAGAGACATGCTGTTTTTGAATAGCTGATGACACTGATGCTTTCCCGGTTTGAATGTGTTGAACCGAATACTGTATGTTGGTAACACAAGTTATCTGGACCCCTTGAATGTGTTTGCCATGAACTAGACAATCATTCACATTTTGGTGTCATTGTACACATGCGTACAATTGCCGTACCAATGGCTAAATTTGATGTGACCCATATATATGGAATTTGAATCATGATTCTCTTGCACGATTTCCTATTTTTGGTGCGATTAACACTATTTTTGTTAAAATTCTAGTTTTTCACCTGCCAAGAATTTTCATCTCCCAGCGCCCTCCGTTTACATGGCTCCTAGGCCTACCAGAAATGTTGAAGTGATGAATCACTAAACTTATTATTCAGTTTCAAAAATAAAATGAGACGACGAATGACTGGTTTCACCCCTGCAATCCATCCAGATCATTACATTCCTCTCTGGCATGTATGACACCGGGCACGCCAAATACAAGAAGAAGAACGAAGAAGAAGAAGAAGAACGACAAAGAAGAAGAAGAAGAAGAAGAAAGAAGAAGAAGGAAGAAGATGAAGATGAAGAAGAAGAAGAAAGAAGAAGAAGAAGAAGAAGAAGAAGAAGAAGAAGAAATAGAAGAAGAAGAAGAAGAAGAAGAAGAAGAAGAAGAAAGAAGGAATAAGGAATAAGGAAGAAGGAAGAAGGAAGAAGAAAGAAGAAGATGAAGAAGAAGAAGAAGAAGAAGAAGAAGAAGAAGAAGAAGAAGAAAAAGAAGAAGAAGAAGAAGAAGAAGAAGAACGAAGAAGGACGACAAAGAAGAAGAAGGAAGAAGAAGAAGAACGAAGAAGGACGACAAAGAAGAAGAAAGAAGAAGAATGAAGAAGAAGAAGAAGAAGAAGAAGAAGATGATGAAGAAGAAGAAGAAGAAGAAGATGAAGAAGAAGAAGAAGAAGAAGATGAAGAAGAAGAAGAAGAAGATGATGAAGAAGAAGAAGAAGAAGATGAAGAAGAAGAAGAAGAAGAAGATGATGAAGAAGAAGATGAAGAAGAAGATTATATTAAAAAGGTTGAAACCCACTTCGCTTTAGAGAGAGAGATCAAGTGATTGGGGAGAAGAAGACAGTCCAGAGGGGGGGGGGGGGGGGGGGTGTGTGTGTGTGTGTGTGTGTGTGTGTGTGTGTGTGTGTGTGTGTGTGTGTGTGTGTGTGTATGTGTGTGTGTGTGTGTGTGTGTGTGTGTGTGTGTGTGTGTGTGTGTGTGTGTGTGTGTGTGTGTGGGTCCTCTGGGACTCCATCAGGGAGATGACTAATATGAAGTCAGAGAGGAAGCCCATCTTTGCTCTAGATGAGAGCGCCAGAGCGAATGAGCTCAATAATTTCTTTATGCGATTTGAATGTGATACTTCTCAGGGATGCTATGAGGTGATTAATGAACTGAACTGTGATGCTGTTAATAACAGGATGGTAATAGATCAGGACACCGTCTGTAAAGTGTTTAAAACCATACAGACCGATAAAGCAACAGGGCCAGACGGAATGCATGCTTTCCTGTTAAAAACGTGTGCTGAGGAATTAGCCCCAGCCTGGCACAGGCTTTTCCAGCTGTCACTAGACTCACATACAGTGCCCGAGATCTGGAGAAAATCAGTGATAGTCCCAATCCCGAAGAAAGCATGTCCACTAGAGAATAACGATTATAGGCCTGTGGCTATAACATCTAATGTAGTAAAAGCACTGGAGAGGATCCTGACAGAGGAACTCCGAAAGGAGGTAGGACCCCAGCTAGACCAGTATCAATTTGCATATTCTAAGAAACGCAGTACATGCGATGCAATATCTACAGTAGCTCATCTCACTTTGAAACACCTGGAAAGTAAGGTAGCATACGCCAGATTACTTTTTATCGACTTCAGCTCGGCCTTTAATACTATACATCCAGACATTCTGTTGCGTAAATTAGCTCAGTTAAATGTGAACCCCTTTATAATTAAATGGTATTTTTCTTTTCTCTCTAATAGACCACAGAGGGTGAGATTTAACTCTGTGTTCTCAGAGGAGACACTGAGTAGTACAGGGGTGCCTCAAGGAACAGTCAGTTCCTCTTTTCTGTTTACCTTGTATACGGACGACTGTGTCAGCTCACATCCAAATAAATTTGTTATCAAGTTCTCCGATGACACTGTGATAATGAGTCTGCTCAAGAGTGATGATAACATACTCAGCCATACAACAGGTCCCCTCATATAAATATCTGGGAGTACAGATCGATGAGGACCTGAGCTGGCACACGCATGTTACAACACTGTGTTCTAAGATACACCAACGTCTACACTTTCTCAGAAGACTTAGGCTTTTTGGAGTCAGTAGAAATATCATGTTGACCTTTTACAGAGCTAGTATAGAGTCAATCCTATGATACGGTATATCCAGCTGGTTTGGCAATCTAACTGTGAAATACAAGTCTCAAGTAAATAGGCTAGCAAACATGGCTGGGAAGATCATGGGCATGTCCACCCCACCCATCACTCCCCAGGCCATCTTTGAACAAGCAGTGGTGAGACAGGCTCGGAATATTGTATCTGACCCCTTGCATGTACTGTACCGAGAGTACGAGCTGATGCCATCCGGTAGGAGGTATAGAACTCCACGATGTGTATATAATAGATTTAAACACTCCTTTGTTCCCCTGTCAACTAAAATGCTCAATCAGGGATTGCCGAATGCACTTTAATGACTATAGTTGCACTTTATCAAGGGAATGTGTGCAATATCTCTGTTTTGTGTATGTGGGTGTTTTATGGTGTTTTTTCTTTTTCGTATGTGAACATGTCTGTTATTTGTATGCAGCTGTGACTCTGTCTCCAAGACAAATTTCTCCCAAGGGAGACAAATAAAGATAACCTTGACCTTGACTCCTGTTACTGAACAAACACTCTATAGCAATGAGTATATGATCACAACATAGAGCTTTTTAACACTTGTTTTAACCAAAGAAAATAACTTAGCCTACCTTTAAGTGACAGAGTCTCACTAAGTGTGTACACTGTACAGGATTTGGTTTAGTTCAGGGACCAGTCAGACGTCACAGTGCTCATCAGTTACCCAGTCACGGCGTGTTCCCTGTTTAGGGCCAAAATAGCGTTCCAATTTGCTCTGGGTTTCGCTTGATTCCTTCCGATGAGTCTGATAGTTTTCTGGGTTTAATTAGTCTAGTGGGGTTTCTGTCTGGTGGCTCTGCTCTGCCTTTCAATAATTCAATGCCCTATAGTCTCTTTTTGAATTGAGATAACTAGTGGGTGATGTGTTGTCCTAATTCTGCTCTGCATGCATAATGTAGTGATTTCTATCTATCTATCTATCTATCTATCTATCTATCTATCTATCTATCTATCTATGTATGTATTTTGTTAAAATGGGTAGGGTTTAAAAAAGGTATGTATGTATGTATGTATCAATCAATCTATCTATCTATCTATCTATCTATCTATCTATCTATCTATCTATCTATCTATCTATCTATGTATGTATTTTGTTAAAATGGGTAGGGTTTAAAAAAGGTATGTATGTATGTATGTATGTATGTATGTATGTATGTATGTATTTGGTTAGAATGGGTAGGGTTTAAAAAAAGGCAAGAGTTTGCTCTGGTGCACTGGCCTAAAAGTGGGTCCTTAAAAACTGCTAAAACTTCTGAAATGTATTTATGTAGGTATGTATGTGTGTATGTATTTTAAAAGGGGGGGCTTTTTGGTAAAAATCCCTGCCCGCAATACCTTCATATATTTAAAATGAGTCCAAAATAGGGTTACCAGTGAAGGGCCAACTGCCTATTCACTGGGGACTATGCAAGGCAGAGGCGTCCACCCCCCTGAGTCCAAGTTTAAGCTAGACCGCATACCTATGTATGTATGTATGTATGTATGTATGTATGTATGTATCAATCTATCTATCTATCTATCTATCTATCTATCTATCCTCTAGTATTGTGGCTGTGTGTCACTCACTTCTTTGAGGTAGTTACTAGTTAGTCAGCTATGCCGTAATGCCGGTACTGAGGGCAATTTACATTGTTGAATGCCAATCCCATTTTCAATTGCTTAACTCTGTCTTCTACCCGGAGCCAGTTTAGACAGGCAAAATGGGATGGAAAGAGTTGGGTCATCACAGGCTCCAGGACGAGAAGTAGTTGAATTAGTTTGTTTCTGAAGCTTAGTCTTAAGTGACAAAAGACATGCGTTTACATCATGCTAAATTATTGCACTGATATACAATGGGACTCAATCACAAACCAAATTTCAAATAAATTGCTGCTTATTAGTGCTTAATGCTTAGAGAATAATTATACTGTATAGTGTGTGTGCACTGTGCAATGTACATGCACGCACACTCACATGTATGTGAGTGTGTGTGCATTGTCTCCTTTCTAACCCAATTTCAGTTCCGTTTCAAGTAACTAAACCTCATACCAGTGCTGGTATGTTTGCAGTGTACAACAATATGTTGCATGAAAACACGATGAGATTTAATCAAAACAACAGAACAGCAATATCCTCTATAATGAATAAGTAAACAAAGGATTCTGTCAAGCGTGCGTGCGTGCGTGCAGACGTGGGAGAAACGAGGTCATGTGTGAGCCAGTCTGCTGGACAGCAGAGACCAAGAGATGCTACCAAATAAACTGGAACTGTTACGTAACATCACCACTTTCACCAGTGACCTGCATGCACACACACGCGCGCACAAACACACATACACACGTACGCACGCGTACGCACGCGCACACACACACACACACACACACACACACACACACACAGGCCAACAGCTGTTTTATAACCATCACCATTGACCTGCATACACACACACGAACACACAATTTTTATACTCTATTTAGCAACCTACGAAGTGAACACTATCGTGCCAATCCATGGCAACGAAGCCGAGTAAGACTTTTAAGACTGAGCTGGGTCATGACCGAAAGAATAAGGTCGCGGATACATTTATATCTCCAACATCTGCCGGGAACCGCCTCAGGATCCCAGAGAATGACGTTACTAATGTTGCTCTGGAGAGGGATGTCTATGGAGCTCTCTGCTGGAGCTGTTGACCCCGCGACCCGACTACCGATAAGCGGTTGAAGATGGATGGATGGATGGATGACTGAGCTAATGAAATCACGGAGCAGGGTCACCCCAAAACTTCTAGCGACACATATTTCACATATTCATGTCAACAGTGATCAGTGACGGTAGAATCACCCAAGGAGGGTTTTCAGCTCAATTACAGTAGCTCAGCTCAGCTTAGTTTTGAAAAGCTGAAAACAGCCTGCATGCCACGGAACCCCGAAATCTGCTTTAATTAGGCCATGGACTCGCATTCATGTTAGATTTACTTTTTGCCCTTGTTATGCTTTGTAGACGAACCAGAAACCAAGGGCAGAGAGATACTTAACCCATTCTGACCTGAGATCAGATTCATACGAGGTTTCCGCCGGACACACACTGGTCTGATGAACCCATTCTGACCTGAGATCAGATTCTAAAAATGTCAGTCGCTCTTCGATTTTTCAAAAATAGCAGACCTACAAGCTCGTATCGCGCCACTCGGTGGCGCGATATGAGCTTGTAGATCTGCTATTTTTAAATAGCTAAAGCATAACATGATGCTGACACCAAAATGGGTGCTGTTTATGATTTGTATCTGTTGTTTTTTAATCTGCTCAGTTTTTTCATGCTCTGTGCAGCACTTTACTGGAACCTTGTTTTGAAAGGTGTTAATAAAATTAGAAACGTGTGAGACCAGACTGCGGTCGGAGTGTGGCCAAAAGTTGTTTTGGATGAGTTTTTAATAAAATTCAGTTGTCTAATTAATTATCATATAATTGTGCATAAGGAGGAATAAATGCATAGCAGCGGTAAAGTACTGTAGCTTGTAACAGTGTGGGCAGGTAGCCTGCATGGCTCAGTGTGGGCAGGTAGCCTGCATGGCTCAGTGTGGGCAGGTAGCCGGTGCCGTGTCATTAGTCAGAAGGTTCATTGTTCCGAAATTACTATCCCTATCTCTAACCCTAACCTAAACCTAACCGCAAGCACGGTAGCAAACCTAAACCTAACCGCAAGCACGGGAGCAGTGCATGTTCGGACTAACGGGACTTCGGATCTATGGGCAGTTTCCAGTTAGCCTGCATGGCTCAGTGTGGGCAGGTAGCCTGCATGGCCCAGAACAGGGACGTTGCTGCTGCTTTATTGCTACCAAAGCAGTCCGACTGTGAACCACTTTAATATATTAAGCTGTTTTAAAGAGTCTTGGTTCATTTGTGACACAGTTCAGTTAACACAATCTGACGGCCTCATTACTGTTACTTTGGGCCGTCTCAACTAATAACGGCTACATATACGACAGCATAACTGCACAAGTCCTTTCACTTCAGATTAGGGCTGCGGCTGAAACTATTGAATCTTTTTTCCACAATTGTTTTGATCACCGTTGCACTCTTAGATTGGGACTACACCCCTTGCAGGGTGGATAGGAGGTGGGGTGTTGCCATGCTGCCATATGATTATCCTTAAGGCCGCTAAAACGGTGCATTTATCTAGCTCTTTCGTCCAAAGCGCTTTACATTTCCGCTTGCTTGTGCATTGCATTCACAAATTCGAATTCGGTCGGGAGCAATTAGGGGTTCAGAGTCTTGCTCAAGGACACTTCGACACTAACTCTGGGGGAGTTTATAGGACGCTCTACCGGCCACTCGACCCGTTGTTTTTACCAGTCAGGCTGTACTGTGTCTATGGTACTGTGCAGTCAGTGGTGTAAAGTAACTAAATACATTTACTCAAGTACTGTACATAGGTACAATGCTGAGACATGTTTTACTTATTTCCAATGTTCTGTATATTTTACTTTATGTACTTTTACTCACAATGTGTCGCGATGCGTAGATTTGCTATTTTCCAAATAGTTTTAGACATTTTATACGTTTGAAAACAACATTCAGCATGATGAGTAGTGTACTTCTACTTTTGGTACTTTATGTACACTTTGACACCAATACTTTTGTACTTACTAAAATATTGTTTTAGTTAGTAGACTTTTACTTGTAACAGAGTAATTCTACATTGCCGTAACCTATTGATACTTTTACTTAAGTAAAACATTTGAGTGCTGGCTACTGGTTAGTGGCTCTTGTTGTTTCAGTTCTACGGCTCATCCATTTCCAAAGAATACCGCTAATGAACCAATAGCTTGCCTGGAATCATGCCTTTGCTGATTAAATAATTAAAGTCAAATTAGTAAATGATATCTTGCCATGTTGCAGCAGCAACATGCACGATGTTGATTTAATTACCTAATTTAATTAAGCAAATGCAATGTCCTTATTGAGCCAAGCGCTGCCTCCTGATCTGCTGCATGGAGGCAGGGTGACTATAGTCCTTTCAGTGTTCGGGGCAAAGCTTCAATTATCAGTTCCATTGTTTTGCTTCCTTCCTCATGAGGCACACAGCGGGCCTGCATGGGCTACTGGCCCGTTTGTGATGTCTGGCCAAGCGGGCCGGCCCGGCCATGTCCGGTCCTGAATCTGCAACCATTGAGACCTATATGAGACCTATGATATGAGACCAGATTCTACAGAAAAACACCTATGTTGTAAGTGGTGCTCAAACCTTTCCATGGTCGCCGACCCCAATCTCAAAACATTTTGTTCCAGGGACCCCCGCAGAAGCAAAGATTTGAGCTACAAAGATTTGAGTTACAAATTTTGAGTTTTGAGTCAAGATTTTTCAAAAATATATCTACAAAGCTTGTATGAGCTCGTAGATCTGCAACATTTAAAAAATAATGGTTAAAGTGGTTAAAAGCTAAGGTATAGGTGACACTGATGCATTCCAGGTTAATTAAGGGTTGACCACTGGCAGGCTAATGAATAGACAAACATTCATTTTCTCCTACAACCCTCCCGGGTGTCTCTCGGTTGTATATGGTTCTCTCGCCTGCTACAAAACCTCCACCTTGGTGTGAAGCCAATTTTCTCCCTCATTCCCTCCCTAGCTGAACTTTCCCTTTCCTTCCTTCCCTGCCACCGCAGAATCCTGGACGTGTGTTCATTTAACACGTGAGTGTGTGAAAATGGACCAGAGTTCAACCTCTCTCTCTCTCTCTCTCTCTCTCTCTCTGAAGGTAGAGGGAGGGAATGGAGGGATGTTATTGGACACAGGCCAGCTGCTCAGCTCACACCCTATTATCACTTTATCAGCAATACATACATTGTGCTGAACACACACACACACACACACACACAAGGAGGCTGACGTGTGTATGTGACACGTGTCCTTGTAGGCCTACTCCCACAGACAGACACACGCACGCACGCACGCACACACACACATCATAATCATTCATAAACATAATCATTCAAACATCATCTCATTCTGGCCAATCACAATTTGCGTCCTCAGGCTCCTCACCTTTGTCTTCAATGTTTGTGTTTACACAATGTTTGCGTTTACATAAACATATCAATGTTTGTGTTTACACAATGTTTGCCTTTACATAAACATATCAATGTTTGTGTTTACACAATGTTTGCCTTTACATAAACATATCAATGTTTGTGTTTACACAATGTTTGCGTTTACATAAACATATCAATGTTTGTGTTTACACAAGGTTTGCATTTACATAAACATATCAATGTTTGTGTTTACACAATGTTTGCGTTTACATAAACATATCAATGTTTGTGTTTACACAATGTTTGCGTTTACATAAACATATCAATGTTTGTGTTTACACAATGTTAGCGTTTACATAAACATATCAATGTTTGTGTTTACACAATGTTTGCGTTTACATAAACATATCAATGTTTGTGTTTACACAATGTTTGCGTTTACATAAACATATCAATGTTTGTGTTTACACAATGTTAGCGTTTACATAAACATATCAATGTTTGTGTTACACAATGTTTGCCTTTACATAAACACTCAAAGCTGGCCATTCATTGTCAATATCAATGTTTGTGTTTACAAACATTGATATGGAAACCAAGACATTTTTTTAATTTCGACGTCAGGCCTAAACTATACACCCCTACACACACATGCATGCAGTATAGCCTATGTACAGAATATATACATGCGGTGTACGTGTATGTATGTGTAATGTACATTAGCGCAGGGGCCATCAATATGTCCGTACACGCACACATCTGTCCGTGGCAAAGACTTGTCCATGGCAAACTTTAGATTTCTTATTATAACATTCTTATTTTGATCATAAGACCCAATAAGACCCAAGTCTCTAGGTTTTCTGCAGAATAATCATAATAATAATGATCAATGACACTCACTTACAACGACACTATGGCACATTAGGAGTCCAACCTAGTATAGGCTAAGGGCCGTTCATATACTCTTATTGTCTCCACCAGCCGAAGGCATGGTGGGAGAGTATGTTTTGCACTCCGTCCGTCCGTCCGTGTGTCCGTGTGTCCGTCCGTCCGTGAGCAGCTAATCTCGGCCACCGTTAACCCGGTCGATGCCAAATTTTGCACACACACTCCCTGGATGCCAACGATGAACCTCTGCCCCAAACTTTCCAGAATGGCCTGTTATAGCGCCACCAGGAGGCTGCTTTGTGCAAAACAAGTTTTTGCACAGTACACCTACAGAATTTGTCCAAACATCACGCAAATTGGTACACAGTCTCTCTAGAGCCATTCAACGAAACGGGTCTTTCACATTTCTCACACTCCATCCTGATTGGTTAAGATTGGCTTCCACAATTCACAGGAGTGCTCCGTTTCAAACAAAATGCTGCAAATCATGAACACATTGCGTGATTTCCGTGAAATTGTGCACCCACATTCCCACTAGGCCGAGGACAAAATGCCACATCAACAATTTCAACTCAGCCTCAAGGTGGCGCTATAACTGGCCCAAAAGTGTTTTTACCTCTAAATGCACGGATCTGTGGATAACTTTGTATGCCAACTCCTTCACATTTTATCCTAATTTCACGCAAATCGGTACACATGATCTCCATAGTCATGTGATCAAGACAGGTTTGTTTGATTTCTCATATTCCATCCTGATTGGCCACGATTGGCTCCTACAGTTTTCAGGAGTAGCCCGCTTTGTACAAATCGCCACAACTCCTCAACGCAGCGTCCGATTGCAATGACATTGTGCACCCACATTCCCACTAGGCCGAGGACGAAATGCCACATGAACAATTTCAACTCAGCCTCAAGGTGGCGCTATAACTAGCCGAAAAGTGTTTTACTTCTAACTGCACGGATCTGTGGATAAGTTTGTATGCCAACTCCCTAGAGGCCAAGGAAAAACCTTTGCCTGGAATTTTTCACATCTGATCTTTATAGCGCCACCAGGAGGCCCACATATGTAAAACACATTTTCTATTATTACTCCTTCAGATTTTATCCAAATTTCACGCAAATCGGTACACATGATCTCCATAGTCATGTGATCAAGACAGGTTTGTTTGATTTCTCATATTACATCCTGATTGGCCACGATTGGCTCCTACAGTTTTCAGGAGTAGCCCGCTTTGTACAAATCGCCACAACTCCTCAACGCAGCGTCCGATTGCGAACTGTGCACGCATATTCCCACTAGGCTGAGGAAGAAATGCCACTTGACAGTTTTCAACAGCCTGATGGTGGCGCTACAACAAGCCAAGTCGCGTCATGCACTCGCACACACAGAAACACACACACACACACACACACACACACACACACGCCAGGGAGCAGGGCTAACTGCTCACTGGTCAAAATCTGTGCTTGAACAACCTTTGGCAATTCTCATTTTAAATCTATACATTTACACTTAATACAATATTTGTTTTGATTGCCCTGGTGGAGACCTGTGCCGATTGGCACTTTATCTAGTTTTACTGCTGTTTCGGTGCTGTAGTGCCGAAATGATTTCGGCTCGTCAGACATTTTCAGTAGCACCGAAGAGCCGACTTTAGGACGGTACCCTACCCGTCCCCCCGAACCTCAAATGACGTCACATTGTAGGCACTACACTGTAGAGCCTACAATGTGACGTCAATGTAGAGTCTACAGAGCCGAACCGACTTTTATTCGGCTCTAAAATAAGAGTATGAATCGGCCCGCCCCTAAGTGGTTCTCAAATGTTCTATTTGCAAGGACCCCTTGCCCCTTATAACTCTGACAGGAACCAAATCGACCCACACACACACACAGACACACACACACACACACACACACACACACACACACACACACACACACACACACACACACACACACACACACACACACACACACACACACACACACACACACACACACACAGTGTCAAGTGGGGGTTCTCTCTTCTTACATAATCCCTACGCCGGGAAGAGGGGGGGGGGTTACCATGGAAACCGCTGCAGCAGTGATTGTGACGCATCGACACTGGACAACAAGGCCAAGGTCGCCATGGCAACATAATCATGGAATCCCAGCGCATTTCAATGAAACATTTCATTCCACAGGGAAAGGTTCATGTCAGTTGAGGTAATGAAGTGTGCAGAAAAAACTGGGGGAGAGAGAGGGAGAGGGAGAGGGAGAGGAAGAGGAAGAGGGAGTGGGAGAGAGAGAGAGAGAGAGAGAGAGAGAGAGAGAGAGAGAGAGAGAGAGAGAGAGAGGGAGAGAGAGGGAGAGAGAGAGAGAGGGAGAGAGACATCAAACAGGACCTAGATAAGTCTTCTACACCAGTGGTTTTCAAGCCTTTTCACATCAAGGTCCATTATTTATTCTGCATTTGAGCCACGGACGTCACGGACCGCCGTTTGATGAGATAAATTGCCTCTCAGACCCAAAACTCAAATATTTTGTTATCAGTTCCATGCTGTATTGATGGGGACGGCGGTGGCTCAGGGGTGGAGTGGCCGGATGGTAACCGCAGGTTGCCAGCTCAAACCCGGACTCCCCCACCGAGTTAGTGTCCTTGAGCAAGACACTGAACCACTAATTGTCTCCACCAGGCCGAAGGCATGGGGGGAGAGTATGTTTTGCACTCCGTCCATCCGTCCGTGTGTCCGTGTGTCCGTGTGTGTGTCCGTGAGCAGCTAATCTCGGCCACCGTTAACCCGGTCAATGCCAAATTTTGCACACACACTCCCTGGATGCCAACGATGAACCTCTGCCCCAAACTTTCCAGAACGGCCTGTTATAGCGCCACCAGGAGGCCGCTTTGTGCAAAACAAGTTTTTGCACAGTACACCTACAGATTTTGTCCAAACATCGCGCAAATTGGTACACAGTCTCTCTAGAGCCATTCAACGAAACGGGTCTTTCAGATTTCTCAGACTCCATCCTGATTGGTTAAGATTGGCTTCCAAAGTTCACAGGAGTGCTCAGTTTCAAACAAAATGCTGCAAATCATGAACACATCGCGTGATTTCCGTAAAATTGTGCACGCACATTCCCACTAGGCCACGGAAGAAATGCCACATGAACAATTTCAACTCAGCCTCAAGGTGGCGCTATAACTGGCCGAAAAGTGTTTTTACCTCTAACTGCACGGATCTGTGGATAACTTTGTATGCCAACTCCCTAGTTTACTTTTGTTGCCCTTTTATCCAACCACCAGATGAAGGCAAGCTGCAATGTCCTACATTCCTATCCTGGTGGAGACCTGTGCCCAGAAGGGCACTTTTTCTAGTTGCTCCTGATGTGCTGGTTGGTGCCTTGTATGGTTTCCCCCACCATCGGTGTATGAATGTGTGTGTGTGTGAATGGGTGAATGTAATGCACAATCTATGTAAAGCGCCTTGGATATAGGCGCTATATAAATGCACAATTTACCATTTGTTGATGTTGGTACCATTAGGAGAGATATAATGAGGCAATATGAGTTTCCCTGACCGGACGTAGTGCGTGGAAATTTGACCTGAACTAGGCTACGGTCCTCCATTTAATGGCATTTCTATCTCTGGGACCCCAATGTATATTGTAAAATCAAACTTAATTCAACTCTGAGACATTGGTTCCAAACCATAATTTAGCTGGGGACCCCCTGGAACTCCCTCAAGGACCCCTACGGGTCCCCGGACCCCACTTTGGGAACCACTGCAGTAGAGTATTTAGTTCCTGCAGTAACACTCTGTTACTTTCTCCGCATCGCTCCAGGTCTTTGGTACAACGAAAAATACACTTTCAAATATAGAGATAGGAGAGAGAGAACCCTCCCCAAAAAAGATCACTTCCAATTTCTGTTAGGCTATAAATACTGTATCCTCCTGAATTCTGTGTCCTGATTGGATTAGATTAGTGTCCCGACAGGAACATGTATGTTCTGTTTACTAAAGAGCTGAGGTGGGGAGACCCCTGTTAGATGTGGTTTTCAACCAGTGGTCCTTGAGGGGGTTCCAGGTGGTCCCGTAAAAAGAGTGGGTTCAAACAGTTCAAAGCTGATGTTGTGTGGGAGTTGTGACTCACAACTCCCACACAACACACAATCAGCTTTGAACTGTGACTAATAGCAGGCGTGTGTGTGCTCACTGCCAGTGTGCCCAGTTTTAATTCCCACACAGCAAACCAAAACCCAACAAAAACCAACAAACAGACGCCATGTCTACTCATTTAATGAGAGACTTTGGGCTTGTTTTTAGCCTGTAAATATTGATAGTTGAGGTATGCTTATTTGAGCTTGCATCATAAATGATGTTTAAACATTTGGATGTCAAACATTTTCTTGTCAATAACCCACAAATTAAAACTATGTATTTAATGTCCCTAGCTGGATCCCTATCGGAAAATACTCTCTCTCTCTCTCTCTCTCTCTCTCTCTCTCTCTAGGAAGAACAAAGCGTTCGTTAGGAAAGAAGCAGCATAAGGAGCAGGAGGCTGTGGGGAGAGCGTTTATTCCCAGTAGGCTACAGCTGTTGTGTTCTGGTGTTCTGTCAGTGACCACGTGAGAGGGTCTCTGACACTGTTCTGATGTTCTGGTACATCTGTCAGTGACCACGTGAGAGGGTCTCTGACACTGTTCTGATGTTCTGGTACATCTGTCAGTGACCACGTGAGAGGGTCTCTGACACTGTTCTGATGTTCTGTCAGAGACCACGTGAGAGGGTCTCTGACACTGTTCTGATGTTCTGTCAGAGACCACGTGAGAGGGTCTCTGACACTGTTCTGATGTTCTGTCAGAGACCACGTGAGAGGGTCTCTGACACTGTTCTGATGTTCTGTCAGTGACCACGTGAGAGGGTCTCTGACACTATTCTGATGTTCTGTCAGTGACCACGTGAGAGGGTATCTGACACTGTTCTGATGTTCTGTCAGAGACCACGTGAGAGGGTCTCTGACACTGTTCTGATGTTCTGTCAGAGACCACGTGAGAGGGTCTCTGACACTGTTCTGATGTTCTGTCAGCGACCACGTGAGAGGGTCTCTGCACTGTTCTGATGCTCTTGTAATGGCTGAAGTGAGTAATGTGTATTTTGTAATACAAATCCAAACTCTAACTAAAGTTTTCAAATAATTGTAGTGGAGTAAAAGTACAATATTTCAATCCGTACATTAGTTACTTTCTACCGCTGCCTGTCACCATTAACAATTTAAGTTGACGATTAATTGTTACACCAATAATTGCCATTAACGATTTAATTGTGTGTGTGATGAGTGTGTGTTTCGTTTTTTTTGCATTGAACATTGGAACGTTACAATTTGTATTTCGGTTTGGCCTTTCAGGCTTCCTAATCACAAATTGCACAGAGCAGATAACTTAAATATATAGTACAAAATTGCGGAAATAGTTGTTTACATACAAGCTTACAGAGGGCGCGTTCGGAAATAGCGCACTGAGCGCACTGTGCGCTAATAGGCGAACTAATAGGCGAGTGCGCTCCCGGTGCGCACTTCCGAACACACCCAGAGTCACAAAGGCTCAATCTCAGTTGGCTCCCTCAAGCCCTGAGCCCTGAACCCTCATTGACTTTAGTGACGTCAGCTGTAAGTGCTTAAGGGTGAGAGGCTGCAAGGGCTCCTCATTGTTGTAAAAGGAATGGGACAGCACTTTGAAGATGAGAAGATAAGTCCGCCTTAGATCAACAAAAATACAATCAATATAGGCATCAGCAGATTTTTTTTTTTTATGAGATAACCCAGAATACAGAAATATGCAAGTTTTCATGTCCATCTCAGCTTAGCCTATTAATATTACGTCTATTAGTATTTATGCTGATATTTTTATTATTTGTTTTGTAAATACACTTTCCTGTGTGATAGGGGTTGTAAATATTATTCATTATAAATAGCATTTCCATATTATTTTACTAGTCATTTCTCATCAGGTTTCCCTTATTATTATTATTCAATGAATATATAGTATCCTAGTATCCTAACATTTGATCTCTCTTTGAGAACAGTGAGAATGCACTGTTGTTTGTTGACATTCTAACCACGATTCATAACTAATTTGCATATTTAAATGATTGGCATTCGGAGGCATAAATCCGTCAAATCTTCCTCCAACCATCCTACTGCTAATGGTTGATGGCAATGCTGCTTTTGGACTGGCCTCTAACCTGAAACTTGCCGGGCTTGGTTGTACCTACCGGGGGCATAACCCCCACCGGTATAGTCCTCAGGGTCACAGAGGCACACAAGTCTCCCCACCACGACAAGGTAGCAACAACAGGGGAGGTTCCCCTGCTAACGTGGCCCAGGAAAGAGAAGTCTGGAACTCTCTGCAACCCGACTTCGGATGAGCGGATGAAGATGAATGGATGGATGAATTTGCAACACATTAAAGGGATTGTGACATTAAAAATAAATGAATTAATGTCACATGTGAAACCTTTAAGGAGTAGGAAACGCACAACATAATTGTAGCGACAGAGCTGTGTGATGGAGTCTACCTGGAGGAGACAGAGCTGTGTGATGGAGTCTACCTGGAGGTGACAGAGCTGTGTGATGGAGTCTACCTGGAGGAGACAGAGCTGTGTGATGGAGTCTACCTGGAGGTGGGAGATGTGTGATGGAGTCTACCTGGAGGAGACAGAGCTGTGTGATGGAGTCTACCTGGAGGTGACAGAGCTGTGTGATGGAGTCTACCTGGAGGTGACAGAGCTGTGTGATGGAGTCTACCTGGAGGTGACAGAGCTGTGTGATGGAGTCTACCTGGAGGAGACAGAGCTGTGTGATGGAGTCTACCTGGAGGTGGGAGATGTGTGATGGAGTCTACCTGGAGGAGACAGAGCTGTGTGATGGAGTCTACCTGGAGGTGACAGAGCTGTGTGATGGAGTCTACCTGGAGGTGACAGAGCTGTGTGATGGAGTCTACCTGGAGGTGACAGAGCTGTGTGATGGAGTTAGGCTTGGGCGATATTGATTTTTTGATATCGGTATTGATAACGTGAATAATATTGCGATTATCGGTATGATCGATTATCAGCCTTTTTAATTTGGCTGGAACCCGAAATGCTGCCAAACAGCAGTATTCCCAGATGTTCTTTTACGAACCAACTTGCTAGGACTTGTTACTCTCACCGGCGCCATGTTTTGTTTGCTTTCCTGGGCGGAGGCGTTCCGACAATGCTGCTTTCGCCTCGTCGCCGTAATTCAGCGTCAGTGCCAGTCAATGCATGGACACTAAGTTATTAGGCAAATTATAGTTGTTTAAAATTAAATACTTGTAAATTCATCTCACAGACACACACATACAGTAATGTAGATGTTTATTTAAAAGAAAATCCATATTTACATGACGGTAAAATTACGATATTGGGTATTATCGGTATTCGATATTATTTATATACTCCACGATATTACCGATATTGATTTCAAATATCGCGATAAACGGTAATATCGATATATTGCCCAAGCCTAGATGGAGTCTACCTGGAGGTGACAGAGCTGTGTGATGGAGTCTACCTGGAGGTGGGAGAGCTGTGTGATGGAGTCTACCTGGAGGTGACAGAGCTGTGTGATGGAGTCTACCTGGAGGTGACAGAGCTGTGTGATGGAGTCTACCTGGAGGTGACAGAGCTGTGTGATGGAGTCTACCTGGAGGTGACAGAGCTGTGTGATGGAGTCTACCTGGAGGAGACAGAGCTGTGTGATGGAGTCTACCTGGAGGTGACAGAGCTGTGTGATGGAGTCTACCTGGAGGAGACAGAGCTGTGTGATGGAGTCTACCTGGAGGTGGGAGAGCTGTGTGATGGAGTCTACCTGGAGGTGACAGAGCTGTGTGATGGAGTCTACCTGGAGGTGGGAGAGCTGTGTGATGGAGTCTACCTGGAGGTGGGAGATGTGTGATGGAGTCTACCTGGAGGTGGGAGATGTGTGATGGAGTCTACCTGGAGGTGGGAGATGGCCTGCAACAGCTTCAGGCGCGTCTGCAGAGTACAGGAACAAGAAGACTGGAATTGACTGAGACACTGCTGCAGCCAGGGGATGTCCTCCCAGAGGTAGGTCACCTGGCCTCTGTGACCCTGAGGACTATACCGGTGGGGGTTATGCCCCCGGTAGGTACAACCAAGCCCGGCAGGTTTCAGGTTAGAGGCCAGTCCAAAAGCAGCATTGCCATCAACCATTAGCAGTAGGATGGTTGGAGGACGATTTGACGGATTTATGCATTTGTCATACATACATTTGTCATACATATGAATGGTGTTTTTGATGTTATTCTATGAAGTCACAATATTTTGATGAAATGGTTCATGAAAGTCTGATCAGTGTGTTTGATATCATTAACAAACAACAATGTAAATATTATACATTTTGGGGACAAGTAATTTTCGTGATATGCAAATGTGGGCATATTCAATATATATTAAGCTAATTTGCATATTCAAATTAAGTTTCAGAGAAACTTGTAATACAAAAAAGTTTAGTTTTCATGTTAAGATTCATTGTGGAAAGTTTCATTGTGATAGGACAAAAAAAAAGAAAAAGCCCATTAGGGTGTTTAGTTTTCTCGAGGTATTAGCACACATCTTGAATTGATGAGAATTAAACATATTTCCGCATCTAGGATTTCTTAGGACTTTTAGTATGTTATTCTAGACACCTCATAGAGATGATCTATGGTGAAAAAAAATCTATTTTAATTAGTCTGTCTGGAAATGCTACTTTGCCTGGACTATATCTGATTGACAGCTCCATACATCCAAACAGAAAAGTCCAATCTGATTGACAGCCCATACATCCAAACAGAAAAGTCCTCTCTGATTGACAGCCCATACATCCAAACAGAAAAGTCCTCTCTGATTGACAGCCCATACATCCAAACAGAAAAGTCCAATCTGATTGACAGCCCCATACATCAAAACAGAAAAGTCCTATCTGATTGACAGCCCATACATCCAAACAGAAAGGTCCAATTTGATTGACACACATGTAGAAAAGTCCTATCTGATTGCATTAAACAACGTTAAACTCACTGACTTTGCCACTCACTTTATACATAACAAGGCAGAGAGACTGGGGGCGCCCACCCCGTTGGCCCAGCGGTCCAGGTGCGTATACACATAGCCTAACAGCGTGCCATGGGTTCGAATCCCGACGTCCTTTGCCGCGTTCCACTACTGGTCTTCACTGTGTACTATAAATGAAGGCATGGAAAATCCCCCAAATTTTCACAAAATAAAGTCTGTGTGTGTCTGTGTGTGTGTGTGTGTGTGCAGGATAGCTGTATATGACCTTGTGCACTGCAGTGCACACATGTGTAGTGTGAGTGTATAGTAGGGGTATGTGTGTGTGTGTGTGTGTGTGTGTGTGTGTGTGTGTGTGTGTGTGTGTGTGTGTGTGTGTGTGTGTGTGTGTGTGTGTGTGTGTGCGCGCGCGGTGATGGATAGGTCCATGCTGAAAGCACTGAGGCATGTGGTCCTGTTGTCATTGTCAACCATTACATAACATTCCACTGCAGTGAAAGAACACTGCAGTGGACCCCCAGTGCACATAGTTATAGTCAGGGTGTTCTCTACTCTACCCCTGGTGGCTCAGGGGTAGAGTAGAGAACACTGTTAGTCAGGGTGTTCTCTACTCTAACCCTGGTGGCTCAGGGGTAGAGTAGAGAACACTGTTAGTCAGGGTGTTCTCTACTCTAACCCTGGTGGCTCAGGGGTAGAGTAGAGAACACTGTTAGTCAGGGTGTTCTCTACTCTACCCCTGGTGGCTCAGGGGTAGAGTAGAGAACACTGTTAGTCAGGGTGTTCTCTACTCTACCCCTGGTGGCTCAGGGGTAGAGTAGAGAACACTGTTAGTCAGGGTGTTCTCTACTCTACCCCTGGTGGCTCAGGGGTAGAGTAGAGAACACTGCAGTGGACCCCCAGTGCACATAGTTAGTCAGGGTTTTCTACTCTGGTGGCTCAGGGGTAGAGTGGCTGGATGGTTAGTCAGGGTGTTCTACTCTACCCCTGGTGGCTCAGGGGTGGGGTGGACTGGGGCGGCGGTGGCTCAGGGGCAGAGTGGCTGGATGGGAACCGCAAGGTTGCCAGCCCGAACCCGGGCTCCCTCAGAGTTAGTCTTGCTCAAGTGTCCTTGAGCAAGACTCTGAACCCCTAATTGCTCCTGATGTGCTGGTTGGTGGCGGATAAAGGCGCTATATAAATTTACCATTTACCACTGCAGTGGTAACCAAATGGACCCCCATCCAACACGCACAGTAAATATACTGTGTTACTTTACACCAGTGGTTCCCAAAGTGGGGTCCGGGGACCCCCAGGGGTCCCTCCAGGGGGTCCCCAGCTAAATGATAGTTAGGAACCAAATGGACCCTTATGGGTCTGTAACTCAGAGAGTGTACAAATGGAACCAAATGGACCCATGTACAAATGGAACCAAATGGACCCATGTACAAATGGAACCAAATGGACCCTAACGGGTCAATTTGGTTCCATTTGTACACTCTCAGAGTTAAATTAACATTGATTTTACAATATAAATTGTTTATTGCCATTTAATGCAATTAAATGGGGGTCCGTAGCCAAATTAAAGGGTTTGCAACTTTGCGCGACAGCTTGGCTGACAACACTGCAGAGCTCAAGAACCTGATGTTGGATAGGAATTTGTGGAGGTCAGGCAGCGATCCAGGAATCCCGAGTTGGTGTTGGCTAGACCTCACTCTCGCAGCAAGTATTACCGGTATTTGAATTTAAATCCTGAATTATATTTAGCCAATTTTGAATTGGAATACTGAAAAGTTATTTTTTTAAATCTAATTTGAAATAACTTTCAAATGCCTTTAATTATAGTTATGTTAACTTTATTTATTTATTATGAACGGAATATAAATTATTTGGACATAAAAAAGACAATAACATTTTAATACTATACTCATTAAGCTACTAATTTAGAGTAGTAATTAAAGCGGGTCATGTTTGCATGTTTGAAACTGTAACAGCTGAAATCGATAAAATATCAGTATTCCGATATTAACCTGAGGGCCACATTAAGTGAAGGTGGGGGCCGCATGTGGCCCCTGTATGCCAGTTGCCCATGTATGGCCTAATTCATGTCAAACTGGGGGTCCTTGAAATTAAACAGGTTGAGAATCACTGCTAGAGCCGTAAAAATAATCTTCTCTTATATATGGGGGTCCCTGACACATCTCTTCAAATGTCTATATCTCTTCTAATTAGTGTCAATTTGGGAACGTTTGGGAACCACTGCTTTACACCACCTGTTGTACCTGTTTTACTGATTGCGTTCTTGTTTGCTATACGTAACGTACAGCATGTGTCGTCTCAAGAATCAAATAGTCTCACAATGGAGCAGACAATTTTTCACTGACACTGTCAGTGACAGTATTATTACCTACCCAAGTACGTCACGTTGTGATAGAGGAATGTGTCATTACGTTACCAGTCAGTTACGCCTCTAGGTTCTGTGCTCTGACAATTACATTACAAGAGGCCTATAACTGGCAACCAATGTTCTGTACTGCATGATACAGACTATACATTCTGTACATTCTATACTGTACGTCTTCAGTACATTCCATGTAATGAAACCGGAGAAGACGACAAAAGGGAGACGGTGCCCTCCGAGCCACGGCAGCCATGCACGTTCTGCCCGAGTGGAGTTGTGGCCGCCTGCCTGCATGCAGCGGAGCGGCATTCTCCCTCTGCTCCATTCCGTTGGAACTCGGAGAACTCAGAAGAGAGCATAAGGTCACACAGTGACACACCACACCAGCCCTCATGTGTGTCTATCACTACTTCTCCAAAGCTATAGTGCTACACACCGACAGCCACAACACCACAGGGAGCGACCATGACCATTAAAAAAAACATTCTACTTCTCATGCCACGGTGTCACCAAATTTGACCAAAATGTGGAATGTCTATAGACACCATCCATTACAAGATGTGTCACTGGTTTATTTCTAAATTGGCCTGGAAAGAAGAAACTCTCATCAGGAGTAAATTCCCCATCTCTTTTACACATACAGGTATGTGTCGATGATGTGTATTATTGGGTTAATTCATGTATGCTATGTTGATGAATTGTATAAATAAATAGGACCACAATAGAAACAATTTCCCAGGTTTTTTGTGTTATCCCTGACACTTGTCCTTGTCATTAGTGTGTCACTCAAACAATAAGTCCTCCACTCTCCCTCTCTCTCTCTCTTTCTCTCTCACACACCTTTCCCTCCTTCCCCTGCATTTTTCATAAGCATATTCTCTATGCATCTCTCTCTCACACCTTTCCCTCCTTCCCCTATGCATTTTTCATAAGCATATTATCTATATGCATCTCTCTCTCTCCTCACCACCTATACTCTATGCATCTCTCTCTCTCTGTCTCTCTCTCTCTCTCTCTCTCCCCCCACCACATATATTCGCTATGCATGTCTCTCTCCTCAGCCTACCGTTTTCTCTCCCTCTCTCTCTGCCAGCTCAGCAGAATCAATCCTCATTACTCTATCCACTGCACCAGACTGTGCATGAGTGAGTATGTGTGTGTGTGTGTGTGTGTGTGTGTGTGCACACACAACTGCCATTACAAGGAGAGGGATGGTACGGTTACATCATAAAGAGAGGACAGGACATGACCTCAGTGCAGAGACCCTGCGTTAATGTACCCGTCACAGCAGGACAATTATAGGCTGTTGCCTTTAACCAGGGCTGGTCCACTGCTGTTTTTAACAGCACATTGATGTAGATAATTATATGCAGGCTTTTTTTCAACCAACCAAATGTCAAATAAGTGTCAGGTAACACCATCACGCGAGATGTTGGCCTATAATATTTGACAGTGCAGAAGCATAATTGAATTGATGCAATGATGCCTATGGCATTAAAGAGTGTCCTCTATAGGGCCTGCCCACCAGGCATCAGGCTGGTGGGCAGGCCTACACAGTGCCCACTGCCTACTATAGGCAGTGGGCACTGTGTCTAATCAGGCTGGTGGTGTAGGCACTGCCTACACAGTGCCCACTGCCTACTATAGGCAGTGGGCACTGTGTCTAATCAGGCTGGTGATGTAGGCAGTGGGCATTGTGTCTAATCAGGCTGGTGATGTAGGCAGTGGGCACTGTGTCTAATCAGGCTGGTGATGTAGGCAGTGGGCACTGTGTCTAATCAGGCTGGTGGTGTAGGCAGTGGGCACTGTGTCTAATCAGGCTGGTGGTGTAGGCAGTGGGCACTGTGTCTAATCAGGCTGGTGATGTAGGCAGTGGGCATTGTGTCTAATCAGGCTGGTGATGTAGGCAGTGGGCACTGTGTCTAATCAGGCTGGTGGTGTAGGCAGTGGGCACTGTGTCTAATCAGGCTGGTGATGTAGGCAGTGGGCACTGTGTCTAATCAGGCTGGTGGTGTGGGCACCGGGTAGTGGGCACTGTGTCTAATCAGGCTGGTGGTGTAGGCACCGGGCAGTGGGCACCGTGTCTAATCAGGCTGGTGGTGTGGGCACCGGGCAGTGGGCACCGTGTCTAATCAGGCTGGTGGTGTGGGCACCGGGCAGTGGGCACAGTGTCTAATCAGGCTGGTGGTGTGGGCACCGTGCAGTGGGCACCGTGTCTAATCAGGCTGGTGGTGTGGGCACCGGGCAGTGGGCACCGTGTCTAAGTAGCTCGTGAACGTTATAAGCCACAGAAAGCGTGCATGAATCGGCCCCTTGTGGTGCTGCTGATCCAACACGTGTACCTCTTCTGAACGTGACACAAACAAAACACGCCAGCCGACCTCGCTCGCTCACCCCACAACAGTGACACATCAAACAGAACACACCAGCCCACAATAGGCTGCCTTTTCCCACCGCGCTGCACCAATGTGCACCATGCATGCAGTGCTGACATAATAGAACGCTGAGCAGTGGTGGAATTTGGAAAGTACATTTACTCACCGGTCCGGTAGGTAGTGTACTTATATTACTGTAAGCACAACTTCGAGGTATTTGTACTCTTTCTTCTGCTCCGCTACATTTCAGAGGCAAATATTGTACATTTAATACTCCACTACAAACTTTTGTCACTTTTTACTTTCTAGATTTAGGAAAACCACTTCAGACCCTATACATTTCAGCCATTTGAAAATAGCCAACCTACAAGCTCACAATTTGTCGAGATGCAACGCATTTTGACCTTGTAGGTCTGCTATTTTCAAAAGCTTTTTATACATTTGAAACTTGCAATGGGACATTCTACACAATATGAACGCACGCGCACATGCACACACACGTAAATTGTTTTTTTTTTGTACAGTTTTTTATTGGCATCCTTTTTTTCCAAGAGTTGTTCAAATAATCAAAACGACTTATAAACAGATAAATTACTGTATGGCTCTGATACACAGCGAGAGAAGACTTTAACAGGAACGTACCATCTCTTCCTGGACTGAACCAAGTCGCCCCCGTCCCCCTCCTCCCCTAAAACCCCTATTATTCTAACTGGCCATTATCATGTCCCGGACCGTACCAACTAAGGTTCTATGAATGTACTCAGATCTGTATAGACAATGACGTGACTGAAACCATTTGGAAAACAAACAAGGAGAATCAGTGACTCTGCTCTGCGAGCTATAGCTAATTGTAGGCTGTAACTGCCAAAATCTAAAATGCCATGCATGCTTATAGAACTGGCTGTCAGTCACATCATCTGCAAAGTTGGAACAATAGCTAGCTAGTGTGTGTGTGTGTGTGTGTGTGTGTGTGTGTGTGTGTGTTTTAACCCAACCATTTATAAGTATGACCTTCAGACCGGAGTCAAAACTATTATTTTAAAAGTGATTGCTCAGCATTTGTTTGTTTTCACCTATATACCAGCAAAACGAGATGTGTCCCTCCCCCCCCCCCCCCCCCCCCCCCGGCGGGGCACCACCAGACAGTGGTCCTTGTCCTTGAGGCGGTTCCAGGTGGTCCCCATGCTAAAGTTGGTAACCAAATGGACCCTTATAGATATGTAACTCTTGAGAGTGTTAAATGAAACCATATGGACCAGTTATTACCAATTATGGAAAAATTAAATAAAACAAAAATAAATTTGTGCCTAGGCACTTCCAGTCATATTTTTGAGTGACATTTTCGGCGCACAGGACAGCCCGTGGCTCCCAGGTGACACCAGGTGCATAATAAGTGGAACGATTGAAAGTCATTGTAAATGTCTCTGTCGGACGGGGAAACAAGTCAAATCGAAACATGGCGCCGTCTGTCTGCTGCATTCGATGCTTCCGTGTGGCGTTGCTGTAGTTTGATGAAGTACAGGGCCCGTCAACCACAATATGCAGTACTACTAGTGGTTATCAAAGCAGGGGGGGGGGGGACCCTTACATGTCTGTAACTCTGAGCAAAGTGAACCGTTCCTTTCGTCCACTCTCAGAGTTATGGGGGGGATCTTTGAAATGAATTCAGTTTGAGAACCTAAGATATTTATGTGCTTAAACAACTGATACACACACAGACATGTCTCCCAGAGACTAGAGTAAAGGTCCCTGCACACTGCTGCATTTTTTTTCTCCTGACGTTTACAAGCGTCTTCTTTATGTGCAAGAAAGAGACGTTTCCACACCAGACCTGGAATGCAAAGACAATACTTTGTTGTCAGAGTTGGCTGTTGACTTTAAGACGTGAGACGTGATCTCTGCTTTTAGGCGAAGGTCAAGGCCGCCAAGTCACACAAATAACTCATCGACTGCATTGTTTCTTGAAGAGTGAATAATTAGCTCAGGCTCCAACTCACAGATAGCCTATGCACGGACACTGAGGAATTTACTGTGTAACTGCGTTATTGTCAACGCTGGCTCTTTGAAACGCCCTAGGACGTCAAACCGTCCTTGTGAAGAAGTGCAGCTGTCTTCAGTTCACCCTGCTATCTATGGCATGTGTGAGGGGCTGTCGTCAAGTAGGGTTGTCCCGATCGGATCGGGTGATCGGACATCCGGGCCGATCACGTACATTTTCAAATGATCGGAATCAGATCGGGAGCCGAAAAATGTGATCGGGACATCCCTAGTATCAATATTACATCCATATCACGATATTAGACCGGATACTGTCTGTGATTTGGGATATTGTACTAATGTGATATGGCATAAACGTGTTCTATAAAATATAAATATCGGACCGGGAAAAATCGGTATCGGCAGATGCACAAAACCAAATGATCGGAAACGGATCGGGAGCAAAAAAAACGTGATCAAGACATCCCTATTTTCAAGAAAATGTACACAGAATAACTCTTTCTTCTTCCGGCTCGGTGTTACCGATGATACTGATTATATTAAGGCTCTGTTCCATTTAGTGTACAGTGGTTCTCACTCTCAGTGTACAAATGAACCCATAAGTGTCCATGTGGTTCCATGTGTACACTCCCGTACAGACCCATACGGGGCCATTTGGAACCCACTCAAGGACAGTTTGAGACCCAGTAGCAGAGTGTTTTCCAGTGACTCCTTCTTGCAAGGAGTTGCATTTGTGACATGTCCTTAAAACTGGTTTGTTGCAAGGAGTTGTCTTTGTGTGACATGTCCTTAACCCATTCTGACCCGAGATCAGATTCATACGAGGTTTCCACTGGACACACACTGGTCTGATTAACCCATTCTGACCTGAGATCAGATTCTAAAAATGTCAGTCGTTCGATTTTTTTCAAAAATAGCAGACCTACAAGCTCGTATCGCGCCACTCGGTGGCGCGATATGAGCTTGTAGATCTGCTATTTTTAAATAGCTAAAGCACGACATGATGCTGACACCAAAATGGGTTCCCGTTCAGAATGGCTTAAAACTGGTTTGTTGCAAGGAAGTTGCATTGGTGCGGTTAATTGGGC
>NC_139706.1:7421396-7431396 GCF_964188405.1 Protomyctophum parallelum | reverse complement strand
AGAGCCTGTAGACACTGTTACAGTAACGTTAATGATGAACTCCAGAGCCTGTAGACACTGTTACAGTATAACATTAATGATGAGCTCTAGAGCCTGTAGACTCTGTACAGTATAACATTAATGATGAGCTCTAGAGCCTGTAGACTCTGTACAGTATAACATTAACATTAATGATGAGCTCTAGAGCCTGTAGACTCTGTACAGTATAACATTAACATTAATGATGAGCTCTAGAGCCTGTAGACTCTGTACAGTATAACATTAACATTAATGACGAGCTCTAGAGCCTGTAGACTCTGTACAGTATAACATTAACATTAATGACGAGCTCTAGAGCCTGTAGACTCTGTACAGTATAACATTAACATTAATGACGAGCTCTAGAGCCTGTAGACTCTGTACAGTATAACATTAACATTAATGATGAGCTCTAGAGCCTGTAGACTCTGTACAGTATAACATTAACATTAATGATGAGCTCTAGACTAGAGCCTGTAGACTCTGTACAGTATAACATTAACATTAATGATGAGCTCTAGAGCCTGTAGACTCTGTACAGTATAACATTAACATTAATGATGAGCTCTAGAGCCTGTAGACTCTGTACAGTATAACATTAATGATGAGCTCTAGAGCCTGTAGACACTGTTACAGTATAACATTAATGATGAGCTCTAGAGCCTGTAGACTCTGTACAGTATAACATTAACATTAATGATGAGCTCTAGAGCCTGTAGACTCTGTACAGTATAACATTAATGATGAGCTCTAGAGCCTGTAGACTCTGTACAGTATAACATTAACATTAATGATGAACTCCAGAGCCTGTAGACTCTGTACAGTATAACATTAATGATGAGCTCTAGAGCCTGTAGACTCTGTACAGTATAACATTAACATTAATGATGAGCTCTAGAGCCTGTAGACTCTGTACAGTATAACATTAACATTAATGATGAGCTCTAGAGCCTGTAGACTCTGTACAGTATAACATTAATGATGAGCTCCAGAGCCTGTAGACTCTGTACAGTATAACATTAATGATGAGCTCCAGAGCCTGTAGACTCTGTACAGTATAACATTAATGATGAGCTCTAGAGCCTGTAGACTCTGTACAGTATAACATTAATGATGAGCTCTAGAGCCTGTAGACTCTGTACAGTATAACATTAATGATGAGCTCTAGAGCCTGTAGACTCTGTACAGTATAACATTAATGATGAGCTCTAGAGCCTGTAGACTCTGTACAGTATAACATTAATGATGAGCTCTAGAGCCTGTAGACTCTGTACAGTATAACATTAATGATGAGCTCTAGAGCCTGTAGACTCTGTACAGTATAACATTAATGATGAGCTATAGAGCCTGTAGACTCTGTACAGTATAACATTAATGATGAGCTCTAGAGCCTGTAGACTCTGTACAGTATAACATTAATGATGAGCTCTAGAGCCTGTAGACTCTGTACAGTATAACATTAATGATGAGCTCTAGAGCCTGTAGACTCTGTACAGTATAACATTAATGATGAGCTCTAGAGCCTGTAGACTCTGTACAGTATAACATTAATGATGAGCTCTAGAGCCTGTAGACTCTGTACAGTATAACATTAATGATGAGCTCTAGAGCCTGTAGACTCTGTACAGTATAACATTAATGATGAGCTCTAGAGCCTGTAGACTCTGTACAGTATAACATTAATGATGAGCTCTAGAGCCTGTAGACTCTGTACAGTATAACATTAATGATGAGCTCTAGAGCCTGTAGACTCTGTACAGTATAACATTAACATTATGGTTGAAAAAAGGAGCGTAGAGTGAGAGCGGACGCATGACATATGTCGCGTGTGCTTATGCAGGCAATTTTGAGGTATTTGTACTTTACTTGAGTATTATTACTTCTACTCCACATTTCAGAGACAAATATTGTACTTTTACTCCACTAGACATATCACGTGTGTGCGTGCACTATCTGAGCCTCGTCCATGCAGTGTGTGTGTGTGTGTGTGTGTGTGTGCGTGTGTGTGTGTGTGTACCTCTCGACACACGGCAGCTATCTGAGCCTCGTCCATGCAGTGTGTGTGTGTGTGTGTGTGTGTGTGTGTGTGTACCTCTCGACACACAGCAGCGATCTGGGCCTCGTCCATGCAGGTTTCCGTGACGACGTCCGTCAACGACCCTCCGGCCAGGTACTCCATAACGACCCATAGCTCCTCCCCCACCAGGTAACTATAGCAACAAGACACACCAGGTAACTATGGCAACAAGACACACCAGGTAACTATGGCAACAAGACACACCAGGTAACTATGGCAACAAGACACACCAGGTAACTATGGCAACAAGACACACCAGGTAACTATAGCAACAAGACACACCAGGTAACTATAGCAACAAGACACACCAGGTAACTATGGCAACAAGACACACCAGGTAACTATGGCAACAAGACACACCAGGTAACTATGGCAACAAGACACACCAGGTAACTATGGCAACAAGACACACCAGGTAACTATGGCAACAAGACACACCAGGTAACTATGGCAACAAGACACACCAGGTAACTATAGCAACAAGACACACCAGGTAACTATAGCAACAAGACACACCAGGTAACTATGGCAACAAGACACACCAGGTAACTATGGCAACAAGACACACCAGGTAACTATAGCAACAAGACACACCAGGTAACTATAGCAACAAGACACACCAGGTAACTATGGCAACAAGACACACCAGGTAACTATAGCAACAAGACACACCAGGTAACTATAGCAACAAGACACACCAGGTAACTATGGCAACAAGACACACCAGGTAACTATGGCAACAAGACACACCAGGTAACTATAGCAACAAGACACACCAGGTAACTATAGCAACAAGACACACCAGGTAACTATGGCAACAAGACACACCAGGTAACTATGGCAACAGTAATAAACAGTTCATCACACACCGGGTAACTATAGCAACAGTAATAAACAGTTCATCACACACCAGGTAACTATAGCAACAGTAATAAACGGTTCATCACACACCAGGTAACTATGGCAATGACACACAGTTCACATGAAATAAAGAACGTAATAAGATATCACGACTGAAAATGTTTCTCAGATGCTACATGGTTGCCACAGCGACTGTCTAGCATCTGAGTGTGTGTGTGTGTGTGTGTGTGTGTACCTGTCCAGGTAATTGACTATATTTGGGTTCTTGTTTTCCCTCATCACCAGTATCTCATTGATGATCAGTTCCTTCTTGGGCTGCTGCTGTAGATTCATCTGTTTAATGGCCACCTGCACACACACACCCATGCAGTGGTGAATAACATTCAGCAGAGCAGCAGCACCCTCTAGTGTCCACCACGATGAATCACAGCGCCGTTGTGTGGAAGAGTGATTGACAGGTGCTTGCCAGCGTATTATTGGTTGAAACTGGTCGGTATTTGACGATGTGATTACACATTATGTTTTAGTTTGACAGGAAGTCATTAAGATTGGACTATAGATATAAAAATACACACATTTTATTCTAGTCATTTATTTTTATTTCATGAGAGACAGAGAGAGAGAGAGAGAGAGAGAGAGAGAGAGAGAGAGAGAGAGAGAGACACACAGGGAGAGAGAGAGAATGCATCTACTGTACCTCTTGTCCAGTAGCGATGTCTATAGCAGTGTAAACCGTTCCAGAGGCTCTGTGGACAAACACAACATTAATGCACTGATAAAATAATAAAACATTGAAAGCATTTTCCATCATTCATTCATAGCCTATTCTCTCGAGACAGACTGTAGACACCGTCATTCACCGACGTCAGCAGATGTATCAGGAGGTGGGGAGGGGGGGGCATGCGTTAGTCTGACGTCCCGTTAGTCCACATACGTTGCCGTAGTCCACAAGACTCACCCGGGGGTTCCGTGTGCGGTTAGGGTTAGTAATGTGGGATTATTGGGGGATTATTGGGACTTCAGACTGAGAGCTCTGGTTGTCTGTCTACACAAGACTAGTGCAATCCTACAGGTTCCATACAGTAGCTCCCCTCTAGTAAACGGACTGTGGGCGCAGACAGACAGACTTACCCCTGTCCGATCTTCTCAAAGCGTGTGTACTTCTTCTTGGGGTCTCCCACACTCACTATGCTCCCTGAGAGGGGGACGAGAGAGGGAGAGAGAGAGAGAGAGAGAGAGAGAGAGAGAATGAGAGAATGAGAGAGAATGAGTGAGCAGAGTTATTTGACTTTGACTCAAAACAACAGACAGTAACTTATAGAGGATTTGACAAGAACGAAGGACAGAAATACCACAGTGAGAGTGAAAAAGAGAGGGAGGGGGGAGAGAGGGAGAGGGACAGAGAAAGGGAGAGTCAAAGAAAAAGAGTCAAGAAGCGAGAACAACAAGGAGCATTACATCTGTGGACTGCGAGTGAGGGACTCCAACTGTCCAACAGCAACACACAGAGAGAGAGAACATCACCGCAGAACTGGAACTGTGACACACTGTAAAAATCCTGATGGCTAATTTAACTCTGATCGTTTACAAACAGAACCAAAATGGACCTCCATTTGTACGTCTCAGGAGGCCCACAACTGGATAAATTAACACTGGTGGATTTTACTGCGTGGAAGTTCATGGAACACAAGACAATAGGCTCTCTATGCACACAGAATAACTCCTCCTACCTCCGGCCGCTTCCCTACTTCCTTCACAGGTGTTATCAATGATAGTAATTAAGGCTCTGTTCCATTTAGTGTGCAGTGGCTCTCACACGTTTTTAATTTCATATCTCTGAGAGTGTAAAAAACGTGTACACTCTCAGAGTTACACACCTGTATACGGGTCCATTTGGAACCCACTCAAATGGCCCATACCACTCAAGACACTTTGAGACCCACTGGAGTGTTTCCAGTGAGCCAACATGCAACAATAGAACGTCGCAGTCCCTCCCCCTTTCATGACGACGCCAGGCCCAGGAAATTAATCCCAATGCATTTTTCCCATAGACATTTCATAAAGCATTTATTTAAAGACCTTTTAAGCGTCGTACGAAGCCAACTCGAGTCGTGATAAATCATGACAACAAACACAATATTTTGGACCAAACAAATTATTACAAAGAAGAAAAACTAATTGTGGTAACCTGCCGGTTTTTTTCTACTTTCTAATTCTTTGTTTGGCCCAAAACATTGTGTTTATTGTCATGATTTGTCACGACAAAGGTTGGCTTTGTCCGCAGCGTAAACGTCTTTAAATAAATACTTACTGAAAAGCCTATGAGGAAAATGAACGGGGATTTCTTTTCCGGGTCTCTCGAGGAACAAAGCTTTCATTAGCATCAGCGGTAACACCTGTGAAGGAAGTATAGGGAAGGTGCCCCCATGCTCTTTCGGTGTGTATGCATGGAGCCCACTAGAGCATAATTAGGAGTAGAATTCCACGCACGTCACACTGGGTTTAGATCAATGGAGCATGCTTGTCTGGTGGTGACGGAGTGACGGAGAATACCAAGGAGAGAGAAGGAGAAGCAGAGAAACAGATGGCCCGGTCGGGACAGCAGAATGGAACAACAGAACACAGCAGGCCTCTCGGGTTGAGCGAGAGTTGCACACGACGGGAACACACGTGGTCCAAAGGGCCAGGCGGTTTATACTTAAAGGAGAATTCCATGCTAGAAGAAGGCTTTCTTACCTTTATTTGTAGTCGTTACGTCCCCACCGAAGAGGTCCAGGTGTTATTTTGTGCAAAAGCGCATTATTGGCTGTTTCCCATATCATAAACCCTCAATGAATTGAATTGCATTGAATTGGGCATTGGGTTTTTGTGCTAACTCAAAAATGTTTTTTTTTTGTATCCTCTCTTCATAATGTAAATAGTATCCCAAGCGGCACACTTTACTACTTATTTAGATATGCGAATTAGCACAAAAACCCAACCCCCATTGAGGACTTACAGTATATTAGGGGAAATAGCCAACAATGCACTTTTGCACAAAAAAACACCTGGACCTCTTTGGTGGGGACGTAACAATTACAAACAAAGCTAGTCCGAAATTCTCCTTTAAAGGCGTATTCTTCATAGTCCAGTTTTTCGGTAGTAAAACCAGAGAGAATGTGTTGTATGAGCTGTGGTGGTGACCATGTCAGTGACGTCATGTTGTATAGTTGTGTGAGCGGTGACTGTCAGTGACGTCATGTTGTATATAGTTTTCGGTGGTCAACCTCTTCACCGAAAACTGGACTATGTATGAATAGGTTCCGTGCCCGTGTCGCACACACACCGGAAAAGATCTACCAGGTCACTGCGCGTCACGCTGCGAGCTCGTAGATCAGCGATATGTGTGCGCGCCGCGCGGCACGCAACAGAGTATAACTCAGACATGGCAACCTTCACCGAGTCACTCGGTAACCACAAGAGATTGGACGGATATAAAGAAAGACAGGAGAGGAAGACCAATCAGACGTGAGGGTTTTTTTTTGGGGGGGGGGGGGTATGGGGGGGACAGACTACAGTGGATTGTAGCAGGTCTGTCAGTCACTGGAGAGACAGCCAGACTTGCAGTATCCAGATCTTACCAGTAGAGGGGGACCTTAGCACGTCTGGAGAAGCGTGTGGGGGCATGGTTTAAGAAAATACATACTTGCATATTATTTAGAGAGAACAAAAAATGTAATCAATAATACAAAATAATAAAAACGAATAAAAAAGCTTTTGGGGCATGATGTTTTTATGTTATGTTAATGTATGTTCATCTACATTGCCACTGCAACAGGCATTATCAATTGTGGTTTTCACGCCAAGGAACGCCCATAAATATATCATATTTTGTTCCAGGGACCCCCAGACCCTAACCCTGAGTTAAAAAAAAAATCGCTTTAAAAATGTGTATATTCAAAGATATTTGCACAAATTAGATTTTTCTAAAATAGCAGATCTACAAGCTCATAGGTTGGCATGGAGTGACGCGCTTGTGTACTTGTATGTATATCTGCAAAAAAAGAAAAAATGTCAATTGAAAATGACAATTTTTCGGAATGAATGTTTTAAGCCAAGGCATTGACTTGTATAGGAAATAACAAGCAAGAATTCCTCACGCTAAGTCGCGTTAGCATTTGACTATAAGAAAGGCAATGCAGAAACTCCAACGTTCTGTCCTCATCACATCACGTTAATTAAAACCCATTTAGACCTGAGGACAATTCTACAAATGTCTTCTAAATCCTGACAGTTTTCGTAAAAACCCATGTTTCTATGCGAGTCGTTCTCAAACATTATCATGTCAAGGACCCCCGAGATTATTATGCAATTGGCTACCGACCATAGGCGGAGCTTGAACTTGACGCCTGGGGGTGCGACTGCTTGGCCAACGACACCCGTTTTTGACCTTTATTTTATTATTTTAGCGTTTTTACAATGCCCTAACCCCTAAAAATGAGTTATTTAGGTAGTACAGCAGCTCACACACATACACACATGCACTACAGCCATACAGCGAGTCATCATATCATGATAAGAGAGATGATTACAAACTACAGTCAGAAGCCAGAAGTTAAGTTAAAAGAAAAAAAAAGAAAAAAAAAACCCTCAAGCTCCGCCCATGCTACCGACCCCAATCTGAACATATGTTGTTCCAGGGACCCCCCCCCCCAGAAGCAAACATTTTCTGTTACAAAACGTTGGCCGTTACAAAACGTTGGCTCGTAGCGCGGCACTCGGTTCCGCGCTATGAGCTTGTAGATCTGCTATTTTTCAGTAGCTAAAGTATGCTTATATAACACCAAAATGGGTTAACAACACGTCAATTAGATCTGGACTGGAGCTGCTATATGTTCTGTCGTTCCATGTGACTGGTGTGTGAACTGGGCTAAATAAAGCCGTGCTGTTTCTAAGTGAATAAAGGAATGACTTGCAGATGACGAGTGTCTCTCTGTCCCAGTAGCCGTTTCATGTTTTTCCTCCCACACAACCTATTTATCATCGCGCTACGACGGATCATGCCGGAGCATTGTTTTATCATTTATGAAGCATAGCAGTGGGCGTGGTTTTCTGGACGACACTGAGAATCGGCCATTCATTTTTCCCCATAGAGATTGACTAAAATATTCATATCAATTATTTAAAGCCTATATAGAATCAAGCCATCCAGGATCCTTTGATCCACGCAAGATGCAAGACGATATCATACTATATATCTGATTGACTTCATTTCCACTTAAATGGTATTCGTTTAGGAGAAAGAAAGTGGCCTGTATACACTGCAAAGCTTTTGTTTAGAGTCAAGCAACATTTCGGTCTCGCGAACATTCTTCAGGCAACTTAAATGGTATAAAAGATACCAGATCGGGTAAATTGCCTGATTACCGATCGAGTCATTTTGAGTGAATATCGGCCGATCGATCGGAGCAACTCTAGTGTGTGTGCAACTGTGCATGCGTGCATGTGTGTATTTATGTGCGTGCACATGCATGTGCGTGTGTGTGCGTGTGCGTGTGGTCTCTTACGTAGCTTCTCCAGTATCTCCTCGTCGGACATCTTCTTCTTCCTGGTCTTGTTGTCCTGCGGGCGGGGCAGGGAGGGGCCCGGGGCGGGGGCGGGGCTAGCGCTGGCCCCTCCCTCTGCGGGGGGAGGGGGGGAGGAGGAGGAGGGAGGGGGCGAGGTGATGGGCGAGGTGGCCGCGTCTTTGGTCGGGGGAGGGGAAGGGGGGAGGAGGGGCTCGATCACCGAACGGGTGTATATCTGAGACGGGGAGAGAGAGAGGGGTGAAAGGTCAAATACGGTCTGAACCAATGACAGGTGTAAATGACAGACAGACAGACAGACAGACAGACAGACAGACAGACAGACAGACAGACAGACAGACAGACAGACAGACAGACAGGTTACACCAGTCTTTGTATTGTACTTAAGTACAGTACTTAAGTAAAGTACAGTACAAAATTAGAACATAGTTGCTTTCCACCACTGGACTTTAACAGCATTATCGCACACTTGTGTGTGTGTGTGTGTGTGTGTGTGTGTGTGTGTGCGTGCGTGTTGGTAGTTCCAGTGAGGTGGACAAAGCCACTCTGTCACCATGGTAACGGCATAGGCGCCACAGTGGCAGACACTTACCCATCCGCCAAGCTCTCTGATAAAGGAGCTGTGTGTGTGTGTGTGTGTGTGTGTGTGTGTGTGTGTGTGTGTGTGTGTGCGTGCGTCTGACTTTAACAGAGGTCTACATGGAAACCTTCAGGTATTTGCTTGGTTGTACAGAGACTACAGAGACTGCAGTTTTTTGGGGCGACTAGACAGCAAACTCCTCCTCAGTGCTTTTATATTACACCCGTTTGTCACTCTGAGAGGGACTACACATGTCTCACTTGGCCGGGTCCATTTGGTTACATTCTGTACTCTTTCAGAGGGGAGGGCACCCTGGAGAACTGTTGCTGGGTAACAGAATGTACGCCTGTACGGAGTATAATGGATGCACTGTATCGCTGTGTTACGTTTACAGTACAATACATTGTGTTTCGTTCAAATCCCCAGGTGTGGAGAAATACGAAGAAAAAAAAGAGCCTTTGGCACCTGGACAATGAGACAACACAAGAGTACAATGGACAGTAATGGAACCATGTCTTTGTGTTATCCTTTTAGCATAGCCTTTTCTTTGCCAGGTGCTCAAAAAGAACCTGGACTACATTTGCACCCACCACTACTGACGACCGTAAAGACGACTTTAGTGGCGACTTCAGTGACGACCTATTCATGATTGGCAAAGTGAGTGACAAAGTGAATTTAATGTTGTTTAAAATCATTTAATTCAATCAAATATGACTGTTCTGTTTGGATGTATGGGCTGTCAAGGCCAGAGAGTAGTTTTTTTGTCACTCAGCATAACTTCCGGGTATGATGATGATGTCACACGCATACCCTCTATACTGGCGGGCCATGAATCACACATTTTAGGAAGAAAGCTCCATTCTCAGGTACGTGTCTGTGTGTGTGTGTGTGTGTGTGTGT
>NC_139706.1:7271396-7416396 GCF_964188405.1 Protomyctophum parallelum | reverse complement strand
CTCTCTCTCTCTCTAGAAGCAGCTGTGCAGAGGCCAGGGTCAAGGGTCAACTTCCATTAAGGGGGGGTTAACAGCCGCTAATGAGCTACTAATTAACACCGGCACACTTCTGCTTTGAAATGGGAGAAAGTGTGAGGCAATGAACGTCTGTGTGTGTGTGTGTGCACGTGCAGTGTCTGTCTTTATAACTAATGAGCTTCACCTGTGCGTGTACCAGGCACACTTCCAGTCATTATATACCAAATGCTTTACGAAATATGCTAATGACACACAATTATGATAATGTCACATTAAAATCCATGAAAGTGCAGGAAAAACAACAGCTTGGTGAGCAGCCTGTCACTTGGAACTTCAACCTGCTCGTCAGGCCCAAAAGTACATCTGCTATTTTCAAATAGCCAAAATGTATAGAGGGGTGAAGTGGTTAATGTATGTTTTGTAGTAATAATCAAATTCTACAAAGTAACTAAAGTTTTCAAATCATGTAGTAGGAGTAAAAGTACAATATTGCGTCCGAGATGTAGTGGAGTAGGAGAGAGAAAATACTGAAAATGTGGAAATACTCAGTAAAGTAAAAAAAGGAATACTGTACGTCAAAACCGTGTTTCAAAAAGGTGTCCTGGTACACCTCCAGCCACACACGCACCGCAATCTTTTGTAACATGTCCCGCGAATGTTACTCGATTCACTCAAAACACAATTTTGTAACCGGGGATCAAATCATTATATATATAAATCTTTGTTTTTTATACAAAAAGAACAATCAGAGATATTTCTAAAAACTGCATCTCCATAGACGGCATAAGCACCGCAACCAGGGTGTTACGAGCGCAGATTGTGAACCGTAATACATTTATATTAACCCATTCTGACCTGAGATCAGATTCATACGAGGTTTACACTGGACACACACTGGTCTGATTAACCCATTCTGACCTGAGATCAGATTCTAAAAATGTCAGTCGTCTTCGATTATTCAAAAATAGCAGACCTACAAGCTCGTATCGCGCACTCGGTGGCGCGATATGAGCATGTAGATCTGCTATTTTTCAATAGCTAAAGCATAACATGATGCTAACACCAAAATGGGTGCCCATTCAGAATGGGTTTAAAAAAGGCATCAACTCAAAAGGTGATCTCTGCAAGGAGGGCGTTTGGACCGGAAGGCGTCAAAAGGCTATCTCTGCGGTCAAAGAGTTAATGCTGTCCAATCCATTACCCATGGCTTTCTGTGCTGCTGATCAATATGCTGCACGTTTCTGTCTAATGTGCAGCTGGGCTGTTTTGGTATAGTACATTCATTAACTTGATTATTGGGGGCGGCGGTGGCTCAGCGGTAGAGTGGCTGGATGGTATCCGCAACGTTGCCAGTTCGAACCCGGGCTCCGCCAGCGTTAGTGTTGAAGTGTCCTTGAGCAAGACTCTGAAGCCCTAATTGCTCCTGATGTGCTGCTTGGTGCCTTGCATGGTTTCCGCCGCCATCGGTGTATGAATGTGTGTGTGAATGGGTGAATGTAATGCACCATCTATGTAAAGCGCCTTGGATAAAGGCGCTATATAAATGCACCGTTAACCATTTATTTTATTTGGTTTTATTGGTATCGGTCATTTCTAGGAATAGTTCACTAATAGGCTTTGTATATTTATGTTATTTGTCGTATTATCTGCCCTGTACTATTAATGTTTACAACGCCTAAACACAAATGCATTTTGTATTGATATGTTCCAAGGTTCAATGCCAAGATCACAAATAAATGATTGATAGCCGATAGCCCTCCTCGTTAAGACCTCAACGGAGCACAAGATGAAGGTTGTTCAAATCGTTACGGGTGTATTTCTAATTTCTATGCTGCTCATCAACATGCCTGCACAGAAGAAGAATTAGGAGAAAAAATATTTTTCCAGTGACACAATAAATGTAAATTCCTCAGTGAGTCGACTTCCCCCTCACGGCAATAACAACATATTGTAATTATATAAGTAGAGGATAATAATGTGCTAATTATGTGGTGATGATCTAAGCTTCCCCTCACTGACACAATAAGGATATTAACACACACGAGGGATGACATACATAATTAGCAGAGGATTACTTACGGGAGTTGTAAACGAATGCTTTTTTCTTTTTTTACCCCCTCCATTTGTTTTATGGTTCTGCACTTCCTGGTTGCCCAGGATCTCTTCTTCTACTTTGGCATTTCGCACATTTGACTGGCACTGGCCTCCCAATCCCGCCTAGTGTTAACGGGAGGGAACGCGTTGAAGTGAATACGTACCGTTTCTGACAACGCTGTTGTTGCTTTCCAACATGTCCTCGCCACTAGGGGGACCCTGCAGCGTTCGTTTCGGCGCGGTACTTCCGTGGTTTTGTTTTGAACTGAACTCTGGGAACCGTAGTTCTATGAGACCATAGACCAAAGACGCTGTAACAAAGATGCTTAATTTAGGAAGATACGCCAATCCCCGCGCTTCGCAAGGTGCGAAATGGTACACAAAAATGGCCTCCTATAAGCGGGCGCCGTCTGGTGTCAGAGTTCATAGTTTCTGGGACAGAGAAAGGTCGATAAAACGTAGATTTTCCCCAGATGTTTGGAAGCCACTAAAGCAGTGGTTTTCAACCATTTTCATTTCAAGTCCCATTATTTATTCTGCATTTGAAGCACGGACATGATTTGATGAGATTTAGCCTCTCAGAACCAAAACTAAAGAATATTTTGTTGTCGTTGGATAAGATTTTGTCCACAATTCCATGCTTTTGGCAAACAGCATGGAAACTCTTTTCTACATTCTCTAATTGTGTAGACACAAGATGTTTAACAATAATTTCACTCTTGAGAGCGTAAAATGAAACCAAATAATGGACCTGTGATGATTTGTTAATAGAATATCTTAGTTATAATTAAATTGAGTAGACGTGTAATGGTAACTGTTAATAATCACAATATTACATGCGAGGGTCGCGCGTTACCGTCATTATTGGCACACCTGCGTTGCTGCAGAAACGAGCCGATAGGACAGTTCCCTAAGCAGCTCTTAATTCAAGTTCATCAATAATTCATCAACAATTCACGATTTAATTGTTTTTTTGGCATTGGAAATCGGAATATAGATTGCAATTATGTTTAGCCTTTGAGGCAGATATGACACATAACTGAAATATACCAAGAAATTACTGGAATGTTTATGAAAAGGTTTTGAAATATCTGCCTGCCTGCCTGCCTGCCTAGGGCTGTCGCGGTTACATAATTTAAACCGCAGTGCAATCAATTGGCTCAGAAGCGCGATATGCGATACTGTGCGATATAGTTCTCAAGCCCCATTTAAAATGAATGAAAAAATACATTATTAATAAACGAAAGTTACACTAAGCTTTACTTTACTATGTTGCTTTATAAATGGCAGAGACGACAATGTTTATTTAAAATTAATCTTCAATTAGTCCTGGTCTTCATTAATTTAATATATTAATTTAATATATTAAATTAATGGTGTAAAACCGAAAGCATTAATGAAAATGGAACACACCATCAACTGCCTATATAACCCGCAACGGCTTCAGAGAAGAACGCAAATTGATAATTGTTCTGTTTGCTGCTTGTTATTATGATGGTTGCTCCGTGAGTTTGGAAGTAAAGAAGAGTTTGTGAATCAGCAGACCATGAATGATACAGCTTAACACAACTCTTCTTTACTTCCAAACTCAACTATATCAGTCTAATAACAAGCAGCAAACAGAACAGTAACGATATTCCCCGCTTCACGGAAAACTCTCGGATGGTGCACTTATAGCACAAATAGCCTACAGCCCTACACATGTTGCATGCAATTTTAGAAAGTTGAAGGAATCTAGCCTGGTTTTCACGCCACCAGACGAGGATCATCATTGGTAAATAATTCCTTCTGTAGATAGCAAGTGAGTTTGGTTTCTGCTCGAACTCTCTTGCACTGTTGCTCTTGCACTGATTGGGCACAATCAGCGCAGGAGCATCGCTCATTGATCTCAGCAGAGGTCTCTAACCAAGAGTCCTTTGTTGGCTCCACGTTCGCTGCGTTTGCTGCGTCTGCGATGGCCGCTGCAGGGCGTCCATCGGCCCACTGTCAGGGATCCTGCGGTTTATTGCGCCTGTGCGGTTTTTCTGCCCCCTTGCAGTTTCAACTTGTAATAGCGCGATATGCGATAAATGTGATAATTGCGACAGCCCTAGCCTGCCTCCCTGCCTGCCCGTCTCTCCCTCATGTTTATTACATCTATCAATCATTGAGTATTGATCGGGGGCAGAGATCTCCCATCTTGTACACCTGCGCGCACGCACACACAACCACACACACTCATTGGACAATGTTTGCCATTTGAGCCTCGACTGAAGATATATTGATTGGTGGGCGTGAGCTCTAATCTATGCGAGCGCACACACACACACACACACACACACACACACACACGTCTTACTCTTGTCTCCGCCCCCGGTCAGGATGGAGCGTATGGAGCGTTCCTTCTTCTTCCTGTCCTCGGGGTTGGGTGGGAGGGGCTTGGAGCCGTGGTTGAGGGGGGCGGGGTCTTTGTTGCAGGAGCCAATCATGGTGCTGGTGTTCCTCATGGGCGGAGCCGGGGGCTTGTCCTCTACCTCCCCGTTATCAGACATCTTGAGCTAACGTGCCGCCGCCCACTGGCTGCTTCTGGAAGACAAAACAACCAATCACGGACAAGATAAATAAGATGATATATCAAAAACGGATCAATTCGATTGGTTGCAGCTACAGCGGTAGGTGTGGTATCTCTGCGTCTGGAAGGTGAAGCCAGCTCAACTTCAACTTGTAAGCTTTGTATTCTTTTGCAGAAGCTCCGAACATTGGAATTTGCTTTGTTGCTTCGCGACCCCGCTGGCTTCCATTTGGAAATGAACGGTAGACTGCATCTTTGCGTCTGTCAGTCCGAGTGTCTGTCTCTCCTACACCGTGCTTTCCTATACCGTCTGTCTGTCTCTCCTACACCGTCTCCCTCTCAGCTTTCCTACTGTCTGTCTCTCCTAGACTGTGTCTTTCAGCTTTCCTACCGCCTGTCTCTCCTACACTGTCTCCATAGTATTTATCTAAATTAAAACGTGCAGATGGGCGAGGACACAGGACAGCCCACTTACAACGTTAAAAATAGGACTTTGTGTCAATATGGTTAGAGTAATAGAAAGAGAGACTGGCCGCGTTCTTAGTCAACTGTCCCACTGATATAATGGTATAATGGTACTGTCACACCCTGCGTGAGAAGCACACACACGCACGCATGCACACCCCTCTTCTGCCTCACAACTAATGTCATGCTGAATGAAAACGGAACAGAAATAGAGGTAGAGATTCTACTGAAACAGAGATAGAGATAAAAAACATAGATGGAGACTTTCCATTTGGTCACCGAGGGCTCTGTTATCTATGAACACACTCAGCACCTTACTCACTGACCTGTGTGTGTGACGTGTGTGTGTGTGTGTGTGTGTGTGTGTGTGTGTGTGTGTGTGTGTGTGTGTGTGTGTGTGTGTGTGTGTGTGTGTGTGTGTGTGTGTACACCGAGTCAGGCCTAAATGTAGTGATGTGGAAAGAGAGAAATGTGCGCACGCACCGCACACACACACGCATGTGACGTTGTATATACAGCCGAGAGAGAGGCGAATAATTCAGGACCTAACATAATAACTGGTTTTAGAAGAACACGAACACACACACACACACACACACACACACACACACACACACACACACACAGCGCTGAACGCTCCACTAGACACTATCATTCCACAGAGAGACGTACAGTATCAGGGCCTTCTCATCACGTTTCATGTCAGGCTCATCATCGTGATCACATCAGCGTTCATTTGCTCTGCTAATATAGTTCATTACAATTACACGGCGGCTTCACAGAGGAGCCACTATAAGCTCTCCAAGAAAAGGAAACAGAGCTTATCAACCAACAACAACAACACATTAAATCAAAACGAACACAGGGTGAGCATGACAGTCAAATGGTGCATTTATATAGCTTTACATAGATTGTGCATTACATTCACACACACATTCATACACGATGGCGGCGGAAACCATGCAAGGTATACCAACCTGCACATAAAGAGCAATTAGGGATTAATGTCTTGCTCAAGGACACTTCGACGCCAACTCTGGGGGAGCCTGGGTTCGAACTGGCAACCTTGCGGTTACCATCCAGCCACTCTACCCACTGAGCCACTGCCGCCCCAAAGAAACAGTCCAGAGTTTTCCCCCCACGAGGCCTGGGGCCGGTTTAGCGGTCCAGGCACCATGGCTGGTAATCCAGCGTGACAGTGTGTCGTGGGTTCGAGTCCCGAGCCCGACAAAACTTTACTGTGTGTCTTCGCTCCCCGTTTCCTGTCTATCTACTATTAGGGATGCACGATGTACGGGAACCCCTTTTGGTGTTTTAAGCATTATGTTATGCTTTAGCAGATCTACAAGATCTACAAGCTCATAGCAAAAATAGCAGACCTACAAGCTTGTAGGTCTGTTATTTTTGAAAAATCATGAAAATGTGGCGCACATCTTTGAATATATATTCTTTCAGAGCGACTCTGATTTTAACTCAAATCTTTGCTTCTGGGGGGGGGGGGGGTCCCTGGAACAACATATTTTCAGAAGGGGGTCCACGGCCAAATACAGATAATTCTGGCGGTCCTTGACATGAAATATTGAGAACCACTGATATAGAAACATATAGGTATTATGCCAGGCACGGAACGGTCTCAAAATAATACAGATTATTTAGAATATTTACTACTGTACATCTATCAACAAAGGCAAAAACAACACACTCACCTCAACAGAGACGACGAGCGTCCATACTGCTTCCCCAGAAACAATACACTGAACGGCAACTGTAACTGAGCTGTGTGTGTGTGTGTGTGTGTGTGTGTGTGTGTGAGAGAGAGAGAGAGAGAGAGAGACAGAGAGAGAGAGTGAGAGTGGAGAAAGTGAGTCTAGGAGAGAGAGAGAGAGAGATATAAGTTCTGTGCCAGTCGGCCTTTTCTCTCCTTCCTCCCTCCCCCTCTCCCCCCCGTGATGATGTCACACTGCTGTGTCACAGGTGAGTCACACTGGTGGGAAGGGTTTATGCGCACCCACACACACACACACACACACACACACACACACACACACACTTGAGTAGGCCACTAACATACGCACTCATATATGAATAGTGATTACACATGCGCCGCCCCCCCCACACACACACACACACACACTTTGCAATGTGAAATACTAAACCAGACCCAAACATAGACAGACAAAAGTTTATTGTTGAGTCTGCTGCACATGTGTAACATGAGCACCTATGGTCTGACACACACACACACACACACTCACACTCACACACACACACACACACACACACACACACACACACACACAGGGTCCACATAACGACGAGTTGTTCAAAGCCATCACACCCACGACAGGAGGAAGTGTAAGCAAGCACACACACACACACACACACACACAAACTGTTAGGTGTAAAGTAACTAAGTACATTTACTCAAGTAATGTACTTAAGTAAAAATGTTGAGTAGTACAGTACAGTAAACCACTTCAGCCCTATATACATTTCGGGCCGTTTGAAAATAACAGATCTACAAGCTCTTGTAGATCTGTCAGTTTCCAGGATTTCTTAGACAGTCATTTACTAGGACACTATGCCACATTAGGAGTGCACTAGTAGGCTACTAGTGACGCTCAAATGTTTTATTAGCAAGGACCCCCTTAACTCGCACTGAGAATATAGGTCGCTACCTTTCAGGAAGGAGACATGGTGTCCCAGCATACAATAAGGTCAGACTAAAGAGGTCGACTTTGAGGCACACATTCACATGCCGGCATGTTTTCGGGCACCTCAGCAGCCCTTGCCACGCGAAAACTACAAGAAAAACTACAAATCGCGGGACCCCTGACTGGCCATCCTTAACCGGAAGTAAGAGTTCGTCATCCTGTCCGTCAGTCAATCGGGTCCCAAACTAGCATGCAAGAAGACGATGATATGACGATGATATTGACCACCAAATTATGGTGGTCAAATGGCTGTCTGTCTGAATAAGGAACAAACACCCGCACACGGTATTCAAATGCAGTGAACCAACCAAAAAGATAGCCTGATGAAGGCCGCATAGGCCGAAACGTTGCTGTTTCCCTATTCAAAGTTGGTTCACTGCATTTGAAGACAGTGTGCGGGTGTCACGGTGTTGTCGGGCACCGTACCCTCTCCTACGCTTTTTATGGCTGTCTGAATACAAAAAATAAATAAATATATACAAGTTTGACATATTATTGCTTATAGCAGTAGCAGCTTTAAGTACACTCTGATACCAATTACAATTACTACTTGTACTTTTACCTATAGGCAAAAAAGAAAAAGAAAAAAGAAAGAAAGTCTTTAAGTGAGTGACTATTTCCAGTTTTCCACCGCTGCACTTAGCAAACACAGATCTACTTCACAGACACACAACGGACTTCACACGCAGCTCTTGTGACAAAGACAGCAGCTGGTCACAAGGTGTCACACACGCACGCACACACATGTGCACGCACACACACACACACACACACACACACACACACACACACACACACACACCCTTTACAGGAAGAAGCTGTGATTACAGAGTAGCACTGTCACCTGCTTGGTACATGGGAGGGTACCCTCCCCCCCCCCATCCATAATGTCTGCGCGCACACACAGACATACAAACATTTCTTTTTAACCTTTTGGCAACATTTCATTATTGCATTGACTGTAAACTGTCAATGCTTTTTTTTGTCCAACTCATGGAATCAACTGATTTGATGTCCACAAACGTGATCATAATTATAGTAAAGATATTGATTAGTGTGACAGTGGCTCTAGAGCAGTGGTTCCCAAACCTAAATTAGACGTTTGCCCAGTTGGGACTTTTTCACATTTTTTTTTTTTTTATTCATGTTGTTTCAAATTCATGAAATGTTTTGCTCGTTTGGAAATTTTCTTTTATAATAATTATAATAACAAAATGTCGGACCCACATTGGTCTCAACCAAGGAAGCTCTGAGAAGGAAGGGAAGTGGTCACGTGACTGGGCTGCGCCATGACACTTTCATGGACACTTTCATGGGAGCCAAACTCACACCGGAAGTGCAATCAATACATGGCAGTGAATGGAGCCGGCTGGACCAGCTCATAACAAACATTATTTATAAACAATTGAGACCTTTTGTAAAGTAATCACTTCTGGAAAATAACAGAAGACATATCACAAAGTGCACAGTATATAATTTTATCTAAGGATCTAAACAGCAGCAGGTATCGTTTCTGGCTCCGAAGTATCGCGATATTTGGCTGCCAGACAGGAAACGGTGGGAAGTCTCGCAATACTTGGTGCGTTCAGAAAGGTACTTTGTGCTCTTTAGATACCATACCTCTATAAAAATGACACATCGAATAACAACACAGCAGACAATAATGTGTTACATGTCTTCTGTTATTTTCCAGAAGTGATTACTTTACAAAAGGTCTCAATTGTTCATAAATAATGTTTGTTCATGAGCTGGTCACTGAGCTCTCATTGACTCCAGTGCATTCTGCCGAACTTCCGGGTAGTTTGGCTCCCATGAAAGTGTCCATGAAAGTGTCATGGCGCAGCAGAGTCACGTGACCACTTCACTTCCTTCTCAGAGCTTCCTTGGTCTTGGCATGTTCCTTTCCTTCCAGGGAGCAACATGGAGTCCACTGTACGGTCTTCTGTCCTTCCAGGGAGCAACATGGAGTCCACCGTACGGTCTTCTGTCCTTTCAGGGAGCAACATGGAGTCCACCGTACGGTCTTCTTTTCTTCCAGGGAGCAACATGGAGTCCACCGTACGGTCTTCTTTCCTTCCAGGGAGCAACATGGAGTCCACCATACGGTCTTCTGTCCTTCCAGGGAGCAACATGGAGTCCACCGTACGGTCTTCTGTCCTTCCAGGGAGCAACATGGAGTCCACCATACGGTCTTCTGTCCTTCCAGGGAGCAACATGGAGTCCACCGTACGGTCTTCTGTCCTTCCAGGGAGCAACATGGAGTCCACCATACGGTCTTCTGTCCTTCCAGGGAGCAACATGGAGTCCACCATACGGTCTTCTGTCCTTCCAGGGAGCAACATGGAGTCCACCATACGGTCTTCTGTCCTTCCAGGGAGCAACATGGAGTCCACCGTACGGTCTTCTTTCCTTCCAGGGAGCAACATGGAGTCCACCGTACGGTCTTCTTTCCTTCCAGGGAGCAACATGGAGTCCACCATACGGTCTTCTGTCCTTCCAGGGAGCAACATGGAGTCCACCGTACGGTCTTCTTTCCTTCCAGGGAGCAACATGGAGTCCACCGTACGGTCTTCGCTTCCCGTCATGGAACAGGACGTTGCATTTAGCTTAAAGCTTATAACCTTTTGAACTATTTTCAGTGAAGATATTTTAAGCACTATAGAGTTTAAGTGCTTAACCATGACTGTTTGGCTACGTTTTCATCTATGCTGATCCCTTCATCCCAGACAATAACTCACCTTCCACTGAACCATACACACACAACACACTGAACCATGCCCTTACACACACACTGGCAGCATCGAGCCTGCATGGCTGGCACGCACAACACACACACACACCTGTGACAGTTTTCAGCAGAAACCTGTTACACGCACACAGGCTGATGCAGACAGACAACTACACACATCATGGAAGGCGCGCGCGCACACACACACACACACACACACACACACACACACACACACACACACACACACACACACACACACACACACACACACACACACACACACACACACACACACACACACACACACACACACACACACACACACACACACACACACACACACACACACACACACACACACACACACACAGTTTAGGAGATCAGATGAGTAATGTGTTCAGACTGTCAGGGATTTTCCTGCTTTTTCTACCTTCATTTTTACAAGGCAACACAGCCTGTCTGATCTGATCTATACCAGACAGAGAGAGAGACACAGAGAGAGAGAGAGAGAGAGAGAGAGAGAGAGAGAGAGAGAGAAAGAGAGAGAGAGAGAGAGAGAGAGAGAGAACCCCTGCACTGTTTACAGCAAATGACCGCGGTACATAGAAATACTGTTCATATAAACAGTGCAACTGTTACTGCTGTCAACTTTCACAAGTCTATACCAAGCTAACCTCTCCTACTGCATATGGACGTATAAATATCCCTGACAGAAAATGCACAATGTTTGTGTATTTTCACATACTACTATTCCCTCAAAGTGTCAGTGTAGCACAGCTCTTTTTACACCTTTATTTTATTCCTATTTGTATGACATGTTTATTTGTACATACCATTGTTTTATCTTGATTGTCTTGTTCCACTTTTTGCTTTGGCAATGTAAACGTACGTTTTCTCACGCCAATAAAGCTCCATTGTGTGGAGACTGTGGTTGGTGTTAAACCTGGTGGAGGCACGTCACAATTAACCACATCACACAGACAGACGTGTGACTCACTCCATGTCGGTCTCTCTCACACACACGCCCACACGCCCCCCCCCCCCACACACACACACACACACACACGTGGTGCGTTGCGTGGTGCGTCATCATTTGCCGTGGAAGTATGGGGGAACGGGTGGAAAAGTGATCAATTATCAGTTATCAGGCTGCCTTATATCTCCAGAATTGTGCTATGAAATGTAAATATCTGTCTGTATTTCTGTGTGTGTGGAAACAAGTTAACACCCAGAGCCACGTGACGCCTCCTGACACCTTTCTTCAATGTGTCCCGTTGACACTGACGCCTAATGACGCCTTAACCCATTCAGGCCTAAAAAATAGCGTTTTCTAAATCATGACAATTTTCTGAAAGATTTGAGGCACATTTTAACGATTTTTCAATAGCTAAAGTTTAACGTAACACAATATTTGCCATATCCAATGATATGTTGGCTATTCAAATATAGCAGATCTACAAGCTCTATAGTCACAGACAAAACCGTTGTTCTACAGAAGTATAGATGAAGGTATAGAACTGCAAATCATATCATGTGCATAATTCACTGTATCACGCTATAGATACACGATATCTCTGACAAGGCATGTCGAGGAGACATTGTATTGTGGAGACAATATTTATCACCATATCGCCCACCCCTAACGCCAGACCACTATACTGCTGTACTGACTGAGGTACAATATTTATCACCATATCGCCCACCCCTAACGCCAGACCACTATTCTGCTGTACTGACTGAGGTACAATATTTATCACCATATCGCCCACCCCTAACGCCAGACCACTACCGCTGTACTGACTGAGGTACAGCCGCGATGCCGTTCACCATTAGAGGTGGAATTACACGCACGCACACACAGATTACAGGGTGTCAGTGTATCACAAGTCGTCAGGGCTGTCATGTGATGATCCATCCGTTTCACTGCCTGAACTGATCGGTTTTCCCTTTCACTGCACCTCTCTCTCTCCTGCTTCTCTCTCTCTCTCTCTCCCTCTCTCCTGTGTACAGTGTGTAGTCTCTCTCCCTCTCTTTCCTGCTTGTCTCTCTCTCTCCCTCGCTCCTGTGTACAGTTTGTAGTCTCTCTCTCCCTCGCTCCTGTGTACAGTGTGTAGTCTCTCTCCCTCTCTCTCCTGCTTGTCTCTCTCTCCCTCGCTCCTGTGTACAGTGTGTAGTCTCTCTCCCTCTCTCTCCTGCTTGTCTCTCTCTCTCCCTCGCTCCTGTGTACAGTTTGTAGTCTCTCTCTCCCTCGCTCCTGTGTACAGTGTGTAGTTGATTTCATCGACTAAAACTAAGACTAAGAAAATGTTCGTCGAATACCTTTTTCCACTGATGAAAACTAAATGGAAACTAAATAAAAACTAAGCTCTGATGACTAAAACTAAGACTAAATATAATGACAATTTCGTCAACAAATAAAAACTAGACTAAAATGTTAGGAGGGGACTAGTGGACAATCCAGTATAAGTCATTTTACAATTAGTTGCATGCTGAAAATAGCAGATCTACAAGCTCACAACGCGTCGCGCTACGACACGTTGTGGGCTTGTAGATCGGCTATTTTCAGAAAGTGAAAAGAAAAAACAGTCAATACGACGGCATCAAGGCCCGCCAAAATACACTATGACTAAAACTAAAATAGAAATTTGCTGACAAAAACAACACTGCTCTCTGTCTGTCTCTGTCAGACTTGTGTGTCTCTCTCTCTCCCTCTCTCTCTCTCTCTCTCTCTCTCTCTCCCCCTCCCCCCCCCCCTCTCTCTCTCTCTCTCTCTCTCGCCCTGAAGGATTAAGTGACCTTCTGTTATTGTACACGTTGCTTCCGGGCCCCATACTGTATATCTACTGTATTTTATACTCAACTGTATTTCACTGAAAACGTAATAAAATATAAATGAAAAAGACCAAGGATAGAATATGAATATAAATGCATGCAAGTGTGTGTGTGTGTGTGTGTGTGTGTGTGTGTGTGTGTGTGTGCTGTCAGTTAAATTATTCTGCAGCGGAGCAGAGTAGCAGACTGTCCGCTCTCCTTCTCACGGCCAAGCTACACCAGGCTTTTCTCGCGCGTTCACTCTAAACACGCGGACCGTGCGTGCGTAAGCCAAATGCCCTGGCTACATCCATCTGTCAGACGCGCGGCAGATTCGTGCGGGAAGACATGACAAGGCTGTCAGCTGGAAGTTGTATTTAATAGAATCATCTATTAATAATACTAGCCCTGTGAGATATTTGTGCCCGGTGCGTTTTTAATTCACTAATACATTCATTAATAATCATTAATTTGTCAAATAAAAAAAGGGCTTCGCTACGCCCTCCATATTCATATGGTCAATGCCTGTGTGAAAAGTGTGGGAGCGATTGGTGCAGGCAATGAGGAGCTACGGCGGTGTTTCTGACACACAGACAGACACACACACAGGCGGACAGACATTGTTAGAATATATAAGGTCATAGTGCGGCATCGAGTGCCGTGTTACGAGCTTGTAGATCTGCTATTTTTGAGAAACCTGTGAAAATGTGGCGCAAATCTTTGAATAGATATTCTTTCACAGTGAATGTTTTTTAAATCAAATATTAGCTTCTGGGGGGGTCCCTGAAACAACATATTCTCAGATGGGGGTCTGCAGATAATTCTGGGGGTCCTTGACATGAACTAGTTTGACATAGAAACATGGTTAGCATCTCTGATGTGTGTTGCATCATACACAATAAGCCCCTATCATGTGTTAATGGAACTGCAAGGAAGAGAGGGCGTGTTCTCTCACACTCACTAGCAATGAGATGTAGATAAAATGTGATAAAAGCATAACGGAAAAAAACATAATGCATGAAGCATCTAAAGCATCTGTGTGTGTGTGTGTGTGTGTGTGCGCAACGTGCGTGTGCGCGTGTGAGTGCGCAAGAGACTGTGAGATTGCTTGGCTGTCTGTCCTGTCTTTGGAATTTATCGTGTGACAGATGCACTCAATAGGCATGGCGCACGCACGCACGCACTAGATGAGTGAAAAGTCGATTTCTTCTACCTGACATGTTCCCAATCACTACACACTAACGAGTCGACCACTCTGACTCATCCCTCCATCTATCATTCTCTCTCTCATCCCTCCATCTCTCTTCTCTCCTCTGCCTCCCCCTGCAGGCCAGCCTGATGGAGGGGAAAGGAACTGGTCAGAAATAACGTGTTCCTTCCACGCGCTATACGTCCAACCGGGGAAACTCACCCCCTGTCAGGTGAGAAGAAGCGGCTTGGACTCCTCATGCATTGAAGGAAGCATGAGCTCAGTTCTCTCCAGAGGGAGAGCAGCAGGAATACAGTTAAGGGAATTTGCACCAGTTAAGAAATGGGTTAAAATGTTTTATAGTCTGATGCATCAACTCGGACAAATACAACATGCGCACGCACGCACGCGCACACGCACGCACATCTCCAGAGAGGATGTTGCTGTTTAATTGTTTGACTCTTTCAGGAAACGCAGTGTCAGCCACAGTTCCCGGAACCAACACATCAATACTCATACATTAACTTTCTGTCTGATGCATCAACTCGGACCAATACAACATGCGCAAGCACGCACACGCACACACACACACACACACACACACACACACACACACACACACACACACACGGCTCCATGCTGATTAGCTGTGCATCCAGACCCAGCAGGGGGGAGCCGCTCCAGTCTCACCCTAGGAGGGCTCACATGTCCCTGGGCTCTGGATACACACACACCCCCTCTGCTCCAAAGAGGCTCCCTCACCGCTCCTCGTGTGTGTGTGTGTGTGTGTGTGTGTGTGTGTGTGTGTGTGTGTAGACGATAAAGGAAAACGCGTGGGAAATAAAGGGAAGAAAGAAGGAGTTGTGAGCTTGTCGATCTATCTTCAGCTAAAGCTTTCCCCACAAACTACTGTTACATTTGAGAGAATTCTACGCCCTGCAATGCAAATGTTCTCCCAGCTGTACAGTATACGCAGTGGCCAAGTGAAGACATAGACTGTGACGTACACAGTATGCGCAATTGCCGTTCACGCATGTGCGTTGTGGCCGTAATACGTCACTGTCTAGACCTCAGCATTTTCAACCCATGGCTTTGTGGATCTTATAGACTATACTGGCCAATCACAGCGGGGCTTTCCTATACAACTGTGGTGATGCTCTCTCTCTCTCTCTCTCTCTCTGAGAGAGATTTAAGGGCGACCATCTAAGAGGCCTCTAGGAGTCTCCACCTAAGCCTTGGGGTGGTGGGTGAGGATCTGTCGAGTCGACAGGCGTCGAGAACACATCTCAACACACAGTGATGCGTTACCTAGGGCTTTAAGCAACTATTCAACTGTAAGTCAACTAGTTGACCTTGCTGGTACTAGTTGAATAAAAAGAAAAAAATCACACCTGTGTGAAGTGAGTGATGCAACTCCGTTGCATCACTCACGATTCCGGCGAGCCGCCCCACGTACGAAACGGTTGAGAAATGACAGAGTTACCGTGTGGGGGTCCCTCTACTGTACTGTACTGGCACACCCGAAATCACCATATATACAGTTAACATGTGCGTGTGTGTTTGTGTGTGTGTTAGGTTGCGCAGAGGTGGTGAAAAACAACCATGCTGTTTTCGTGCTCAGACCCACACACACACACACAGATCCGTAAGGGAGTGGTTGCACCACTCAAAAAGGCCTCAAGATCAGATAGAATGCTAGATTATAGTCACCAATGTACACAGTTTTTAAATGTACAAATATTATTTAAAAAAAAAACAATTACATAACAGGTAGTTAAATCACTATAGTAAACTAGGCAACTAGTCAACTAAAAATCACTAGAAGTGAAAGCTCTACATTCTAGAGTTTATTACACACGCATATAAATATATACAGTAATATATACAGTAAGAACAGTGGAGCTATGACGTCCCTATAGCAGATCATAGAAACCATGAAAAGAACAGAATGTGCAGGAACAAGCATGCATCTCATATCATATTGATATGAGATATGATTATGCAGATAAATGTTCTGTCACTGAGTCAGACAGCTGAGGCCATATTTCATTACACTTGTCTGCCTTCGTTCAAAATGTACGCGCTGTGTGTGCGTGCGTGTGTCTCACTCGGACACACGATAATCACGGAGAAACATACAACAACATGGACGCACGTGGCGCTATCGTCGTGAGCGCCGGCTTCTAGTAGTGACAGACAACAGAAAAGACAGAAAAGCCCTGAGGGACACCGGGAAACCACATGCAGGGTTTAAGCCTAGGGGTCAAGTCAGAAATTACACATTATTTGTAGACCCTCAGGGGTTAACGGTGAGAGGAAGAACAGGTGCAGCGTGGACGACACTGGATGAGAGACAGACAGACAGACAGACAGACAGACAGACAGACAGACAGACAGACAGACAGACAGACAGACAGACAGACAGACAGACAGACAGACAGACAGACAGACAGACAGACAGAGCCAAGGATCTTGGCCCTGGGGCAGATAGTATATTTTTACATATTTTAGCACACACACACACACACACACACACACACACACACACACATATAGTAACTGATACATACGCAATTATGCATGCATGACACAGAACATCCATATATATGCAAGTGCACACATACTCCCAGCCACGCCCTGGCCCCTGTCAGCGCGTTCTTTGAAGTTGCAGACACAGCAGACTGCAGACTTCACACTTCATACTGTCACACAAACCACAACGCAAGCTGAGAGTACGCACTAGGGGTGCAGCAGTTCAACATACTAGTGGATTTTAAATAAAAATGTGTCTCTAATGGAGACCTTGTGTGTGTGTGTGTGTGTGTGTGTGTGTGTGTGTGTGTGTGTGTGTGTGTGTGTGTGTGTGTGTGTGTGTGTGTGTGTGGTGTGTAGGTGTGTGTAGGGGTGCGTGCGTTACAAATTATACTCCAATGTGTGTGTGTGAACAAGGTTACGTTATTGTGTATCATGGTATGCTACATCTTGTGTATGTCTTGTGTATTTGTTTGAAAAAAAGCTTTGGACCCTGTATGAATATCATGTATATAACGAAACGATGCAATGTGACATGTGACAGCTCTGTTTACAAAATGCTGCACTCTCTCCAACTGTATATACTTTCCCCATTTCCAACAGCTTTTATTGTATTTTGACACTTGCTTTGCCAATGTAAACGTTTTCTCATATTAGAATAAACCTCATTTGAATTGTACGGTTTGAAGGATTCAGAGCGAAATTATTCTGCATATTGTTTGCATATGAAATGTAATTGAATGGCGTTGCTCAAGGACGCTTCGACACAAAGCCTGCATGGGATCAAACCAGAGACCTTCCGGCTAGCAGACGGCTGCTCTGCCTTCTGAGGCACTGTCGCATGCATGCGCGCGCGTGTGTGTGTGTGTGTGTGTGTGTGTGTGTGTGCAATGTGCATGCGTGGCAGATGGCAATATTGAAGAGGGGGCCAAGCATAACATTTAACGACACAGAGAGAGAGAAAGCACCTGCTATCTGGTAGGAGGGGAGAGGGGGGATGAAACCTTTTATGTATCAAGACTAAGAGAGAGAGGGGGGGAGGGAGGGAGGGGCAGAGAAAAGGTAAGAGGGAAGCAGACTGTCTTAAGACACACACACACAGTCATTGCAGAGTAGAGGTGTGTGTGTATGTGTGTGTGTGTGTGTGTGTGTGTGTGTGTGTGTGTGTGTGTGTGTGTGTGTGTGCGGCTGTGCGTGCACGTGCGTGTGCAAGCAAACCTCCAGAGCACTAATGCCAGGGCGGATCTATACCATATGGGCAATTTGGGCACAAAAACGCCCAAAAATGCACAAAACAGACACAATTTTGCGCACGCGAGGGAGGCCCTTGGAGCTTCAGTGCCCAAGGGGCCTCTCAAAAGGTACCAATACAAATGCCCTGGAGCATCTCCAGTGTGTTGATAAAGTCCTACTTTATGTCACATACACATACAGCTGTATGCCAGATTTGTTCTCTGCATTTGACTTGTCTCTTGGACCTGTGCCGGGAATCATTTGTAGTTTAATCTGACCCCCCAATCCAACCCTTGATGCTGAGTGGAGGGAGGCATTGGGTCCCATTTTTCAGAGTCTTTGGTATATGACCCGGCCGGGGATATCTCACTCACTCACTCACACATTAACACTCTCTCTCTCTCACACACATACACACTCTCTTTCTCACCCTGTGGCCTGAACTAACCCCTCTGGACAATATGCAGAGGGAGAGCTGCACAGATGGCTGAACGGAGCAGGTCTGTGTCTGTGTGTGTGTGTGTGTGTGTGTGTGTGTGTGTGTGTGTGTGTGAGAGAGAGAGAGAGAGAGAGAGCGAGCATGTGATGCTTGTATAAACGCGTCAGTTTGTCTCACAGCATTGTGATCTGCTATTTAAGCCAAAGCTTTACCCACAATAATAGAAAACAGAGTGCGAGTGCGAGTGTGTGTGTGTGTGTGTGTGTGTGTGTGTGTGTGTGTGTGTGTGTGTGTGTGTGTGTGTGTGTGTGTGTGGGTGTGTGTGTGTGTCATTTATAAAGACCACTTCCCCTGAGCGCGGATGGGTGCGTCATCGACAGTGACATCATAGCAATATGTGAATCATCAGCGGCTGATGATTGGTCGGCGTTGAGTCAGTGCTTGTGACTGATTGGCTGTTACAGAGCGGGAACGGATTGGTTTCACAGGAAACAGAGGAGCAGACGGGCCAAAGTACCAGGAAATAGAAGGAAGGAGTGCCAGGTTTTCATTTTTTGATAGTTACATAACATTATATTATGACACCACATCAAAGTGTAACATTTCATAGGCAATAACAATTAGCCCTTCACTAAGTCCCTCCTTGTCCAATAGGCACATTAGCAGCGAAAGAAAGCTTGACCTGCATAGCAACCGTTGCTAAACTATTTTGATTGGCATTGGACAATCGCTTTTTTTGGGGTGGGATTTAGTGATGGGCTAATTGTGCCGTATTATTGTCTTTTGTAATATTTTATTTCACATCAGGATGTAATAATCAGTGGACTCGTAATCCACCCATCTCCAGAACTTCAGTTTGAATGAATGCAGAAATATGTGCAGGACGTAATTTGTGTGCGAAACTGCAAATTATGTAATAATTATATTATGCACACACAATATCACGTCAATATCCTGCGCGCGCGCACACACACACACACACAATATCACGTCAATATCACACACACATTGAAGTGAGCCATACAAATGCTGGACACGTACACTGTAAAACGTGTAAGCAAAGCAACACAACATACATCCAGTGAAGGACCACACACACACACACACACACACGTCTCACAAACACAGTCACACACACACAAAGCGGAGCAGAGCAGATAAATCAGTGTGCTGGCAGTGGCATCTCCATGATGTGAAGCCCTGAGGAGGTTTTACAGTCTTTTTAGCACAAAGCTCTTTTCACGTGTGTGTGTGTGTGTGTGTGTGTGTGTGTGTGTGTGTGTGTGTGTGTGTGTGTGTGTGTGTGTGTGTGTGTGTACCCATTGACTCCCAGTGCATGCATGCATGTGTTTCATTGCACAAGGAGTATTCATGATAACTGGACTTTCAATAGTTGTGTGTGCGCGTGCGTCTCAATAGTTGTGTGTGCGCGTGCGTCTCAATAGTTGTGTGTGCGCGTGCGTCTCCTGGGTGCTGGGATGGTGAGATCACAGGAATCCACCTACACACTCATCCAGCAGAGGGATCACATCATCACATTCTCTGTATTTTTATGTGTTATTATTTCCCGTCCACTCCTTCTCATTCTATCCCCCATTCCATCGGTGTATGAGTGTGTGTGTGTGAATAGGTGATGCACAATCTATGTAAAGCGCCTTGGATAAAGGCGCTATAAATAAAACCATTTAGCATTTTATTTTCCCCATTAGCTAGCTCTCCTCTCTCTCTCTCTCTCTCTCCCTCCCCGGTGTGCTGCTCGCGTGCTTGCTATCACGCAACACCACCAGCGTGCAACCAAGTTTAAATCAATCTCAACTCTCTCACTTATTTTCCCTGGACGTGCCAAGTATCACTGTTTCCTGTCTGGCAGCCAAATCTAGCGAGACCCCCAGGAACAGAAACGATACCTGCTGCTGTTTAAACCCTCAAATAAAATGATGTCCTGTGCACTCTGTGCACATCGAAAAGCAAGTGATTAGAAAACAAACTGTGATAGGTCTTCTTTTATATTCCTGAACCGATTATATGACACAGGTCTCAATGGTTCATAAATAATGTTTGTTATGCGCTGGTCCTGCTTGCTCCATTCACTGCTTTGTATTCATGTAACTTCCGGTGTGAGATTTGGCTCCCATGAAAGTGTCATGGCGCACATGACCATGACACTTTCTTCTCTAAAGCCAAATTCCAATACGCAAAATCTCAGCCACTCGCTCACTCCCACTCGGTCACTACAGCATGGCAAAGTATGGTGAAATTGGTGACCTGCCGAAATATGTTACCATCTTGTGGACTTCACACAACTACATGGAGGTCTTTAAATATGTGGCCTGAATACCGCTAGGTTGAACTTTGCTAATGAACAAACTGCAACGATTTTCATTCGGACACTGACATTATGTGATGTCTGCAAGATTTTCACATATTTCAGCAGGTCACCAATTTCACCGTAACACCACCATGCTGGAGTGAGCGAGTGGCCGAGATTTGGGGTATTGGAATTTGGCTTAAGTGGCTTAATTTGGCTTCCTTCCCTCCCTCCTCCTCCGCCTCCTCCTCCTCCTCCCTGTGGTCTGTTCCTGGTCTTCCCTCCCTCCCCCTCCTCCTCCTCCTCCTCCTCCTCCTCCCTGTTGTCTGTCCCTGGTCTTCCCTCCCTCCTCCTCCTCCTCCCTGTGGTCTGTCCCTGGTCTTCCCTCCCTCCTCCTCCTCCTCCTCCTCCTCCTCCTCCCTGTGGTCTGTTCCTGGTCTTCCCTCCCTCCTCCTCCTCCTCCCTGTGGTCTGTTCCTAGTCTTCCCTCCCTCCTCCTCCTCCTCCTCCTCCCCCCTGTGGTCTGTTCCTGGTCTTCCCTCCCTCCTCCTCCTCCTCCTCCTCCTGCCTGTGGTCTGTTCCTGATCTTCCCTCCCTCCTCCTCCTCCTCCCTGAGGTCTGTTCCTGATCTTCCCTCCCTCCTCCTCCCTGAGGTCTGTTCCTGATCTTCCCTCCCTCCTCCTCCTCCTCCTCCTCCTCCTCCTCCCTTAGGTCTGTCCCTGGTCTTCCCTCCCTCGTCCTCCTCCATGGCATCAAATGCATAAAAATAGTCATTATCAATCATACGTAAGCTAAGAACCTGGAATATCTATATAATTGAAACTAGCATATACACTATGGAGTGCTATATGTCTACATAAAATGCTATCTAAGTTACACAAGTTGAGCCTTTGCATATGCCTGTAAGGTCGTCGAGGCTACGGCTCTACATCTCAGTGGCAAATATTGTACTTACACTCCATTACAATTATTGGAACACTTTAGTTAGCTACTTTGTAGATTTAGATTATTATTACAAAAAACACACTAACCGGCAGTGCACGTGCACAGACATTTAGAAGGGCAGGTGCTCAAGTGAAAAAAGGGCACCTTGTGCAGTGCGTGGAACCGGCCGGTTGCCTTTAATAGTGTGAGATTTATAGATACAATAGCATAAAATATATCAGTGTCCACGTACACTGTAAAAGAAAATCTCCAAAAGGGCATTCTGCACAATGAGTATACTTTTAGTACATTTTGAATTCCGTACTTTTTCCGCCACTTCACTCCATCCATCTTTCTTTTGTCAATCTGCCGTTGGAATGCATTCTCTCACCACAACGCTTTTGTTCATCACATGCTTTCATAGCTCTCCCCCCTTCTCTCTCTCTCTCCCTCTCTCTCCTACTGTAACTCTCTCTCCCTCTCCCTCTCTCTCTCTCTCTCTCTCTCTCTCTCTCCCTATTCAATAATGATGTCATGTCCTTGTTGAGCCGTTCACTCTCTCACACTCCCAGTCGGCGCAGCGTTTGATGCTTTACAAACTCCTCCGATATGGCAGCTATTTATTGTATGGCCGCGTCACGTGGCCTGTGTGTGCGTGCACGTGTGTGTGTGTGTGTGTGTGTGTGTGTGTGTGTGTGTGTGTGTGTGCGCGTGTGGCGTGCGTGCGTGACAGTGTTTGTGTGTGAGCGAAACATTGTGTTTGTGAGAAACTGTGTGTTCATCCGTGAGATCAGAGAGGGTGGGGGTGGGGGTGGGGTTGGGGTTGGGGGTGGGGTGGGTTGGGGGGGTCGTCAGGGAAAGATGGAGAGAACAAAGTGAGAGAATGAAGAGAGGGAATAAAGGAGGACTAACAATGGCCGTCTGGCAGGACTGGTACTGTACTGTAGTCATGGAACCATTACTTATAGTCTTAAGGTGACTTCAGACCATAACAGACTTGTTCAGACTAGTCAAAGACTACTTAAAACTGCCAGATTGCAACAGACTAGCATTTTTTTTTTATCTGCACAAAACCAGTCAGTCCCGACGAAACATTATTTCCCCCCATGCAAATTGCGGAAAACAGTGCTGGTTTGCAGTGTTGCCAGGTCTGCTTGTAATAAGCGACTTTGGGCTGGTTTTCCTGTAGCTTAATATTCATAGTTGCCCATTGCTTTATAGTTTGGGTTTATTTCTGAAGTGTAGTTGCTTATTTGGGCTTGTTTTCATGATTCTGTTTGAAAATGACAGATGTAACATTGTGCAGGGTTGAATGTGAAACATTGTGACATGTCACATGTGAATGGTTTTATGTGAATTTATGCGGTGAAACATGCAGGAAGTTTGCGCGATTATGCACACCCTTTTTGAAAAGGTTTTACCCCTGCATAATCCATGCCATTTGGTGTGTGTGTGCGCCTGCGCGTGTGCGCGCGCGCGTGCGTGTGCGTGTGTGTGTGTGTGTGCATGCGTGTAATGGGACTCTCACAGGGCTAGGTGGATCTCGCCTCAGCCCAGCCCCGGAGAACGAAAATAATATCCAACAGCATACTGTACACCCCATATCACTGACACACACACACACACACACACACACACACGTACGTGTTCCAAGTCCAAAGTCAACTAGTAGTGGGCGGGGTCTTGTGAGTGACCTCACCGCTCAACTACTCACTCCTCATATGACATCTATTATAAACACATTATCAGTGCACACGCACACACACACACACACACACACACACACACACAGTTACATTAGTATTATTCACAAAACTTCAGTTCATACTGAATCTAGCAATTACACGTGCAAGGCCAGTAAGGCCACAGCGCCACGCTCACACACAGCCGTGCACAGAATGGACACACACACACACACACACACACACACACACACACACACACACACACACACACACACACACACACACACACACACACACACACACACACACACACACACACACACTCGTAGTGCTGCACGAGTCTGGCTCAATAGTGAATCTCGATTCTCGTCCACAAGAATTCAGATCACGATTCTCACACGATTCTCATTTTTTCCATGAGAATAATGTAAAAAAACAATGACGACAGTAACTACAATGACAGCCAACTAGTGCTGCACCATGCATTCTTCACAAAATGAGATCGCATAGGTGTCTGAATCTAATAGATGTAGATCTGTTTTTGATCATGTCTGCATTGCGGGGGGAGCGTGGGGGGGTGGGCTGTCTAGCAGCTGTCTGAGTGAATCCCCCCCCCCCCCCCCCCCAACCACCACTATACCAAGCTAAACGACCCCGTAGCCACGGTAACCACATAAATAATGCAGCTTCCAGTGCATGCTGGGAAGCGGCGCCGGGCCCTCCAGGAAGGCACAATCACATTGTTATCATTATTAGAGCAGTGGTTCTGGTCCGGGGACCACCAGACCACTGGTCCGGGTACATTCTGGTCCGGGGACCAGAATGTACCCTATCCCTATCAAGGTACAATTGAGCAAGGCAATGATGGACCAACAACAACATGGGACCAGCATACCACCACACTACTGAACTGGAGTGAGACCAGTATACCACCACACTACTGAACTGGAGTGAGACTGTGAGACCAGTATACCACCACACTACTGAACTGGAGTGAGACCAGTATACCACCGCACTACTAAACTGGAGTGAGACCAGTATACCACCGCACTACTAAACTGGAGTGAGACCAGTATACCACCGCACTACTAAACTGGAGTGAGACCAGTATACCACCACACTACTAAACTGGAGTGAGACCAGTATACCACCACACTACTAAACTGGAGTGAGACCAGTATACCACCACACTACTAAACTGGAGTGAGACCAGTATACCACCACACTACTAAACTGGAGTGAGACCAGTATACCACCACACTACTAAACTGGAGTGAGACCAGTATACCACCACACTACTAAACTGGAGTGATACCAGTATACCAACACACTACTAAACTGGAGTGAGACCAGTATACCACCACACTACTAAACTGGAGTGATACCAGTATACCAACACACTACTGAACTGGAGTGAGACCAGTATACCACCACACTACTAAACTGGAGTGAGACCAGTATACCACCACACTACTGAACTGGAGGGAGACCAGTATACCAACACACTACTAAACTGGAGTGAGACCAGCACTAAACGGGAGTGATACCAGTACTAAACTGGAGTGAGACCAGTATACCAACGCACTACTAAACTGGAGTGAGACCAGTATACCAACACACTACTAAACTGGAGTGAGACCAGTATACCAACACACTACTAAACTGGAGTGAGACCAGTACTAAACTGGAGTGAGACCAGTACTAAACTAGAGTGAGGTTAATAACAGCGTTTAGGACTCTGAGGCCGTGTTTACCGTTTAATTGTCCTGTTGAGGTCACTCGTCTTCTCAGGGAAAGAGAACGCAGAGCAACGGGGTCCAATGATCAGCCTGGAACACAGAGAGAGAGAGAGAGAGAGAGAGAGAGAGAGAGAGAGGGAAGTGAGACAAAATATATGGAAGAGGGAGAGAGACATGAAGGATAGAGAGAGAGAGAGAGAGAGTATAAGAGGAAACATCACATTAACCCATTTTGACTCGGGTCAAAATGGGTTAATGTGATCAGATTCTAAAAATGTCTGTTTGAAAAAAGCTATGTCAGTCGTTCTTCGATTTTTCAAAAATAGCAGATCTACAAGCTCATAGCGCGCCAGATCTGCTATTTTTCAATATCTAAAGCATAACATAATGCTAACACCAAAAGGGGTTCCCGCCCAAAATGGGTAGTCTGTTGAACTTACTGTCCCCAGCCCAGAAAGTAAGGGAATCTGAGTGATGCATGTGAGATCTCATTTCTAAATTTGAGCAAGAACCGTGCAGCACTTCGAGTCGGCTGTCCAATTGATTTGAGTTATTGTCTCCACCAGCCGAAGGCATGGGGAGAGTATGTTTTGCACTCCGTCCGTCCGTCCGTGTGTCCGTCCGTGAACAGCTAATCTCAGCCACCGTTAACCCGGTCGATGCCAAATTTTGCACACACACTCCCTGGATGCCAACCATGAACCTCTGCCCCAAACTTTCCAGAACGGCCTGTTATAGCGCCACCAGGAGGCCGCTTTGTGCAAAACAAGCCCGGTCGATGCCAAATTTTGCACACACACTCCCTGGATGCCAACCATGAACCTCTGCCCCAAACTTTCCACAACGGCCTGTTATAGCGCCACCAGGAGGCCGCTTTGTGCAAAACAAGTTTTTGCACAGTACACCTACAGATTTTGTCCAAACATCACGCAAATTGGTACACAGTCTCTCTAGAGCCATTCAACGAAACGGGTCTTTCAGATTTATCAGACTCCATCCTGATTGGTTAAGATTGGCTTCCAAAGTTCACAGGAGTGCTCAGTTTCAAACAAAATGCTGCAAATCATGAACACATCGCGTGATTTCCGTGAAATTGTGCACCCACATTCCCACTAGGCCGAGGACGAAATGCCACATGAACAATTTCAACTCAGCCTCAAGGTGGCGCTATAACTGGCCAAAAAGTGTTTTTACCTCTAACTGCAAGGATCTGTGGATAACCTGGTGGAGACCTGTGCCCGGAAGGGCACTTTTTCTAGTTACTCTTCTATTTTTTGCTACAAGACTTTCAGATAGGTTTAAGTCGAGCTTTGATGTTTAAAGCACAGTAGTTGACTCCAGGTGCCACTTTTTGAATGGAGTAATTAACGTTCAGAAACTACAGACTAAAGACAATAAATATTTTCATGGAAGAAGAAAAACAAATTCACATTTGAGCAAGAATCGTGCAGCACAACTGAGAGGGAGATATAAATGTAGGAGAGACAGACAGTAGGAAAGCTGAGAGACAGACAGGGTAGGAGAGACAGACAGTAGGACAGCTGAGAGACAGACAGGGTAGGAGAGACAGACTGTAGGAAAGCTGAGAGACAGACAGGGTAGGAGAGACAGACAGTAGGAAAGCTGAGAGGGAGAGTGTAGGAGAGACAGACTGTAGGAAAGCTGAGAGGGAGGGTGTAGGAGAGGGTACAATCTGCCATTTACAAATTGTGTACAATAGATGGCTGGCCTACAGCTGTCCACGTAGTTACACCTATGTACAACAAATCACACACACATACACACACACACACAGAGAGAGAGAGAGAGAGAGAGGTGTGTCCTACAGAGCCATAAAGTAATCCAGATGTACCAATAGATTACGGTTAAGGAATGTGTAACTAATCTCTGATTAACTGCGTTATGCTCATCCGTGTGTGTGTGTGTGTGTGTGTGTGTGTGTGTGTGTGTGTGTGTGTGTGTGTGTGTGTGTGTGTGTGTGTGTGTGTGTGTGTGTCTGTGTGTGTGTGAGAGAGAGAGAGAGAGTGTGAGTGTGAGAGAGAGTGAGAGTGAGAGTGAGAGTGAGAGTGAGAGAGAGAGAGATGGAGAGAGAGACACATGATATTTCCAATGGTGATTCCATCTCTGAACTCCACCACTTCGTCCAGATCTATAAAACCAGACTCAAACCATTCCTTCCAAACCACTTCACGGCTGTTCAGACTAGAGGAGGTCAAAAACATGGATGGACATCAACTTTCATCCATCTTCAACCGCGGTCTTGATATCGGAAGGTCGCTAGTTCGTATCCCCGGACCGGCACGTTAAAATTACCACCGCTGAAGTGCCCTTGAGCAAGGCATTGAACCCCTACCATGAAATGTTCTATGAGCAGGGCCTGGCTGTAAACAAGTTCTTGAGCTTAGTCCAGTTACCTTGGGTAAATAAATATAGTAACTTTCCTTTGCTTTGGGTTGCGGGGGCAACAGCTCCAGCAGAGAGCAGACTTCTCTCTCCAGAGCAACATTAGTAACTTCATCCTTGGTGATCCTGAGGTTTGATCAGTCCATCTGATCCATGTCCCACTGGGAGGAGACCCCAGGGCAGAACAAGGACCTCCCTAGGGAGACGCCCCAGAGGCATTCTAACCAGATGCCCGAACCACCTAAGTTGGCTGCTTTCCAGGCGAAGAAGCAGCAACTCTACTCAGAGCAACTCTACCCCCCGCCCCCAGCGGACAACCTCACCCCCAATATGCGCTCCGCCGCCAAAAGCCTTGCTGTAATCGTTGACAGCACATTTACAATGGACTAAGACATCAGCTCCGTCGTCAAAGCTAGCTACTTTCAACTCAGACTCCTCGCCAAGGTTAAGCCCTATTTCCCCCAACGACAATTAGACATAGCTCATCCATGCCTTAATTTCCTCACGATTAGACAATTATATTGTAATTCCCTGTACACAGGTCAGGGTCAGTCTTCCCTCAGGTGCTTGCAACTACCACTAAACGTCCTTGAAACCAACAGAAGGACTAGGGGAGCCCCGCCCCCGCGCTCTGGAACAACCTACCTCTCCCCAATCCGCTCTGCCCTGTCCATTTAGGTTTTCAGATCTTTATGAAAACCCACCGATTTACTTTGTCTTTGCAGCGACGGGCGCTGTTATGATGTGCTATATAAATACAGATTTGATTAGATTAATTCATCCTGAACCTTATACTGTAGGTCTAGCTACCCAGCTACCCAGCAACATTCTAAATCCTACACGGGTTGTGCTTATAACCACGCCCCGCTTCTGTGGCCAACTGCGGACTAGACCTTAAATATATGACTCTATGGACTAGACCGCAACGGAGGCCCGCCATCTCAAGCGAACTCGAGCCACACAAGACACCACCGAGCGAGGTAAAGCGTTGCGGTGAGTCTGTCTGCCGTTTCTGTAGCGTCAGGAAGATTGATGTACAAGAACACCCTCTGGACAAGACGCTGGTATGTCTCTATGGATGCAGGGCTACAGGGTGTGAATGTAATACTGCACTCAAACATTCAGACACACACACACACACACAGTTGCTTCCTTATTTTGGTGTACGCTGCATGGGACACACACACACGAAGATCTTCAGAGAGAGAGAGAGAGGGCATGCAGAGGATAGGCTGATACGCTTGACCGGACACATCCATTTGGAGGAGGCTTGTGTGCGCCCGTGTCTGTGTTTATGGAAGAGAGAGAGAGAGAGAGAGAGAGAGAGAGAGAGAGAGAGACACACACACACACAGAGAGAGAGAGATAGGGAGAGAGAGAGAGAGCTCTGGCCGGTGGCATAGCATGGTCAGCAGTGCACTCAGCAGACTGACCGGTAGCACTGGCTGGGTAACAGTCTGTATGGATCTCTCTCTCCAACAGGATAGATGAAGTTTAATGAGGAGAGAGAGAGAGAGAGAGAGAGAGAGAGAGAGAGAGAGAGAGAGAGAGAGAGAGAGAGAGAGAGAGAGAGAGAGAGAGAGAGACAGTGAACAGAATGCAGGGACAGCAGAGTGAAAATTGATTATCTTCGATAATAATCACGATCATTACAGTCAGCGTCGCATGGTCCACGTGTTTGTCTTATCTAGGTTGAGATGTGACCATTCTTTATGTATTTTTTAATATGCATACTTCAACCATGTCAGGAGTGTCTTATCATACCAATAGAGCTACACACGACACAGTTTGCCGTTTACACAAATAGCTGCTAAATCAATTAACCCATTTAGGACTGAGACCAGATTCTACAAATGTCTTAAAGGGACACTTCACCCTTTTTGCAAAAACATATGTGTTAATGACGTTTAGAAGCTTTCCTGGGGGTCTTTATGTGTGTAATATGTGGTTTTAGATATTTTAGATTGTAGCAGTGAGCACAGTGTCTCTGATGTCATGGACACTGGTCTCACTACCTTCCTGGACTACAATTCCCATAATTATTTGGTGCACTGCTCCTCCTTGTGGATAGGGGGAGAGCTGTCTTACGGAGACAACATGTAGTCCAGGAAGGAAGTGAGCCCAGTGTCCATGACATCAGAGACACCGGGCTCACTGCTACAATCTAAAATATCTAAAACCACATATTACACACATAAAGACCCCCGGGAAAGTGTTCTAAATCTTCTAAACGTCATTAACATATATTTTTTTGCAAAAAGGGTGAAGTGTCCCTTTAAGTTCTAAATCATGATGAGTTTTCAGAAAAACCTATGTTTCCATGTCAGTGGTTCTCAAAGATTTTCATGTCAAGGACCCAAAAAAGCTATATGTAATTGGCCGCCGACCCCCATCAGAAAATATGTTGTTCAGGAAAGAATATATATTCAAAGATTTGCGCCACATTATCACGATTTTCCAAAAATAGCAGATGTACAAGCTCATAGCGTGGCACTCAGTGCCGCGGTGTTAAGTGTTATTTCTTCATTCAGAGCATGCCAACACATTACATAGGAGAGGTGATGGAGCAATCGGTGTAAATGTATGACAGCTATAATTTCAATAAACATGGTTATGACATGGCCTTGTAGACACTACGTGTAAGTGTAGGTCAAAAGGGCTGCGACGGAGAGCAGGTTAATGTATCGAGCACTGATCCATTTCTGGTTGCCGGAGCCGACTGCCGTAGCCGTCGTTGCTTAAAGTCCCTATTATCTAATGTAATCCTGGGTGCTACACTTCCTCTGCCAACCTGGGGGGGGGCAGCGGACTGACCTCATGCTTCCTTCTATGCATGAGGAGTCCAAGTTGTTTCTTTTCACCTGACAGTTTCCTAGGCCGCACGTACCTTTCCCCTCCATCAGGCACCCCGGCTGGCCAGGGGGAGGTAGTTTAGAGACCAGGATTACTGCATGTTTTTTGTGAGGGTACCTACCCTAGGGGACACGGGGAGAACATGTGAGGGTACCTACCCTAGGGGACACGGGGAGAACATGTGAGGGTACCTACCCTAGGGGACATGGGGAGAACATGTGAGGGTACCTACCCTAGGGGACACGTGGAGAACATGTGAGGGTACCTACCCTAGGGGACACGGGTAGGGAGAACATGCAAACTTTTGCCAACTCCACCCAGGGTATGCACACTGATGACGCAGAGGAGGGAACACGCCGCCAGCACTACCGGCTGTGCCACCATGACCCCTTGAGCTGCATTTCATGTAATGAAAAAGGTGCAAATAAAGCTGTATTACAGAGCAGAAGTAGTTAATGTATGTAATAATATAATAATAATAATAATAATAATAATAATAATAATAATAATAATAATAATGAAATCTACAAAGTTACTAGTAACTAAAGTTTGCAAGGAAAAGTACAATATTTGGATCTGATATGTAGTGGAGTAGAAGTAAAAGTATTTGAAATTAGAAATACTCAAGTAAAGTACAAAAGAATACCTCAAAACTGTACATAAGTACATGTATTTAGTTGAAAGTGAAAGCATAGTTCAAATAGCCGATACAGAATGCTCACAATGCTCACGGAAAACGTTCGTTCCATTTCCTGACATACAAGGTTTTCCACCTGCCAGTGATAATGATGATAAGACAGAAACAGAGGACGGACGGACGGACACAGACGAGCAGACAGAACGGTGGAGACGGTAAGACGACCTTCCAATCTGACAGAGAGACGAGGACAGGAAAGGAGGAGAGAGAGAGAGAGAGGTTGAAATATGGGAAAGAGTGGACATGGTATTATGCTGATTTGATGTGATACAATTTCACAATGGATGCGTCCATCCATCCATGACGCCAATAAAATAAGTATAAATAAAGAAATAACAAGGGTTGCTATACCCTATACCGCCTGACCTGGGTCGCCCCTTACAGGTAAAATATCGCTGAGTCATGAGGAAGAGAGACAGAGAGACAGAGAGAGAGAGAGAGAGAGAGAGGGGTATATTTATAGCCAGTGTATATTATTGTTGGTTCAGTGAGCAGGTTAGCTGTGATGACAGCGTCTCCAGAGACGTCTCACTCTCTCACTCTCTCACTCCTCCACACGAGAACAGAGCGAGACAGAGAGAGACAGAGTGAGAGAGAGAGAGAGAGAGAGAGAGGACGATGTTTCACCAATCACCAGAAAACTAAAATAACACTTAAAGACTTAAAGATAAAATAAAATTGAGAGCTACATAGAGAGATCAGGGAAGAGAGAGACACACCTAGATTTTATGGAGCCTGATCGTGTTAATTACTAAACTGTAACATCGTCAGCTCACCCATATGAGAACACACACACACACACACGCACAGTACACATCCCTCACATACACACACAGTTGACAGTACACACCCCTCATATATCACAAAGACTCGTGCACAGAATCCCAGTCTCTATGGATGCAGGGCTACAGGGTGTGTGAATGTAATACTTAAGCACTCAAGCATTCAGCCACTACACACACACACACACACACACACACACACACACACACACACACACACACACACACACACACACACACACACACACACACACACACACACACACACACACACACACACACACACACACACACACACACACACACACACACACACACACACAGTGTGTGAAGCTGAGATATCAGGCCTGGCGTTGGTCTGACTATTAGCACCAGAGAGCAGAGTCCAACAGACCTAACAGTACATGCATCACCACAGAGACCTTTCTCTAACAGACCTACAACCTACATGCATCAGCCCCGCTTAGGATCAAAGCTTCCAGTCTGGAGCTCTTTAATTAGGTCTCGTTTCAGTCCCTCTGGGCCACACAGTAGAGTACGAGGGTTTAGCCGCATGAACTTGACCTCTGCGGTTCATCCACGAGGCCAGTGGTATGTTCAACCAGCGGTCCGGGCCGATCCGGGGGGGGGGGGGGGGACCACCAGTGGTCCTTGAGGGCGTTCCAGGTGGTCCCCGACTCCCCGGCCAAATGATGGGAGAGTTGGTAACCAAATAAATCAATTAATCAAGTCATTAGATCATTAACTCTTGAGCACGTAAAATGAAAGCAAATCCATTTGGTTTCATTTTACGCTCTCAAGAGTTAATTTATTGTTAAACATTTGCATTATTTAAGTTATGGGTCAACACAAAATTAGAGAATGCTTGTTATTTTGATCAATGTTTGCCTGTTATCTCTCCTAATGGTACAAACATTAATACAGCGTGGGCAAAATCGTATCCAACGATAAACACAATATTCTTTAACTTGGGTCTGAGAAGCTAAACTTCATCAAACGGTGGTCCGTGGCTCAAATGCAGAATAAATAATGGACCCCGATATAAAAAGGTCTGAAAAACACTGGACTAGGCCCTATACATGCCGTCTGTATTACGTTATTCTTTGTTATTTCATAGCGCTGGCGCTGTAAATCTCAGCACATGATGTAGCAGAGTGGCTCACAACCTCAGCTAAAAGTCGAATATCTCGCCGAGTTACAGGGATATATCCTTTTGGCTTAGTGGTTAAGATGTTAGCTTTCCACGCAGAGGGGTTCCCAGGTTCAATTCCCGGGGTGTTACACACTACACGCAGTCGGACTGACTCAGCACACAGCAGAGAATGCTTCAGTGGGATTTATCTGATCCAGGGCAGGCAAGGGTACGGGGGTAAGTTATTCATGCATACGAAAAGTTGCTGGCCCGCAATAACATACCTGACACTTTTTCTACACCATTTAAACCTGGAACCTCGGCCTCTGTGGTATATACCTGACGAAGGCCACAGAGGCTGAAACGTTGTGTTCTTGACCCCGCCTTGGTAAATAAAGTTTTTGGGGAGATTTCAAAATGGTGTGCTGACTTATTCTTCCTTTTGGGTCCCTGGTACAAAACGTTTTCTGAGGGGGGTCGGCGGCCAAATACATAATGTTGGGGGTCCTTGACATGAAAAGGTTTAAGCACCACTGACATTAGAAACATAGGGATTTTCAGAAAACTGCCAGGATTTAGAAGACATTTGTAGAATCTGGTCTCTGGTCTTAACGGGCTATAGTCGCCAACCCTTTCTCTCCGTTAGCATGTCCCCTTCCTTTGCCTTCTGTCTGACATTCTACTACTCGCCTCATACCCCCCCCCCCACCCCACACCACCCCCCCACACACACACCCCCCTCACAGCAGACCCTATCAGTCAACTGTACAACCACCCCCAGCTGACTGGACTGTCATGTCGAGATGGCCAAAAGTAACCCTGACTGACTGACTGATTGGCCTGACTGCATATAAACAGTGGCGCTCACTCACTCACGCACGCACGGCACACACACACACACAAACACACACACAAACTCAGTCCACCCACATACCACAACCACGCCCATGTCTCCATGGTAACTGGGTCTAACAGCACCACCAGCAACGTAGCCAACACGACAACCACACCCTGGATCACTTTGATGTTCAACCATTATTTATTTATGTCCTAAAATCACTGCTTCTCCTCAACGCCGGGACCGTCCGGGAAGCGGGAACCACCAGGGGCCCAAAATGGGACCCTTATTATGGCTCTGTTAGCTCTGAGAGTGTACATAATATAATAGAACCAAGTGGACGTGTGGTTGAGTACACTCACAGAGTTAAACTACAATGATGCAAGTGTGGTTGTTGCCACTTGTAGAATAAGGTGTGATGCGATGATCTAGATGTAAACCTTTCATAAAATATTCACACAAGGTTTTACACATTCATATTAAAGTGTCAAATCCCAAGTCGTCTCAAGACACTTTACATGTAGAGCAAAGGACCGACAGAGATCACACCCAGAGCAAGCAATTTTGCGACAGCGCTAACGAAAACCTTCCCCTTTTAACTGGAAGAAACGTCAAGCAGAACCCGACTCTAGGGAGTGTGGCCTCTCGACCGTGTCGAGGGAGAGAAATAAGAGAAAAATAGAGAGGGAGGAGACAGAGAGGAGGTACAGGCAAGTAGTAGCAATAATAATAAATGTAATAGTGTAAGATAACAATGATGTCAGATAATATATAGTGGTATAAGAATGTAAGTAAGGACACATATCTGGGTCCTGAACCAAGGCTCTGGGCCAGGAGGTCTGTAGGTCAGTCAATCTAAGCTAAAAATAAATTGCAATAGTAGTCCAAGGTTTTTTATTAGCCTCAGGGTCATCCTCCAAATATCATATTAAAAAACATCACACCAGCCTGGGCCGTGGCTCAGCGGTCCAGGCACCTTGGCCGGTAGTCCAAGTCTGACAGTGTGACGCGGGTTCGACTCCCGATCCCAACGGCCTTTACTGCATGTCACTCCCCCATCTCTCTCCCCCATTTCCTGTCAGCCTACTGCCCTCTATAAAAAATATAAAATAAAAGGCGAAAGCCGCAACAACAAAAAAGAAAAATCACACCCATGTGAAGTGATTCTGAATCCATTGCAAGCATTCGTTTTGCACGAAAAACACTCCTTGGGCTAAAAGCCTGACATAGCCGTCATCACAAATGTGATGAGGTCATCACATTTGGGCTAAACACTCCTTGGGCTAAATTAGGCCAAAGCCAGGGCAAGCGGCTAGTGGCAAGTGCAAGGGCTATGAACTTGCCGAAAAGGGCAAGTGGCAAGTGCAAGGGCTATGAACTTGCCGAAAAGGGCAAGTGGCTAGTGGCTATGAACTTGCCGAAAAGGGCAAGTGGCTAGTGGCAAGTGGCTATGAACTTGCCCAAAAGGGCAAGTGGCTAGTGGCAAGTGGCTATGAACTTGCCCAAAAGGGCAAGTGGCTATGGCCTAATTTAGCCCACGGAGTGTTTTTGTGCAAAACTACATAGTCAACATAGTGCCGAAAAGGTATGGCCTGAGCATAAAGCTTATGCTTCAGCCCATACCTTTTCGGCTAAAAGACTACCGCTTGGAATTGGTTCAGAATCATGAATAACCCCTAATTTGACACGTCACATGCTACTTAAAGCATAATGAAAATGTGCAAATGTTGCTTTATATAGGTTGTTAATGGTACCCCAACTTTCAACCATATAAAAAACCTTGAACGATTACTATTGCAATTTATTTTGGTTCAAACCTTGACTGACCTACTGTCTGCAATGTATGTATGCCTGCCTGCCTGCCTACAGACTCTGTTGACTATATGCATGTTTTGCCAGTCGATGTTAAGTGGCGTACTGAAGCACAGTTCCAAGATCAGGCCTGACTGACCTACTGTCTGCAATGTATGTATGCCTGCCTGCCTGCCTACAGACTCTGTTGACTATATGCATGTTTTGCCAGTCGATGTTAAGTGGCGTACTGAAGCACAGTTCCAAGATCAGGCCTGAATACTTAAGTCACCTTCTCTTCTCTTTACCCCGAGTTTCTCATTAACCAGGAATGCATTCAGGGGACATTAAGGATAGCTTGTTCTTATGACGGGAGCAAAGGGCAGCGTCTGCCCTGCAGCGCAACAACTGAACTACAGTTAAGGCCTGTTCATTCAGAGTCCAGTTTGCGGAGACACTCCTGTTCTGTTCTTTGACTATATAGAAGTGTCTATTTGTACGTCTCTAAATGTTTTAATGAATTGAACATGGCGGGCCCTCTTGTAAACAAGTTTAATGCTTAATTGGGTCGTCCACTTACAGTTAACAGTCTTTGTATTGAGTTTGTGCTTGAAATGTACTGTAATTCTGCAAACCGTTAATAAATATTTCAATAAATCAATCAATCAATCATGTGTAAACTAAATGCAGAGTGCAGACCGAGACAGACAGACAGACAGACAGACAGACAGACAGACAGACAGACAGACAGACAGACAGACAGACAGACAGACAGACAGACAGACAGACAGACAGACAGACAGACAGACAGACAATGAATAACAAAGAAAACATAAGCTATACAGTATGCAGTATCAGAGACCCATGAAGTGAGAAATGTGTATCTTGAAATTAAAGTGTTTTTTAAAAGGCCTTTCGTCTGGTAATGAGAGTGGAGTTACATTTGTTAATGCACCGTGCATGGATGCCAAGTTCAGACTCCTAGCCCATTCTGACCGGGCACCCATTTTGGTGTTGGCATCATGTTATGCTTTAGCTATTGAAAAATAGCAGATCTACAAGCTCATATCGCGCCACCGAGTGGCGCGATACGAGCTTGTAGGTCTGCTATTTTTGAAAAATCGAAGAACGACTGACATTTTTAGAATCTGATCTCAGGTCAGAATGGGTTCATCAGACCAGTGTGTGTCCGGCGGAAACCTCGTATGAATCTGATCTCAGGTCAGAATGGGCTAGAGAGAGAGCTCTGCGGCCCTCAGCGAGAACCGTCCACTAAATCAATGACACTTTACTGTCCCAAACCGCTGCGTCATTAAATATGTGGAACTATAAGTCATTTAGGTTAAAGTTATTTACAGGAGCAGTGAAGGGAGCGAAGGAGTGGAAATTAGACCTTGTAATGTAACTGAACTGTCTTGATGTAATCTTGGGGTAGTTGTAGGAATTCCCTGTTTATATGACCACTGGAACATATTTATGGAAAAAGGAGACAGTGGTCAGGTCACAGCTCCAAAGGGGTCTAATCCTAAAGCTGTCACGGTTACACATTTAAATTGACGATTAATTGTCACACAAATAACCAAAGGATTTAATTGTTTTTTTTTGCATTGAATAACTTAAACATACAAAGAAAGAATATGATAATAATCTCAAATAATTGCCATAATCTCAAATAACCTGCGATTAGGCGATCATGTAAGAATTGTGACCCTATTAGCCTATGTCTAATCCTGGACTATTATCAATAGACAGGACTGGAGGCTATAGTACAGACTGAGTCACTGAGATATAGCAGATCAGCTTAAACACACACAGTCACACACTCTGCTTAAAACACACACACACACACACACACACACACACACACACACACACGATGACAAAACAGATAGTGCCAACTCATTTAATCACTCATTTGTTTTCCCATTCATTCGTTCATTCATTCATTGGAGTTGTGAGACCACACCAAAGCCTAGCCCCTTTCGGGACCCTACGTAAAACTTTTTTGATATTTTGTTTAGTTTTACGTTGGGTCCCTGCTCGCTAGTGTATTTTCGTATGGAAATTCCTAAATGCGGATGTGGAGATTCTCTCTAAAATAGGACCCGCGGCATGTGACGCCATTATTTTCCTTGAGTTATTCTGAATTCGGTAACTTTAAGTAGCTATACATCCCGGTGCGAATATCTCCTGTGGCGCGGAAGCCGTTAAGTATTTTTAATCTTTGTTTGACCGATTTGGTCGCTTTATTTCTTCTTGTTTGTTTACCGTTTATTGTACCGCCTCCCGGTGTGCGGTTGGCTTGTGAGGCTACGTCCCTGCCTCTGATCTGCTGTGTCATAGCTATAGCGCCACTAGCTAGCCAGATAGGCGGTACAATGAGGTGTCAATAAACAAGAAGAATCCAAGCTTCCAAATCGGGCAAACATATATTAAAAATACTTAACGGCTTCCGCGCCACAGGAGATATTCGCACCGGGATGTATAGCTACTTAAAGTTACCGAATTCAGAATAACTCAAGGAAAATAATGGCGTCACATGCCGCGGGGAGGCGTTTTAACATGTAAACACGAGCCAGTAAATGTTTTAATCAGGTGGCATGGACGACGAGGAACAGGACCCAATGCACTGGGTCGAACAAATGTCAGAAACTTCAGTAGCATTTGGGTTCTGCTTGGAGGGCTAACCAAAGCCTGACCCCTATCCACAGCCCACTGTTTTGTCTGTTAGTAACTGACCACTGACCAGTGGTATCATCAATAATAAAACAGAGAGGGAGGGGGGGGGACACCCCCCCCCAGCCAGGGCGGTAGGCTAAAATGACCATATAAATAAATCCTGCACATGGTGGTGGTATAATGGCTAATGCTCTCTCACACACACACACACACACACACACACACACACACACACGCTCTCTCTCTCTCTCTCTCTCTCTCTCACACACACACACACACACACACACACACACACACACACACACACACAGTGTGCGTCCTACATGTTCACCCATGCCTGCACTGCATATTTATATCTATAGATATATAAATGTAGGCTATAGATATAATAATAATAATGGGACCCACCACTGTCTGTCTGTCATAATGGGACCCACACTGTCTGTCTGTCTGTCTGTCTGTCTGTCTGTCTGTCATAATGGGACCCACACTGTCTGTCTGTCTGTCTGTCTGTCATAATGGGACCCACCACTGTCTGTCTGTCTGTCATAATGGGACCCACACTGTCTGTCTGTCTGTCTGTCTGTCTGTCTGTCTGTCTGTCATAATGGGACCCACCACTGTCTGTCTGTCTGTCTGTCATAATGGGACCCACACTGTCTGTCTGTCTGTCTGTCATAATGGGACCCACACTGTCTGTCTGTCTGTCTGTCTGTCTGTCTGTCTGTCTGTCTGTCTGTCTGTCTGTCTGTCTGTCTGTCTGTCTGTCTGTCATAATGGGACCCACACTGTCTGTCTGTCATAATGGGACCCACACTGTCTGTCTGTCATAATGGGACAGGCAGCCATACATACATACGTAACATACATCATACACAGACAGTACATAACGTCACGCACACGCACACAAGCGCGCCCGTTTACAGTGTCGCTCGTCGCCTTGTGTGTGTACTACAGTATGCGATAGCTTGTTCTTTAAATATGTTTCGGGGAGAGGGGGTGGGGGTCGACACCGGTCGGCGTAGACAGGGCTTTAGTTAGCACCGCTGCACTGCCCTCTCATTCTCTCTCATTCTCTCTCTCTCTCTCTCTCTCTCTCTCTCTCTCACACACACACACACACACACACACACACACATAGTACACACTAGCCACGCTAGAAGCAGGAGCAGCTAGAATAGCTTCCCCCCCCAAAATAAATAAATAAATAGATTCATTATAATAACAATAGCGCCGATAGCGGTACTCACCACCACGTCTTTATTTATTTTCCTCCTTGTTCTTCTTGCCCACAAGCAGCAGGTCGGGCTAAAGAAGAAGAAAATATCCCCCTTGTGTGTGTGCGGCGTCTTGTTTCTCGTGGTGGTAAATCCACACGCACACTCCTCCTCCCAGGCAGAGAGTCTCGTCTCGTGTATTCTGTCCACTCGTGTGTGTGTGTGTGTGTGTGTGTGTGTGTGTGTGTGTGTGTGTGTCCACACTCCACATACAGGGCAGGCCAACTCCACTGTGGAGCTGCGGGCTCACGCCACGGTATCGCCCCGTTTCCGATTTATGTATTTATTTATTTCGTCTACGGGCCAAGAAAGAAAGCTTGACCAGTCCATACTAGCGAGCGAACGCTATTGTTAAACACACGCACACAAACACGCACGCTCACACATACACGGCACACACACAGACAGAAGCAAGCATGCTCAGTTGCTGCTCGGTGCTGCTCACATGGCAACGCCCTCCCCTCCCCTCCCTTCCTCAGTACCGTACGGCCATTGGCTGGAGTCGGCTCCTGCCGGCTGGCTATTGGTGGATCCGACTGTCTGTCTTGTTAAAGGGACGGGATGGATGGAGGGGCGGGTCTCAATAGGCGTGAGAGATTCCCCATTGGCTCTGTGCTGATGAGGGGGCGTGGTCTGGTCTGGAAGGAAGGAAGGAAGGAAGGAAGGAAGGAAGGAAGGAAGGAAGGAAGGAAGGAATGTAGGAATGTAGAAATACTCTTTTACAAGTGAAAGTCCAGAATTCAAAATGTACTTGAGTAAAAGGTACAAAAGGTACTTAAAGTACCACAAGTCAAAGTACTCATTATGCAGAATGTCCGTCCGTCCGTCCGTCCGTCCATCCGTCCCGACCCTGTTCGGAATGAGTTCCATTTTATTTTCTACTTTATATGATGATCTGTGTCAAACATTATTTAATAGGTAAAAAAATACATGTTATTGTTTTACTACTGCCCCTTATATCAGAGCTGTGTAAACCGATATTTGGTATAAACACCATTTTATTGTTTTACTACTGCCCCTTATATCATGTGTCAAACATTATTCATATAAAAACCTTGATTTGACAGAGAGAGACTTTTGACAATAAGATACTACACTTGCAGAATATTTAGAGAAAGCATGATGGTACAAACGGACAAAGAAAAACGTGATATTTACATTAATTTTGTTTGAGGGTATTAACCAAACATATTTATGTTTTTATTTTGTGCAGTTTTCTGTTTCCAAGAAGTAAATGTGATATTTTTTATGGTTTCTTATGGTTTCTGATGGGTCTTATGACAAAGACACCAAAATAATGCATTAATTAATTCATACAGTATGCAGGGGCGGCCTTAGGAATCTGGAGGCGCGTTTCAAGACCCCCATAGAGGGTGGAGGCCCGTTTCAATTGAAACTGGTGAAACATAGCAAGGCCTCCTATATGACAGTATGGCCCTGTTTGAAAACCGTTCAGACACCACTGCTGCTCTAATACAATCACATTTAGTTTAAGAGTTATATTCTTCACAATAGAGTCAATACATAATTAACTTCAAGTATACTTCATGTCCAGCCTAGCTAATTATTTATAGTTTATTATAATGAATGTTTATGAATGTGCTTCACAATGGAGACACTCTGAAATGATGGCACCAGTGACCAGTAAACGCACACATTATATTTCATGCTCTTTTATTGTGTACAGTGAGAGTTGCGTCACACATTTCCACTCCACAACAAGGACACGTTTATGTACGAAGTACACACACGGAAGGTAAAGGAAGAGAACATGAGTCGTCACACCACTGTCGCGCACAGTTTGTAAACGCACAGTTTCCATCTCGGCCGGCGTTGGGCTGAGCTCTGTACCACAAGGTGTAGTCCACGTCGGTGCAATCGGACCACTTCCACTTGTCCTCCACGTAGAGGTCGTTCAGCCCGATCCAGGTCAGTATCGTGGGTGAGTTGCCGTCCTTGATCAGGGTCAGGAGGAAGTCGTGCTCCTCGGCGCCGTGGACGGACGCCAGGTGGGCACCGTCGAGCTGGCAGTTGAGCTCTGCGTTGTGCCAGCTCAGCTCCGTGGGCACGTACTTGTAGCAGAGACTGTTGAAGCTGGACCAGTTCTCTGGACAGCTCCCACGCTCCAGCTTCAGCTCGGAATAAGAGGGACTGGCGGTGCCTAGTGTACACACACACACACACACACACACACACACACACACACACACACACACACACACACACACACACACACACACATAAGAAAGACAGAAAATACAAGAAAATAAAGGTGCCAAATGAGAGTGATGCCATATAGAGTATAGACTATAGAGTTTCCAGAAATAAACATGTTCTTTAAAGCAAGGGTTCCCAAACTTTTCAAACAGTGACCCACCAAAAATAATCACATTTGAATTTGTATACTCTGTATACACTTTGTTTACTGTTGAGTAAGAAAACAATGGTGCACATTAAGCTATAATCATCTGGGGACCACCCCAACATCATTTAGGGAGTCCCCTGGGAAGTACCGGACCACGGTTTGGGAACCACTGCTATTAAAGAACCTTTCATTTTAATGGTTTCTATAAAGAGACACATGGGTGTCCACTCCTTTTCCCCTCAACACCAAAATATCCTTGTCGAAAATAGCAGATCTACAAGCTCACAATGCAACACACTATTTGTGTGCCAGCTCCATCAATTGTAGTTTTATAAGGAAAGAAAATAAAGATATCTACATAAGTACATATATAGTTAGTATAATACGGTGTACAAGAGGTTAGACATATAGTCACATAACGCTGCAACCATATGGCCTGACATGAAACCACGTGGAAGTTGGGTCCGGGACCCCCGGGGGTCATCGAGGCCGGGTGTTCCAGGGGGTGCCCAGCTAAATCATTCATATACTGTATTTCTTAGGTACCAAATGGACCCTTACAGTTCTGTGACTTCTCGGTGAATCTGAGTTAAGGGTCCTGAAAACCATATGGAACCAATAAAAGAACAGTGTGTATTACCTAGTACCACAAGGCCCAGCAAGCACAGGAGTCGAGGAATTAGCGGCATGTCTCTGTGTCCGTGCAGGATCAAGCTTTGGGTCGCGGGGGTCTTCTAGAAGGGTGAAGGGTGGTCTGTGTCTGTCTTTTTAAGTGCTCCACTGGCCCGGCGCCACAGGGGTGCCAGAGGAGGCCTACTAGTATACCCGCTCAGATGCAAATTCTGCCCCACCCTCAGTTTAGGTTTTATCATGTGTTTTACTGTATCGTCACTTTCAAACTGCCCCCTATAGCTCCGTCATTTCATCCTGGAGCCGGGCCTGGCTCCACGCGAGGGTGTCTTCACAGCTGTGGAGTTCACACACCTCATGGTACACAAAGTACCATATGAGGTCAGGTGAAAACCTATTATGTTACTTTTCAGGATATCATTTCTAGTTCGGCGACAACAGCAGATCTGCAACACGACACGTTTTGGGCTTGTATATGTAAATTATTTCCACAAAACAACTCTAAACAACTCTAAAATATGATTATTGTTCAATGTTGAAAATGAGTGGTATTCCCCTTTAACCACTTCAGCCTTATAGACATTTCGGGCCATTTGAAAATAGACGATCTACAAGTTCACAATGCCTTTGTATACTTGTAGATCTGCTATTTTCAAAAGACTTTTTAAGAATTGTGAGCCTACTTACTGCATAATGAGTAGGCTATACTTTCTACTTTTGGTAGCCTACTTTAAAGAACTACTCAAATTGTGTCACTTGTGTTGTGTAAAGTATAGGGATTAGGTGGATAATGGCTGTTTTGCAAAGTTTTCAAATAACTGTAGTAGAGTAATAAAGTACGATATTTATCTCTGAGATGCAGTGGAGTAGAAGTAAAAGTATTCAAAGTTGGAAATACTCCAGTAAAGTTATAATAAAATAAAGTGAAATTTCCACCACTGAGCCCAAGCCTATCTACTAATGAATCAATACCAAATCAATGAACATATTTGTAGCTGGAAAAATGAATGATTATTGATAACGTGCTTCATATATCCTCACTCATACAGTTCAACAAACCATATGCCCTCATATTAAACTCTATTGAGAAGAAAAAGGCACAGACAAGAAAAGAAATGTCTGGAAGTGAACGTATTAAAAAGGCAACAGTGACATCTATAGGTGAGAGAGAGTAAATAATAGCCTTCCCTCACATTGAATGCATAGCCAGAACATGTGTGTTGTGTTCTCATAATGATCTAGCACTGGTGGACACTAACTAAAGTGCATTTACTTGTACAGTACTTAAGTACAATTTTGAGGTATCTGTAGGTATTTGAGGTGTTTAACTTATTGGAGTATTTCCAATTTCCAATACATTCACTTCTACTCCACTATAGGCTACAATGCCGCTATACATCATATCAGATCCAAATATTGCACTTTTACTCCACTACATTTATTCGAAAACCTTAGTTTAGTAACTTTGTAGATTTTGATTATTAGGCCTATCACAAAACATACAGTAACCACTTCAGTCCTATATAGACTATACATTTCGGCCATTTGAAAATATAAATTTCAAAGACTTTTATACATTTGGAAATCCTGAAATCAGTGTCTTTGCTCAAGGACACTTGGACACTAACTCTGGGGGAGCTGGGACTGGGAATCGGTTCCCATCCGGTCCGGCTGCTCTACCACTACCCTGAACCGTACTAGCTTACCACTAAGCCACAATATGGGGATGATGTAGCCTGAGTATCAGACTGTGGGCAGGGTCTTTGGGCTGGATCCAGGCTAGGGATGATGGGGATCCAAGCCAAGGCCCAGAGAGAGATGTCAGCACCAGGACAGCACACAGCACAGGCTAGCCTAATTATTACAGTGCCGTCCATGGTGCTGAGAGCATCATATAGGCCTATTGTCCTGAGATGTAGATCTGCAATGCTTTGCGATTTTTAAAAAAGATTTTAGAAGAAGAAGATAAAAATACATAGGCTACCGGTATATCAAATGTATTATAAACAACAAAATAATAATAATAAAATAAAATAAACAGCTGGCCACCAGGGTGGGGGGGGGGGGGCAATACCCCATCTGTCACCTTTAAAATCGCCTATTACAGAAGCCTTGCGGAGCCGTGATGCTGTACAGTTACAGTGTAAACAGAAGCGCGTGGCATATTTCTGTTTATCTTCTCTTCGAGCGACACCGTCGGACTGCAGAGCATAACTACTTATTATAGCGAACTCAGTTACTTCCGCACCACGTGAGCAGCTGCTGCAGCTCTCTACCTATCACTAACACTACCCTAATATGCTCTGTGCTCTCTGCTCTCCATCCATCCATCTGCAGCTCCATCTGCAGTGCACGGCTGAGCACAGCTGCACTTTATAGAGCCCGTGGTGGTGGTGGTGGTGGCCGCAGCCTGCAGATAGCAGACACACACACACACACACACACACACACACACACACACACAGCCAGCAGATGACAGACAGTCACGGTCACGGCCACTAGACATCCACCAGGACTGGAGGAGGACCACCAGATGTCTCCAGACGTGTGCGCGTCGTGCGCGCTGCTGGCGTGCATCGTGCTGCTGTGCACGGCGCTCCGGAGGCTGCTGTGCACGTCCGCGATGCTCGCGCGCCGCGGGCTGGACGCGTACGCCGTGGAGCTCGTGTCCACCTTCCAGGTGTGCGCGTGCACGCACGAGCTCAAGCTCCTGTCGGACGTGGGCGGCGTGGACGCGCGCCTCGCGCTCACCCTCACGTACACGGCCTCCGTGGTGCACGCGCTCACCTCGGCCGGGGGCGTGGGCAACCCGTGCGCGGCGCTGGAGCGCGCCTGGCGCGGCCGCATGACGCGCGCGTGCGCCCTGCGGCGCGTGGCGTGCCAGTTCGCGGCGGCGGCTCTGGCGCGCGCGGCCGCGCCCGCCGCGTGGAGCCTCGGCCTGACGGACGTGCACGCGCGCCACGCGCTGCTAAACGGCGCGCGCTGCGTGGAGAGCCCCATCCGCGCGCCGCTGCCGCACGCCGCCGCCGTGGAGCTCGCGTGCGCCTTCGCGGTGCAGACGGCGGCCACGCACACGCACGCGCTGGAGGAGAAGTACCGCGTGCACGCGATAGCCGCAGTGGTCACCACGCTGGTGTACGCAGGTAATCTGTTCTATTATCCATTTCACTGTGTGAGACGTGTGTGTGTGTGTGTGTGGGCGGGGGGGGGGGGGTATACACTGTGAACTCACTGAGAATAGACAGAACTGCAGACTTGCGTAATTTTTTTGTTTGTTTTATACATTTTCCATGTGTTTATTCTTTTCTGTGTTCACAACAATGTGCAAACACAGCAGCGAGATTACTAATCATTGTGTGGAGAGGGTTGCGGTTAGGTTTAGGTGTCTGCCCCGGGGGAGGTTAGGGTTAGGGTGAGGGAGGAGGTAGGTTGTCGTAGGCTGAGGGAACATAGAGCTGAGGGAACATAGGTACGGTCCCTCCTTACATACTGATTCACTGATAACTGATATTCTGGCTTTCAATTGTACATGAACTTTGTTTTGATTGTATATTGTTCCACTCTTTTCTTTGGTAATGTAAACGTATTTTACAAACGTTTTCTCATGCCAATTAGTCCTTTGAATTGTCAAACGTGAATTGAATTGACAGCAGGCTGTCATGATTCTATTGTCTTTGGATACGAAGAGGTTGGGGAGAAAGAGAGCTGCAGTAACCCTCAAAAAGACAAGCTTATCGGATATCCAAGAGGGCGTATTTTGGACCAAATCGTTTCTGGAACAGGCCATCCCAAAACTCCCGTTCTCAAGAACAAACATTGCTATCATTTACATGTTAACGTTGTGTGCACAAAGTATGTACATACAGTTTGTGTGTGTGTGTGTGTGTGTGTGTGTGTGTGTGTGTGTGTGTGTGTGTGTGTGTGTGTGTGTGTGTGTGTGTGTGTTTGCAGGTGGCAGAGTCACATGGCTAATGATTAACCACTTAAAAAATGTACAGTATATCTATATACAGTACTGGATTCCCCCAGGGGTGTATAGACTAGAGGGTATGCACTGCGTGACATCATCATACCTGGAAGTTATGCAGGAACGCCTACTGAGTGGCAAAAAACTACTTGCTGTCCTTGACAGCCCATACATCCAAACAGAAAAGTCCTATCTGATTGCATTAAACAACATATTAAATGACGTAAATAGGCTATATTTGCAGAATGTTCGAGCCCATTATAAACAAGTAAGACGCGCAAACGCGGGAAGCGAACGCAGCTCGTAAATTGCAATAACAACAATTAGAATAAATTACGTACTTTTTTTTTCTTTTTAGTTAGTAATTTTTTTAAGTTTTCTACTGTGTGTGTGTGTGTGGTTGTGTGTGTGTGTGTGTGTGTGTGTGTGTGTGTGTGTGTGTGTGTGTGTGTGTGTGTGTGTGTGTGTGCGTGAGGGTGTGTGTGTGTGTGTGTGTGTGTGTGTGTGTGTGTGTGTGTGTGTGTGCTACAGCTGCGCCCTTTGGTGGCGGGCGGGTGGTGTCACAGCGGGACAGACACACAGACATGATCTGCTGGGTCTCATAGTTAGTGCTCATTGCGTTCGCAATCACTGCGTTCGCAATAACAGCTGTCTGTGTCTGTGTGTCTCTCTCTCTCTCTCTCCAGGTGGTGGGGTGACCGGGGCAGTATTTAACCCAGCCTTGGCCTTCTCTACCCAGTTCTCGTGCAGTGGAAACGGCTTCCTGGAATATTCCCTGGTGTACTGGCTGGCCCCCGTACTGGGTCAGTACGTCTTGTATTGGACCTTTTATGGGTCCATTTGGTCATTATTGTGCCACTCTCAGAACTAACAACATTTCAACCTGGCATTTGTATTGGCAGCTCACAACACGTACGCGCTTTGAGCTCGTAGATCGGCTATTTTCGCTGCACGACAAACTAGTATAAATGAGGCTTAAGTGATTAACAGACCACTGACGCTATAACGGGCATCCAGGACAAAATACTAAACCTGACCCACTTCAAATACATGCCGGGGCGACGGTTGCCTTTTTTCCAGGCTGAATAGAGCGTCGCAGTCCCGCCCCCTTTCATGACGACGCCAGGCCCAGGAAATTAATCCCAATAAATTTCTCCCATAGACATTTCAAAACGTATTTATTTAAAGACCTTTTAAGCGTCGTGCGAAGCAAACTCTTGTCGTGACAAATCATGACAACACACACAATATTTTGGACCAAACAAATAATTACAAAGAAGAAAAACAACAAAAAATGTAACCTGCCGTTTTTTTCTACTTTCTAATTCTTTGTTTGGCCCGAAAAACTGTGTTTGTTGTCATGATTTGTCACGACAAGAGTTGGCTTTGTCCGCGGAGTAAACGTCTTTAAATAAATACTTTCTGAAAAGTCTATGAGGAAAATGAACGGGGATTTCTTTTCCGGGTCTCTCGAGGGGGCGGGACTGTGACACTCTATTGTGAGGAGGATGTGAAAGTCCTGACACACTGTCTGTGACACAGACAGTGACATTACAATATCACTGGAGCCACATCGCAGGCTTATATTCTTATATAACTCTCGGAAAAAGTGTGTGTGTTTGTGTGTGCACACACACACACACACACACAAATGTGCACAGTAGCATGGACATTTATGGTATATTTGAACGATTATTATGCTTTTGGACAGACAGAGACAGATAGATAAAGACAGACAGGCAGGCATGTGTTGTGGTGTATCAGATAGAAGTGACCTAAGACAAGAGACAGACAGACTGTGTGTGTATCAGATAGATAGAACTGACCTAAGGGCAGTGCGGCCTGTGTGTGTGTGTGTGTGTGTGTGTGAGAGAGAGAGAGTGAGTTGCTGCAGGTGTCAGGTTTCCCCTCCTGTAGAGAAGACTGAAGAGAACGGTGCTTCTGTAGCTCTAGGACTCATCTTCTCTGGATATCTGACGTTTGAGTTAAAAATGTGAAATCCCTATTCCCCACATCGTATATAATTTAATAGGGGTGTAACTGCATCGATTCATCAACAATCAAAGTATAGGCCTATCGATGTGTAAATAGCAACATGAGGCATCGTTTGACTTTGTATCGTATAGTTTTGCAATGCAAATAATAGAATGATTATGTCATGCTCATACCGTCTATATCGTCCCTGTATCGTATCGTCAACCATGTATCGTGGTGCGTATCCTATTAACACAATCTGTTAACACAATCAACGCCTGGATTTCTTTCAAAATAGATGCTCGGGGTGCCGGGAAGATATAGCTGCTTTTACTCTGTAAGCCCCCCCTTGTGTTCCAGGTATGATCAGCTCTCTAGTCCCAGTTCCCGCATAGTGTGTTATCTTTTAACTATTTTACCGCTGATATCGCCTTCTGATGCCTATTTTAATATAAATTGATTACTATTCACATTCACAATTGTGTTCTCTACGTGCTCATAACACTCCGGTTCGGGTGCGATGAAAAGAGGGAAATAAACAAAAACGTAAGTGAACATTCCGCTGGCTTATGCTGTCGCAGTTTTTTTAGAATCGTAGAGCAGGTGGCTTACGCACATCCAGTTCCTTGCTGGTGCTGGACAAAAGGTAGATACATACAGAGAAGGAGAAGTCCGCACACAGTCTTTGCTCCAACAGTATTTTGTAAGAACACCATTTAACTCAGGAGTCAGGACACAACGTTTAGGCCGTGAACGGCCTTCATCAGGTGATAGTCCTGATGAAGTCGTTTTTTAGAATCGTCTCGGATTCTTCTTTTTGGATCAAATCAAGCCTGATTTGCGGCTCATTTCTCTAAACGATTACAATATGTATGTTTTGGGTGAATTAAATAACATTCGCAGGACCCGTTTCATAGTGAAAATTCACTTCCCGACTCTCGGTTTACGAGTGAAACGGCTTTCAAACTAAAGGTGTCTCCAATATAAAATGACTGGCTGGCGGTCCTGTTGGTGGTAAATGAGTTAACCCTGTTCCATCCTGTGTTCCAGGTATGACCAGCTCCCTACTCCCCACACAGTGTTATAATTAGGGATGGAGCTCGTTAATTTTTTATTGATAACGAGCACCTTATTGATCAGGCTTATCGAGCCTGGTTCTTATCGAGCTCACTATCGAGCATCTTAAATTATTATGTGGAAAGACGGGAGACAATACATTCTGAACAGAACCAGTACCTTTCACTAGGGCCTTCAAATACAGTACTTCTTTTTGACAGGTGGAAGGCAATTGACCCGTTTACCAATAAAATAATATTAAATAAACGGTTAACTGGTTACTATGTGTGCCATCACTTTAAAAGCGTAATCTTGTTTCCCCCGGGCAGTGCTGGTTGGCAGGCACATTTTTAGACAGTTTGTGCCAGCATGGATGATTACATTTATTACTTGATCACCTCTTGTCTTGATCGTTTAAACGTGACGCCATGGGCCGCTATGCTCCATAAGAGGCTTGATAAGCCAAAAGCTTATTGATAACGTGTACTCAATAACCTTGTTATCTGATTTTTTCGGGCATCGGTTATCGCACCATCCCTAGTTATAATTTAACCCTGTGTGTTCCAGGTATGGCCAGCTCTGTGCTGCTCTTTGATCAAGTCCTTCCTTTGCTGTCTGGGAAAACGTCGCCGCCTCCCTACCGCCCCCTGCTGGAGAGCAAGAAACAGAACTGACGATTGGGGCCCTTCATGAGGGGGACACTGAGAAGTGCCCTTTTGTTCACCATTCATTTCATTCAAAGGACACAGTTCATCATAGTAAAAAACTAAACTAAAAAAACAACGATATTTCTGTCAGAAAGGATACAAATACAAGTTCCAGAATACTGATGAACACTTGTTATAAATTGTTATAAAATGGTTTTATTCTGCCTAGCTAGAGGAGGAGATGGGGTGGTTTCATGCCAAAATGGTAAATGGTGCATTTATATAGCGCCTTTATCCAAGGCGCTTTACAGAGATTGTGCATTACTTTCACCCATTCACACACACATTCATACACCGATGGCAGCGGAAACCATGCAAGGCACCAACCAGCACATCGGGAGCAATTAGGGGTTCAGTGTCTTGCTCAAGGACACTTCGACAGTAACTCTGGGGGAGCCCGGGTTCGAACTGGCAACCTTATGGTTACCATCCAGGCACTCTATCCCTGAGCCACCGCCGCCGCAAGGACAAGGACAATCATCTGTAGCAGGGGCGTCATTTGGGGTCTGAACAGTTTTTTTTAATCTATATCAGAATATTTGGTCTGCAATCAAATATTCATTAGCCACTTTAAAGCTGGTGTGTCCCTATTTTGGGGAAATCATTATAGGCAGGCATTTTCAGAAATGTTCAAAAACAGAAGCTCTACGTAACGCACCGCCGGTCCTGAGCTTGTTTTGTGTTTCTTTTGCCACCCTCTTTTTTATGTAACTACTGGGGAAGAGGGAGTGCTATATATGTCTAGACTTTAGTCTATGAAGGACAACCTGTCACCTACCATTGGAATGGTTTGTGCAATGCATGTACAATATATGCACATACATGTACTGCTACATTCAGGTTTCATATATAGGCCCTACAGTATACCCTACTGTACTTCAGTTATAGCAGTGAGAAAGTATGGATAATAATCATGTCCTTGTCCCTACAATGTGAAGCCATTATACTATGATTCATAACCAAAGCGGGAAATGTCCTCGCCCCAGTTTGACTTCCCAGAGCAAGAAGTGCTGTATAGCAGAATGTTGTACTGTAGCAGCAAGAATATAGCACAATAAGCACATGTCGCATACTATAACAGGGCAAATATTTTAATACTACTCTGCTGATTCATAAGGGTAAAATAGCATATACTGTACAGTACATTGACAAGGCAAACCATCTTTTGGCAGCCAATTATACAAGAGGCAACAGAATTAACATTTTCTAATCACATTTGAACTGGGGACCCCCCAAAATAATCACATTTGAACTGGGGAACCACAGGTTGAGAACCACTGGCTAGAGAAACTAGAAAACAAAATCCAGTTTGTATAATGTCCAAACTGTCCTATTTGTATAATATAATGTCCTATACGTTTATATAATATACAATATAACGTATAATATCCTCTTTGGCAGAACCTCTACTGGAACAATATACTTGAACTGAATTACTAGACCAAATACATGCTATTAGCTACTGGAAATGTGCATTTAGCTGCATAATTTCCCTTATTGTTATGACGGTCAACATAAGTAATTATACTGTAATGTAGTGTATATGATTTTTCTTTTCTAGTCCAAGCGAAGCTGTACGATGTACGAGTAGCACAGAGAATCATCAATGCAACGATATTTGGTGAAGCACAGAATACTAGAATGTAATCACATTTAGGTGTGTATGGTTGCACAACATGTAATTGTGCCTTTTGAATACACAAGAATAACCCAACTGCAGCCTCCTGTATTGTCTTTCATATCATACATACATTACACAGTACATCCGTGTGTAACCCAACTACAGCCTCCTGTATTGTCTTTCATATCATACATTCAGTACATCCGTGTAGCTAGAACCATTGAAAGGAGCGTTATGCCAATGAGGGGCAGAAAACAGCCCGGTCACAATTTATTCGTTTGTCACTCACGCGAGCCCATAGACTCCAATGCATTCTGTAAACTTCCGGTTCAGTCTTTGTCACTCTTCGCCAATAGAAGTCTATGTAGAAGAGCCACCATTGGACTGGCCCCATGAAGTGAACAGAGATGTCATAGCTCTCCTTCAATGGCTCTGTGTGTAGCTATATAGAATATACTCAATGTCAGGCCCTACTACATTAATTCAGACTTAGATCAGACTCTCTGAACAACTCATGACCAATAAGTGCTTATGGTAAATAAGAACCACACTGCATAGACATCGGCACAACCAGAGTGGAATAGTAAGAGAGTGGTGACACGCTTTAATCTCGCCACAAAGCGGGTGCCTATGGGCTATAGTTCCAAACATTGGAACTATCCCATTGAGATAGAATGAGCACTTCCGCATTCCATTGTTACAATGGGAGTGTCACCACTCTCATATTATTCCACTCGGGGTGCAACCTGCCAATCACTGTGTTGTTAAAGCACTTCCTTGGCAGTTGTCTCTCAACAGCAGTCTCTCTCTAAACAGTTTCTATATAGGGAGTCGGGTATTGATTATGGGGCTGATTGACTGCCGTTGAAACCCGATTAGAGGTGGCTGTTAATTGCTGCACGGCTTAGCCGACACCAGAGCATGCCTAGTACTGCCTAGCCTCGGCCTAGCCTATAGGGCGTCCGTCAAGTTAGTAGTTGTAATGGAGTTTGATAATCAGTGTCATTACTAACACCTTTCTGTGGTTGAAGGTGTGCTGCAGTAATAGGGGAAACCAGGGTTCCATTTGTAACAAAACAAACAGAGGGGGGGGGGGGGCATTCTTCTCCACCACCAAAGCCCTATATAGGAAAATAGGCATGCCTTGTTTGGGATGTGCCGATAGTTGACCCGATCGTGTCAACAAGACATGCATAATCCCTGCCCGTGTTTATTATTGGTGCAAAAAAGGTTGTGCAGAACCCCCCCCCTCTCATTAGCAGGCTACATTGCAGCATTATCCCTGTTTCTGGCGCCCTAGTCATATACTGGTGCTCATGACCACATACATTGGATGTACACAGACATTGCTGGTTGTAGGAGTGGTTGCACCACTCAAAAAGCTGCTGGAAAAGTCACCATAATAGAACTTATTATTTCTCCTCGTCTCTACTTCCCCCTACTGGCGTAATCATGTCATTACCATTCCCCAAACCCAAAATGATGTGTAGCAAACAATAGCTTTAACACGTTTTGTACAACAAAACAATCTCCACAAATCAAATCAAACCCTATGATCCAAACGCCATTGGAGATCTGTCAATGAGCTCCACTCCAACCTACCTTTTCATGTTAAAGGATTGCAAACTGTTGCTCTAAAAATGCACAATACATGTACACGTTCTTCTCCCTCCGTCCTCAGTGTCTTGTCTCTATCGGCAAAATAAATCTGTAAAGAACCCAATAATGATTGGCAGAATACATAATTAATTTATAGGTTTAGTGGTTTTCAAACCGGTGGTCTGGGGACCACCAGTGGTCCTTGAGGGGGTTCCAGGTGGTCCCCATGCTAAATGACAGAGAGTTGGTAACCAACAGGACCCTTATTTGATCTTTAAGGGGGAATTCCACTCATTTTCAACATCATTAATATACCTTTGAGCTGTTGTGTGGAAATAATTAAAGTGGAGTGGAGGAACCAAAAAGAGAAATAGCGTGTATTCTGGCTTTAGAAAATATAAAAGTAATATAAACCCTTATTCCGTCTGAAACAATACAGTTTCTTGATATTGAGAGCATAACTTAATTAAATAAAAGTAACTGAAAACGTTACAAAAACTATGCATTTATTCAAGAGACTTAATACAAACAGAACATGTCTCCCTCTCGAGGACCATCAGAGAACAAGCTGGTGGTCAGGTACAAAAACACAAACAAGAGACCTTTATTTATACGGTCCACAGCACTAGACCCCCCCCCCCCTCCCAGTAGAATAGAAGCCCGCCTGGGTGTGTCAATAGTCTGGAGTGGTTCAGGGGGTGTGATCAGGAAAATAATCTAAACAGACAATCAGTAAATTAGTAGGAATTGTAACAAGATCATCATGATAAACCCTGAAGGCAGTTGAGGGCAGTTTTAACCAATTACAGTACGTTTTACTTTAGTAGACCCTTATCATTTCTCCTGAATGAAAGTAACATCCACAGTTCTTCCGAACCGCGACTCTAGGCTCGAGGCAGTACGCCAGCCCTAGTGCGTCACCAGAATGTTTATGACAGACCGAGTGGAACGAGGCTATTCATCATTAATCTTAATTCCAGTAGGGATGACGATGATGCATCAGTGCAACGCAGATGAACTTATTGTTCTCCGTAACATAACATGGAATGATTATTCTCAAATGGCAACATTAGGCCTGAGTAATACTCTGTTGTGCACCGGCGTAGCGATGCTTTGAGAGTTTATAGATCGCTGTTTTTGATGCGAGACTCTGGGCCGGCACGCAACTCAATATAAAAATCAGGCTTAGGGTGATAAGGGGGAACAAATACATTACGCCAGAGTACTACTGGGGACAGCTGCGGGCAAGTTTGTCTCTAGATAATAGATATCCAAAAGATGTATTTATTACTGACTTTCTTATTCCATGGACTGTTAGGTGATTCAGTTTAGTGATTTAGTGATTAGTTTACAGCAGAGACATATTATTGGTCAATGACGTTCGGGATGACCATAAGGAGACACGTTGTATCTTCTAGGCTACTGGGATGACAGTAAGTACATAATTATCGGGGCAGTTTGTGAGACAGAACGGAACATTGTGTGTTCGGAACAGGAAGAGAAGAACCGATACGAGCCGAGAGTCACAATGTAGGAACACCTTCGACACAAGTGACGTCGTCTTCTGTCCCATGATGCAACACCAGCCCTTTGATTTTTTTGGCAGCTGTGAGGAAAAGGCTCCATCTGAGGAGAAGGAGATAGATGTAGCTGTTAACAATGTTTTGGCCGTGGACGTGTATACATGTCTTTTATATCAAAATATGTCATGGGGTGGCTTGGACGCGTATAGGCGTCTTTAGGTCTTTTATATTGATATAGAAATACCAAGGATCATATATTTCAAGAGCGGGAGATCACAATAAAAATCCTGAGCATTCTTCCTCTACACTGGGAGAAAAACAGCATCTGAAAGTTCCGGTGCTTATCACAGTGCGGCGTTGTCTGTTAAAACTCATTCTTGGCCAAGTACTTATTTGACTTCTTTTTCACAAATAGCCTCCAGGCCAAAGATGTTTTTGACTTCTTTTTAAAGGGGCTTAAATTGATAACATTATAATCATGATTTAAGAAAAATCTTAAAACTCTCGTTCTAATGGGTGTTGGCCTGTGCTAACTATTGCTCCTGCCATTTAGCGGGGGATGAGTTAAGGCCGCATTTGGTCTGTTTTTCAAGCAGTGGGTTGAGTGGAGTGGGCATTGGATTAAGAAACACAATTTAAGCTGGGGTACAGGCTTTAGTTCCGACATACTATAGGTCTGACTGTCATTGGTCCGACAACCTACCTCAAACCCTAACCTAACCCTAACCGCAAGCACGGGAGCAGCGCATGTCCGACCGCATGTCCGACCGTTGTTTCCACATGTCGGACCTTTGGTGTGTCGGATCTGCGTGTGCATCCCTTTAAGTCGCACTACTTTGACTCTGGGCGGTGTTGCTCAGTGAAAACAGCCGATGATCTACGACCTCCGACAACGACTCACCAGTGATCTACATCTGCATCTGCATCCTCAAACTGCCCGACAACCGCTGCCCCGCCATCCACCTCCATGCCATCTGTGTAGAGTACAGTCAATACATTAGAAACACAGCATCCACCTCCATGCCGTCTGTGTAGAGTACAGTCAATACATTAGAAACACAGCATCCACCTCCATGCAGTCTGTGTAGAGTACAGTCAATACATTAGAAACACAGCATCCACCTCCATGCCGTCTGTGTAGAGTACAGTCAATACATTAGAAACACAGCATCCACCTCCATGCCGTCTGTGTAGAGTACAGTCAATACATTAGAAACACAGCATCCACCTCCGTAATAACCTTTGTTGTCCCGAAAGATATTCTTCTTCACAGTCTGTTCAACACCCACAACCAAAACACCACATAACACCAAGACAATACAAAAAGAGGTCCCCGACTCCCCACTGTATACAGAACCATCCTATCGACGGGGCAGTTTGTTTAATGCTGTGATGGCAGAGAGGACAAAACTCCTACTAAAATGGACCTTTTTCCATGGCAAGGTTCTGTATCTTTGTCCAGGTGGCATGATGTTAAAGAAGCGATACAGGGGATGATCAGTGTCATTTGATAAGTGTGGGTATAGGAAGTCCGATGAATGAAGTTGCATGCCGTCTGTGTCGAGTACAGTCAAGTCAATACATTATTAGAAACCTGGCATCCACCCCCTGCCCCATGCAGTCTGTGTTGAGTACAGTCAATACATTATTAGAACCCTGGCATCCACCCCCATGCAGTCTGTGTTGAGTACAGTCAATACATTATTAGAACCCTGGCATCCACCCCCATGCAGTCTGTGTTGAGTACAGTCAATACATTATTAGAACCCTGGCATCCACCCCCATGCAGTCTGTGTTGAGTACAGTCAATACATTATTAGAACCCTGGCATCCACCCCCATGCAGTCTGTGTTGAGTACAGTCAATACATTATTAGAAACCTGGCATCCACCCCCATGCCATCTGTGTTGAGTACAGTCAATTCATTATTAGAACCCTGGCATCCACCGCCATGCCATCTGCCAAGACATCACAGTGTTGAGTCCATAGAAAGCCAGCTTGGCTTCTATGGAATCCAAATGACTGAAATCAGTCGCGGCGACTGAGAACTTTAATCCATGTGGGTTATAAATCCTCTTAGCAGACCTTGTATTGAACTGGACTTTTCTGTGATTTTTTTCCCCTGCAAACTGTTAATAAAGTCGATCGATCAATCAAAAACAAAGATTTTACACGCGTCCGACTCCGAATACAGGAGTACAATTCATAAAGAAGATACTTTTGATTGATTGAGGATTTCATATTTTATGTGTTAAAAACACGTTGTGGTCCATTCAACTCTCAACTGGACAAAACAACAACAATGTTTTGTTTTTTACTTTTTGAACGAAATGCACATGACACAAGTGTGCAAGTTCATTTGTGGAAGCCAACCGACCGTACCTTCGAACTCCGGGGGTCCTTCGGTTCGAACCCCGGCCATGTGGTACTGCTGGGCCACCGACTGGGCCAGCATGCCCTCCAGACGCTCCAGCGTGGCGTGGCCCTCCTGGGTCAGCGCAGAGAGACCCTCCTCGTAGGTGTAGAAGGTCGGGATGTCCCCATGGCCGTGTTCTGGACCAACGCAGGGATTCAGGGAGGGAGGACAGGAGAGGAGGAGGACCAACGCAGGGATTCAGGGAGGGAGGACAGGAGAGGAGGAGGACCAACGCAGGGATTCAGGGAGGGAGGACAGGAGAGGAGGAGGACCAACGCAGGGATTCAGGGAGGGAGGACAGGAGAGGAGGAGGACCAACGCAGGGATTCAGGGAGGGAGGACAGGAGAGGAGGAGGACCAACGCAGGGATTCAGGGAGGGAGGACAGGAGAGGAGGAGGACCAACGCAGGGATTCAGGGAGAGAGGACAGGAGAGGAGGAGGACCAACGCAGGAATTCAGGGAGAGAGGACAGGAGAGGAGGAGGGAGGACAGTCAGAAAGGACAGGAGAGGAGGAGGACGTTAGCACTTTTATCCTCATATTGCACGTCGGGAGCAATGCTCGAGTCCTGCTCAAGGACAATTCGATACTAGATCTGGGGGAGCCCACAGGGATGGAACTCTACCCCTGAGCCACTGCCGCAGAATAGATCAGTGGTTCTCAAATATGTTCATGTCAAGGACGCTCAAGTTTATTCATAATGTATTTGGCCGCAGACTTTTTGTGCCAGGGTCCAAAATAAGAGAAGATTTCACATGATCTACAAACTAAAAATAAATCGTGAATTTCTTTTTGAACAACACAGCCCAAATCTTGTCTGGGGGTCCCCTGACACAAAATATTTTCAGATGGGGGTCCACGGCCAAGTACAAACATTAAATTGGCGGTCCTTGACAGAACCACTGCTTCAAATCATCAGGAAATAGTGTAGGCTACAGTGGTGCTGTGTTGCTACCGGGCCAATTGGTAACGTACGCACGATACGGATACATACAGTATGTCCCGGGTTCGTTCACCCGCCCAGCAGAGGATACAATAGCAATTTAGTTATAATGAAAGACGACTGATTGACTTACCTGCCTCTGTATCCGGAGGTCAAGGAAGGAAACACGAGACAGAAGAGAGGGGAAAAAATATGTTAGAAGAACTATGTAAAGAAAAACAGTGAGCATGTCAGAGTTGCGTGCCAGATGAAACGGACTGTCCAAACATCTTTATTCTAGCTGTGCGGCCACAGCAAAAAACTAAACATTTAATTGCATTAAACTGTGCAAATCCTATCGTTGTAAAGATTGCAACTGTACTTATTTCATGACATGTATTTGATGACAGAGCACATTTGATGACATCTACTCTATCAATACCCTGGCACAAAAATGCTCTATTGATTAATTGAATACATGCACTCTACTTGCCGTTAGAGGTGCTCCGATCAGGTTGTTGGGGACCGATCCCGGTCAGTGATAGTTTTTTCGGCCGATAACGATCTTGTGCGTAAGGCGCAAGGGGAAAATATGAATATTTCCAAAACTATTATATGTCAAAACTGTTCCTGTGTGTGGGGAGGAAGGGGAGATTGTTTAGGCCTGTCACAAAGATGCAAAATTATATACCATCTATCTGATTGACTTTTATGTCACTTAAATGGTATAAAAGATCAGTTTAAATCAGAGGGTAAATTGACGATTACCGATCGATTCATTTTGGGAGTGAAAATCGCCCGATCGATCGGAGCACCTCTACTTGTGTCTACTTTTTAGTTTAGTACTTTAGTTTTTTATTATTATTTATAATTTTTCCATACAAAACATTCTTAATTCATCACATTTCATTTCTGGAGGAAAAAAAAGGCAGATGACCGATGAAAGAGGAAACCATGCAAGACAAGGCACCAACCTGCACATCGGGATTAATTAGGGGTTCAGTGTCTTGCTCAAGGACACTTCGACATTAACTCTGGGGGAGCCCGGGTTTGAATTGGGAACCTTGCGGTTCCCATCCGGTCACTCTACCCCTGAGACACTGCCGCCCCTGTGTGTGTGTGTGACTGTCTGTGACTGTGTGTGACGTGTGTGTGTGCATGTGTGTTCTCACCAGCCTCCTCCACATCGTATTCCTCTCCTTCAAAGTCGTTGTCTGAGTCTGCGTCTTCTGGGTCAGGATGGAGAGCCTGGCACTCACACATGGCTGAGAACATGGACTCCACTGCAACACACACACACGCACGGTGTTAAAACAACTTAACCCATGTAGATCTGCTATTTTTCAATAGCTAAAGCATAACATAATGCTAACACCAAAAGGGGTTCCCGCCCAAAATGGGTTAACAAGTCAATTCAATTCAATTCAATTCAAAGGGCTTTATTGGCATGAGAAAACATACGTTTACATTGCCAAAGCAGAAAGAACAATACAACAATACAGCAATACAATCAAAACAAAAAGTATGTACATTTGATGTACAAGTCGCCAGAACTTCACCGTTGTTTTGCTCAATGTGGTTCATAATTCCACCAAGCTTCAGAATCTTTTCCAGAACAACTTCATGAAGCATAACATGGTGAGAGATTTAAAAATCTCTATGAAATATAATAATAACTTTATGGTAATAACAATAATCTGTATGGTGAGAGATTTCAGAATGTCAACACAGCAAAGCACATGCAGTAAGAAATCAAAACAAAAATTTGATTTATCCACAAGATGGCACTAGAACTCTCTAATCTCCATCAGGCTGTGATCCAGGGATAGGTTTTCGGTTGAACCAGGTTGGAGATGCATATCCTGCCCTGAAACATCCATCTAGTTTGTTCCTTCTCTGTAAAGTTATGCACATGATGCTGTGTAGTACAATATAGCACTCATTAGAGATGCTCCGATCAGGTTTTTTGGGGCCGATCACCGATCACCGATCACTGGAAACAGTATAGGCCGATACCGATATTGCCGATACCGATCACAGCGTCGTGAAATCCATATTTTTTTCCATTGTGTAGCATATATACTTACTGTATTTTCTACTGTACTCTTCTTACACATCATTGACATTGTAAGTATAAAAATTAGGAGATGAGAAAGTTTTTTTGCAAGCTGAGGCAACGTGCAATATTTCACTCTAGACTCTCTTAGAGACAACTTGGAGGTTACAGAGTAAACTGTAGAGACTCAAAATGCAGTGGTTCCCAAAGTGGGGTCCGTGGACCCCCAGGGGTCCTTGAGGGAGTTCCAGGGGGTCCCCAGCTAAAAGGATAGTTTGGAACCAAATGGGCCCGTTTGGGTTAACACTTAACATTGATTTTACAATATGAATTGGGGTCTCAGAGATAGAAGTGGCATGAAATGGGGGTTCGTAGTCAAACTGGGGGTCCTTGAAATTAAACTGGTGGAGAAATTTGAGAATCACTGCTACAATCTTCTTATGGGGGTCCCTGGCATATCTTTTCAAATGGGGGTCCGTGGGCTGATCAGTGTCAATTTGGGGGTCCTTGACGTGAAAAGGTTTGGGAACCACTGTCTTAGAGACAACTTGGAGAGTAAACTGTAGCTTTCTTCTTTCATCAAATACAAAAATATAATAATAATAAATACCGTACATGTTCAGTGCACGGACACAGACAACTGAACATTTCACTGTACAGACTAAAATAAAAAGCAGGCTGCTAGTGTTAGCACTTGTATACTGTATGGCTCGCTGATCGTTAGTTTAGTGCTTAGATTAGCGTGTAATCTAAGCACTGATTGAACTTCATCTCCGCCTTTAATCGAATTAATTTTTTTATTGACAACGTGAACGAACCCCGACACCAGCGCTGCAAAAATAGACAGATCTACAAGCTCTCAACGCGTAGCGAACTGCGCTGCAGAAACAGGCAGGACGCGCGATGCCTTGAGAGCCTTGAGATCAGCAGCAGCATGGAGCCGCCGGCACTCCCAGCCTCCAACGGCGCGGGGAGGCAAGACTTCTGCGGGGAGGAGGAGACTTGGCCACTGGGCAGGCTAGGCTACATGTTGCTGTGGTAGCCACAGCAACATGTAGCCTGCCCAGTGGTTGTGATGTTAGCTTCAAGCTAACAAGCATCTTCTTGTCCGTTCCAACTTCACTTCATCTCCACCTGTAACTTATGAGTGCAGTACTTTCATCCGACGGAGCATTGGTCCGAACGACAACCTACCTCCTCCCTCACCCTAACCCTAACCTCCCCCGGGGCAGACACCTAAACCTAACCGCAACCCAATCCCGACCCGCAGCGCACCTCGGAGCATTGCTCCGTCGGATGATAGTATGCCTCCCGTAACTTATTTCTTATTTTTTCCCTGGCTGCGCAGCTGCGCTACAAACAGACGGATCTACAAGCTCTCAACAGCGACCGGAGCTGCAAAAACAGGCGCCCCCTTAAAGGAGACTTGCCACTGTCCCACTGTCTGTTTTGATCGGGCATTTTGATCGGCAATTTTGATTTATTTTGAGAATCCGATCCGATCCGATACAGGCATGATCGGCCGATCATGATCGGTGGCCGATCGATCGGCGCATCTCTAGCACTCATCCGTCCCAACTACTTATGTTCCTTTGGGTGGTGCACACTCACATAAACACTAAAATCTAATTAAAATTAAACTACGGTCAATTAATTTAACACCTGGCCGGAATAATAAAATGTTGTCGGTCACGTTGGACGGCCAGGAAAATGCCTAGTGGAAACCCTGGTTAGACCATGGTATGTACTCACATGCAGCCTTGTCACTGTTAACTTCACAGTGCGTCATGGTAGGTACCAGGTACTCACATGCAGCCTTGTCACTGTTAACTTCACAGTGCGTCATGGTAGGTACCAGGTACTCACATGCAGTCTTGTCACTGTTAACTTCACAGTGCGTCATGGTAGGTACCAGGTACTCACATGCAGCCTTGTCACTGTTAACGTCACAGTGCATCATGGTAGGTACCAGGTACTCGCATGCAGTCTTGTCACTGTTAACTTCACAGTGCGTCATGGTAGGTACCAGGTACTCACATGCAGTCTTGTCACTGTTAACTACACAGTGCATCATGGTAGGTACCAGGTACTCACATGCAGTCTTGTCACTGTTAACTTCACAGTGCATCATGGTAGGTACCAGGTACTCACATGCAGCCTTGTCACTGTTAACGTCACAGTGCATCATGGTAGGTACCAGGTACTCGCATGCAGTCTTGTCACTGTTAACTTCACAGTGCGTCATGGTAGGTACCAGGTACTCACATGCAGTCTTGTCACTGTTAACTACACAGTGCGTCATGGTAGGTACCAGGTACTCACATGCAGTCTTGTCACTGTTAACTACACAGTGCGTCATGGTAGGTACCAGGTACTCGCATGCAGTCTTGTCACTGTTAACTTCACAGTGCATCATGGTAGGTACCAGGTACTCACATGCAGTCTTGTCACTGTTAACTTCACAGTGCGTCATGGTAGGTACCAGGTACTCACATGCAGTCTTGTCACTGTTAACTTCACAGTGCATCATGGTAGGTACCAGGTACTCACATGCAGTCTTGTCACTGTTAACTTCACAGTGCGTCATGGTAGGTACCAGGTACTCACATGCAGTCTTGTCACTGTTAACTTCACAGTGCATCATGGTAGGTACCAGGTACTCACATGCAGTCTTGTCACTGTTAACTTCACAGTGCGTCATGGTAGGTACCAGGTACTCACATGCAGTCTTGTCACTGTTAACTTCACAGTGCGTCATGGTAGGTACCAGGTACTCACATGCAGTCTTGTCACTGTTAACTTCACAGTGCGTCATGGTAGGTACCAGGTACTCACATGCAGCCTTGTCACTGTTAACTTCACAGTGCGTCATGGTAGGTACCAGGTACTCACATGCAGCCTTGTCACTGGGCACAAATCTGATCTCTGAGATGACTCCATCCTCGTCGTCATCACCATCACCACTGCTGGCGTCTTCATCCTCCTCGTCACGTGCGTTCTCTGGCATCTCTGCTTCGTTGTCGTCTGAAGAGGTAGAGAAAAAGATGCGCGTACACTAGGGTCACACAAACCATGCATAAAGAGAACAGGTGAACATGGCATGAAAGAATGCTACACTAAGTTATCGCCAAAGGACAGCAGGCAATTCTGCCAATGCTCGTTAACGACCTTAAGCCGTTTTCATTCATTTCATTCTAAACCCGCGCTGCAAAAACAAACGTGTTGAGAACCCACAGACGCGCCCGTCTCTGCAACGCGCTGAGAGCTTGTAGATCTGTCTGTTTTTGCAGCACTGGTGTCAGGGTTCGATCACGTTGTCAATAACAAAATAACCTAGATTACGGCGGAGATGAAGTGAAGTTCAATCAGTGCGTTGAATCAGCAGCAACAAGCCAACACCAGCCCCAGCCTGATAGCTTAGCTTGTTGCATTGCGTTGTGATGAGACACGAGACAGCAGTGTGCATCCTGGTGTGACTGTATATTATTAACCCATTCTGACCGGGCACCCATTTTGGTGTCAGCATCATGTTATTGCTTTATCTATTGAAAAATAGCAGATCTACAAGCTCATATCGCGCCACCGAGTGGCGCGATACGAGCTTGTAGGTCTGCTATTTTTGAAAAATCGAAGAGCGACTGACATTTTTAGAATCTGATCTCAGTTCAGAATGGGTTCATCAGACCAGTGTGTGTCCGGCGGAAACCTCGTATTAATCTGATCTCAGGTCAGAATGGGTTAAACTGCATGGGACGGACTCCGGAGCGTAAACAACGTGTACCCTCCACTGGCTCCCGGTCGCTGCCCGCACAGAATACAAAACTCTGATGCTGGCATTCAAGGCAACCAAAGGTATGGCTCCCCCATATCTTGCAAGTATGATTGAACCCTACAAACCCTCCCGCGCACTCAGATCAGCCAACGCAGGGAAGCTGGAAGTACCCTCACTAAAAACGCCGGGACAACGCTCCACACGTCCCAAACTCTTCTCCCTTCTGGCTCCGAAACTGTGGAATGCACTTCCCATTGCAGTCAGAACTGCAGCATCACTCCCAATCTTCCGCCGTAGTCTGAAAACCCACCTTTTTAGACTCCATCATGGCCCATAGCACTTACCCTACCCCCTTAGATAGCATTTCTGTAGACTTAGATAGCATCTGATACAGACTTATAGCATGTTATGTAGACAGCACTATAATTGCATTGTATATAGTCATAGCACGCCATAGTACATATGTATAGCATAGTAGTATATATATAGTTTATATGTATAGTCTCATAATATAGATATTCCACTGTTACTTTCTTAGCTTACGCATGTTTTATGATAAATGCTTTTTTGTGATGTATTCCCATGCTTTTGTTCTTGCTTATTGTAAGTCGCTCTGGATTAAGAGCGTCTGCTAAATGCCTAAATTGTAAATTGTGTACAGTACAGTAGCCTCCCTCGGTCCCAGCCTTACTCAGACAGCCCAGAGTGAGAGTGAGCACTGACTGCATGACCTGGTGTTGACCATCACATGTTCCTGGAGGTCTGTCTACTCAACTCACCACTCAGCTTGGCGTTGACCATCACATACAGGTGCTCCTGGGGATAAGCACTGAGGTCTCTGGAGATGGCGTGCAGGCTGATGGTGGGGTAGTCCAGACTGAAGCCCATTCCTGCACCGTCGAACCAGGACAAGCTACTGAAACACACAAAATCATACGTCGTTAACGTTAATCGGTTAGACAAGATGAAGATTCGCCTGGTGGTCACACACACACACACACACACAGGACAATCACCACAGCGGTCATCTTCCTTGTAGTGGACATACAAAATGAGTAGTATTACCAGACATGCATAAATAGTTAGCCCTGAATGACCAAAACAGTTCTGTAACTCTGACTGAGTGTTCAGATGTTTATTTGTCGGGTCTCGTTTTTAAACTGCACTTGATTATGATTTGCTATATGTTGTTTGTGTTTTTTAACCTTGTACTGTACAGCACTTTGGAACCTTGCTCTGAAAGGTGCTATATAAATAAAGTTCATTATCATTTGGTTCCATTTGTACACTCCCAGAGTTAACCCATTCTGACCGGGCACCCATTTTGGTGTCGGCATCATGTTATGCTTTAGCTATTGAAAAATAGCAGATCTACAAGCTCATAGCGCGCCACCGAGTGGCGCGCTACGAGCTTGTAGGTCTGCTATTTTTGAAAAATCGGAAGAACGACTGACATTTCTAGAATCTGATCTCAGGTCAGAATGGGGTTAATCAGACCAGTGTGTGTCCAGTGGAAACCTCGTATGAATCTGATCTCAGGTCAGAATGGGTTAAGCGGGTCCTTGCAAATAAAACATTTGAGAACCACTAGTACTAGTTGGGCTACTAATGTGGCAAAGTGTTCTGTGTCCTACATATTCTGAAGAAAACCTGGAGACTGACATTCAGTAATTGTGTCTAATAATGATCAAAATAAGAACATATTATAATATAATGGTGTGTAAAACAGAAAATCGAAAATGTAAGTATAGCATAGGGGGATATTTCTCGTTATTTTAACAGGCTTAAAAAAATCTTGCAGGGAAAGACACAATATGATTGAGAAGGCCCAGCCATTATTTATAGGGGATTTGAGCCACCATCTGATGAGATGTAGCCTGTCAGACCCAAAACTTATACTAAATATTGTTGTTATCGTTGGATAAGATTTTTTTTCCCACAATTCCATCCGTTGTATTGTTGTTGGTACCATTAGGAGAGATAACAGGCAAAACGTGGATCAAAATAACAATTATTTTTCATTCTCTATTTGTGTAGACCTGGAACCCCCTCAAGGACCACTGGTTGAGAACCATGATGAATTGAACATGATGGGGCCCTATTAAACAAGTGTAATACTTTATGGTGTCGTCCACAGTTGAAATGAAATGTACTGTAGCCTACTATTCTCCTAGCTCTGGTCTATTCTCCAATCTGTTAATAAATTCATCAATCAATCAATCCACACTGACCAACATGATGACAGCCCCCATGCCTCTAGGTCTAGTGCTGCTCTGTGACTTCCATCGTTCATCACTTACGTTTCGGCAACGAACAGGGTGCCGCTGCCCAGTCCCTTCCCGTCCAGCACGGCAGTGGTCTCGGCTTGCTCGTGTCTCACTCCCTCGGTGGGCGGCGGGACGCTCTTCAGCAACACCATGGTGGTGGTGGTGGTGGGCAACAAATTATAATGTTTTCTTTCAGACGACAAAACAAACAAACAAACAAAAAACAGTTAGTTTTAGAGATGGCGCGTATCTGCTAGCTGCTGCTGCTTGGGGGGGGGGGAGACACGCGCTGTGCGTCTTTTAGGAGAGTCCAAATAAACAACGCTGGCCACCAGAGAGCTGCTAAGGTGACTTTTCACAGCAGGGACACGTTTTGCAGAAAAGAAGATGTCATTTAGTGTTGTTTTTGGTTCATCGCGCGTGGCGTGTTGTTGCTCTGGTCTGGTTTGGTTCAGCCGGGGTGCGCGTGCGCGAGTGAGCGGCGCGCGCGTCTAGTAGGAAAGAGCAGACGACGAGTCTAGAAGAGTTGACAGCAAGCATCCTGGAGAACAACACCGGCCCCACCTACCGGCTGGAGGTGGAAGTGCAAGGTGCTATATGAGACATCTCAAACCATAGACATAGTAGTGGTTTGTTTTTCAACCCTTTTCATTTCAAGGGCAATATATTAAAGTCTAACTCATGTTGCTATGATTAGGTGATGTAATGGTGATATAAAACAAACGGTGATAAGACAAACATTAAATTATCTTTATTAATAATGGCATTTAATGTTTGTGTTAGGGACAAGATGACAAAACTTTTCCCTTCATTGTCAATGGCGTTTTTAAAACAAACATTGAACTAAAACAAACATTAAACCTGTGCCCATCAAAAACAACATAATAGGCCTACTTCCTAAGGTTAATATGAGCATTAAATACTTTTTATTAGCATAATGCAAATACATTCCATAGGGCTGGACCACACATGGACATTATGACATCATCAACTTGCAACAGGAGCAGCCCCTATTCAGCGTTTTGCCTGGGCACAAAGGTATGGGCACATCTAAGAAAGGAAGCTGACTCCCGACGTCTTTTCCGGGTTTTTAGACAGCCGGTGGATGTAAAAGAAGCTCCACCCACGCGGCAGGTTGCCGCGTCGGACAGATTCCCGGAAAAGCTTGCCCCAGCAGCAACCTGCCGTGTGGGTGGAGCTTCTTTTCCATCCACTAGCTGTCTAAAAAAAAAGGAAATGACGCAAAACACAGCTTCTTCTGTCCGCGCAGTGTGCCCAGGCTGTTGCAGCTAGGGTTTCCACACCTGACCAGAGAGCCGCGGACGTTTTCTCCGTCAGCCAGCTTCTTTTCCGTTTTTTTTAGACAGCTGGTGGATGGAAAAGAAGCTCCACCCCCGCGGCAGACAGATTCCCGGAAACGCTGGCCCCCATGGCAGTCAGCCGCGGGGGTGGAGCTTAATTTCCACCCACCAGCTGTCTAAAAGCTTCTTCTGTCCACGCATGGATTCTTAGGTGTGCTCAGACCCATTGAGTGAAAGATTCTCTATATGAAAGAAAGAAAATATTTAAGGTGCTTGTATTTAGGTTAATGTTTTAAGCCTCAAGAGGTTAAAATTAAGTCATGTGTGTCTTATTAGCCATGAGGGATCCTTTTAATTAAATTGATTTCAATCAATTTCAAAACTCATTCACTCTCTGTTTCTGCCAATATGATTGTTTAATGCAAAAAAGACTACCACAGGCCGACATGGTGATGACCCCTAGACCCCTTATTCATCCCGACCTCTGACCTTTAGAGCCCTTAGGCCAGTGGTTCCCAAAGTGTGGTCCGGGGACCCCAGGGGCCCTTGAGGCAGTTCCAGGGGGTCTCCAGCTAAATTTTGCCTGGATCCAGCCCAAAGATCCCGCCCACTCTCTGAGTGGACTGCAAGCTTCAAGAAAGCTACAATCTGATAATCAGGCTAAGCTAAATTATAGTTTGGAACCAAATTTTCCTTTTATTAGAGCAAGCGTCAGAATCAGAAATATAATAATAATAATAATCTTTATTGTCCCGAAGGATATTCATCTTCACAGGTCTGTTCAACACCAACAACAAAAGCAGCACATAGTACAGAAACAACATAACACCAAGACAATACAAAAAAAAACATGAGTTCCCCACTGTGTGGCAGTTTGTTTAATGCCGCGATGGCTGAGGGAACAAAACTCCTACTGAAACGAACCTTTTTACAGGGTAAGGTTCTGTATCTTTGTCCTGATGGCATGAGGTTGAAGAAGCGATACAGGGGATGATCAGTGTCACGTGATATTGAGAGTGCTAGTCGTGTGATGGCATTATTGTTCATATCAGAAAGTGTTGGTGTGGGAAGTCCGATAATCTTGGAAGCAATACGGGTAATACTGAAAAGTTTGTTTCTGTTAGGCATGGGTAGTATGTTGTAAAAACATGCGGAACAGTACAACAGATTAGGTTGGATAATGCTTTTGTACAATAATAAAAGAAGATGAGGAGCAACAGATAATGATCTTAACTTGCGGATTACATGAAGTCTTTGCTGAAAACATGACTGGATAGATGTAATATGTTGATCAAACCTAGCTAAGTCTATTGTCCAGGGTCGGCAGGGTGAGTCCAAGATATGTGAAACTGGCAACCTGTTCTATTGTCTTACCATTAATGAGGAGTGTGTTAAGTCCAGTGTGGGTTGTTTCAATGACCAGCTTATCATAGCTGCAAGCAGTGATAAGGCGGGACCAAGAAAGAAGACAATAAATAAATACACAATAAGAACAATATGCACAAATAAGAATTTGTGAGGCAGAGTTGTCAGTACCCGGATTTGAACACACAACCTTGTGGTCTAAAGGTGAGAGCTATCTGGACACAGTCAGTTATTCCATTGTCAACAGTAACATCATTCAGTGTTTTTGTAACAAGTATGTGTCCTCATTTTGGGCATGTCATTATACATTTCTACAGTGTTCAATGTTCATGTTTACACGTACAAACTTCTCTTCAACCGGGATTTCAGATAATGGTCCATAGATTGTGTGTAGTACGTTTCACGCAAATTGCTAAAAAAAATCCAGGCAGAAAACCAGGTATAAGCATTTTTCAAACTGCTCAAAATGGCTTGTTTCGCTTCTTTTACGTCTGCTCAGCCGTCAAAAAGCCACAGCAGGAAACAGCTAAATGTCAGAGTGTGAGACGTGGATGGTAAACCACAGCATCTTAACTTCTGCTTCCTAAGAGCTCTCTGTCTCATCGTCATGGTTACACATTCTGTTCTGTTCATACAGCTTTTTAAATCTGTCCTTAGTTTTAACCTCTGAACTTAACCTTTTCAAATGTTGCGTGTATAGGCGTACATTCATAATAATGATATTTTAATTCTTGTATAATTTGAGAACTCTCTCTCTGTCTCTCGGTGTCTATTCTTTTGTACATACATAGTGTGTGTGTGTGTGTGTGTGTGTGTGTGTGTGTGTTTGAGTGTGCTTGCGTGCACGCGCATGTATGGATGCTTGCATGCGCGTGTGCCACTGCTTAAATCCTAAACCAGTGTCTCAGACGGTCTATATTAAAGTCTCAGGCAGTCTCAGGGTCTTGGGTTGCGGGCGGACCGGTGCTACCCTCTATCTTAGATAGGGCGATCATTGGACGGGTGATGGCTGGATCTGGGGGAGTGTTGTCGGCCTGAGGCGGCGGCTCTTCAGCGAAGGCTTTCTCCAGGACCTTTAGGACGTTCCTGCCGAACACGTCCTTGAAACCCCGACTGAACACGTACAGCAGCGGGTTCAGGCAGCTGTTGAGAAGCGCCAGGGCGCGGGTTATGGGTACCCCAAAGAGGTGCACAAGATGCATTGTTTCACTGAACTCTGTCACCCCAACATAAATCAGTCGTATGATGTGGAAGGGGAGCCAGCACAGGAAAAATGTGGCGATAACAGTTGCTATGATTTTGAAGGAGCGACCCGATTGGCTCGCCAGCGAGTGGTTACTCCTGAGCCGGTAGATGAGGACGGAATAGCAGGAGACGATGACGGAGAAAGGAACTACGAATCCCAAGAGGAAGCGAGTGACGACCATGACCCGCAGACGGAATTCATGCAACAGATACTCTTCGAGTGTATGGTTACTGTAGTCAGCGACGAGTGCATAGTTGTTGTGGCACTGGACCTTTTCACCAGACGGCTGTGTGTCCCTAAAGATGAAGTAAGCGGAGCTGAGAGCCAAAGCCAGAACCCAGACTCCCAGACTGACCCAGGATGCCTTTCTGACAGTGCGGTAACCACTGCACCGAGCCCACAATGGCCACAGCACACCAACACATCTGTCCACACTGATGACCACAAGGGTGAAAATACTGGCATACATGTTCATGTAGAAAACCACACCATACATCTTGCACATGAAGAGGCCAAAAGGCCAGCGCTCCAGAGCTCTATGTGTGATTTCCAGAGGCAGGAAGGCCGTAACCAGGAAGTCGGCCACAGCAAGGTTGAGGTACCAAACGGTGTTGACGGTTCTCTTCATCCTGAAGCCCGTCGCCCAGATGACCACACCGTTCCCCGACACGCCGAGCACACACACCACGCTGTAGATGAACATATCTAACATATCCCAGTCATAATATTCATCCCAGGATTCATCCCCCCCGGCTCCTGAGCTGTTCCCAGACAGATCCATCCAGTCATCATATTCATGCTCATAGTAGTATGAGTCATCGTGATGAACAGCAGGTGTGGTCACAATCTCCATAGTCCTAAAACATAAAAATAACAAAACAATTAATATAAAGGTATGTAGCCTTGCCGAGCAATGAGGCCCATAGGGCAGGAGCCTATCTCCTGTTTCTGTAGCGTGAGGCAGCTTGATGTACAAGTACACCCCCTGGACATGACGCTAGTATGTCGCAGGGACTTACCCCCCAATCCAACCCTTGATGCTGAGTGTCAAGCAGGGAGGCACTGGGTCCCATTTTTAGAGTCTTTGGTATGAACCAGCCGGGGATTGAACCCCGACCTCCCAGTCTCAGGGCGGACACTCTAACCACAAGGCCACTGAGCTGGTCATAAAAAGGTACATGCCTTGTTTTAACACGCAAAATTACACTGAAAATATTTGGTGATAGGGAAGGACCGCCATACAAGATTAATTCTGTAAAAATGTTTCATACGTACTTTTTCCCCCTTTCTTTATAGCCAACCTACAAGCACACAACGTTGTGAGCTGGTAGAACACCTATTTTCACAATTCCCGGGCCCGCAGATTGTCAGTCAGTTATAGCCAATCGGAATGTTATTTGTTATTTTGTATATCAATATTATATTTTGTATATCAATGATATTTGTGAAGTGTCAAAGTTAATGCAGTTTGTTCTGTTCGCAGACGACACTAATTTCTTTTGTTCAGGGGATAACCTAAAAAGTGTAGCAGAAAGTATTACAAATTAAATGGATAAATTAAAAAGATGGTTTAATAAAAATAAGTTATCATTGAATTTGAAGAAAACAAAGTTTATGATTTTCTCTAATATGAAAAAGGATGAAATTATTCTCTCTATAGATGGAGTGAATATTGAAAGAGTGTATGAATTTAGGTTTTTGGGTGTTATATTAGATGAGAAACTATCATGGAAAAATCATATAGCATATATAAAAGCCAAGGTGGCAAAAAGTATTTTTATTTTGAACAAAGTCAAATATGATTTGGATACGAATTTATTGAGGATGTTGTATTGTACACTGGTTTTACCATATTTTATTTACTGTCTGGAAGTATGGGGCAACTCATTCAAGAGTAATATGACTCCCTTGATTATGTTACAAAAAAGAGCGTTAAGAATCATGTATAAAGAAGATTTCAGAGCACACACCAATAGGCTTTTTATGTTATCAGGTGTTTTAAAAATCATGGACTTGGTTGAATTACGTACATTATTGGTGGTGTTCAGAGCGAAAAACAGAGCATTACCAATACAGTTACAGAAGTCATTTGTGTTCAGCTCAGAGGATGAAGACCATAGAAGAAGACATGATTTTAAACATCTGTTCGCCCGGACTACACTAAAACAAATGTGCACTTCTGTTACAGGTATAAAGTTATGGAATTCACAAAACCAGGAGTTGAAGAGTTGTACAACAGTGTTTCAGTTTAAGAAAGTGTTTAAAAAGGAAAAAATGATAAAATATGAACTAGAAGGTTAGATATAAGTGTTATTTTGTTCCCTCAGCGTTGTTTTGTTTTTGTTTGTTCTCTTGTTGAGCTCTATTTTCTTTTGTCTTTGTTGTTCTCTTTTTTTTAGGGTTAGGGTTAGGGTTAGATGTTTTTTTTTTTTTTTTATTGATAGGGGCAGGTATAAATAAGATTTATCTTCTTCCTGCTCCTTTTCTTTTCGGATGTGGAATATGTAAAAAAAGAAGTAAAATTAATATAATCATGTAAAACCATGACTGAAATGAAATAAATAAATATGAAATGAAATGTAATCAGACTGATACATCTTGATCACCTGACTGACTAGAGATGAAGTGTCCAGATTTTTGTCAGTTTTGGACACAATCATCTGCTTTGGTTTCTAACAGGAGATCATGCAGGCTCTCATCTCAGAGGCAAATTCCCCCTGGTACTCGACTCCGCGCGCACACGCACACGCACACGCACACACACACACACACACACACACACACACACACACACACACACACACACACACACACACACACACCATCAAGACGCTCATAGCTTACGAGATCAAACAAAGAAATAAATCCATAAATAAAAAGCCTATCATAGACAGGCCTACCGGTTACTAAAATACTGATGACATTTCACAACACCAGCCTTTTGTGAGTGATATGTATATATGTTAAAGTACGGTAAGTGTTAATAATAGATAGCAATCATGGCATGTCTATATAATAAAGAAAGTAAAATAAAAAGCTACCTGTTTCAAGTGAAGTTTAGCAGAGACTCAGTCAGAGAAGTGTGTCATTCAGGTCAGTGAACGGTGAGGAGATCACGTACTGAGAGACACCGCATGCATCACAGCCAAATGTAGTGGCAAAGTGAGTTTAACGTTGTTTAACGCAATATAGGCATGGGCGGAGCTTGAGGGGGTTCAGGGGTTGCATTGCACCTCCTGGTGGCCGGGGTGAAATTGCTTCTTCTTTTTTTTAAAGTAAAAAAAAACAAGATTATTTTTATTTTAATAAAATTATAATAATTGTGAGAAACAAATCTGAATTCTATTATGTTTTGTTTTACAATACATTCATTTTATAGTAGTCATCATGTCACATTATTTTATCGCCCCGCCTGCCCCAGCAGAGCAGTCACAACCACCGTGTCCGGGCAGTTTGGACACAACAAACCCGCCGCGTGGATGGTGATCTTGGGGAAAAACACGGCTGTCTTACAGCAATCCCCTACAACGTTAATAGGAAAAAACAAACGTTAATTTTCCACCTTCTATTACGAGAAGCATGCGTGGATGGAATATTCCGTTTTAAAGGATGCAGTGTTTTGTTTTGCCTGCCGACACTTCCAGAATGACAGCAACATAGACTAATTTCGTAATACCGGCGTGAGTGCCTGGAGTAGACTGGGCTCGAAACTGGACAAACATGCGATATCCGATGCCCATAAGAGTTGCATGATCACTTTAAAAAGAGTGCATCTTCACTCTTCAGGCTCTATTGCAGCTAAACTTTCAGAAAGTCACAAAGCTACTGTAGAGAAGAACAGGTTGTATCTGTCCAAAGTTGTTGATATTATTAGGCTATTGTCTAAACTTGGATTGACTTTCCGTGGACACAGGGAGGGGATAGATTCACAAACACGGGGCAATTTTCTTGAGATTCTTCTCTAAATATGATTCTGGATTTGAAAGCATGCAGTCATTTTAATTCAACATCCCCAAATTTCCAGAACGAAATAATTTATATCTGTGCAAACTTGGTTTATGCAGATATTGCAGAATCCCTACAGGGGGTCATGCCTATGTTCCTCAGCCCTATGTTCCCTCACTATGAACATAGGCCTAGTATGTTCTCCCATTTAAAAACAGACCCTATGTTCCCTCAATCCGATAAGTGCAAGTGTAATAAATGTAATAGTGTAATAAGTATAATAGTGTAATAGTGTAATAAGAGTAGGCCTAATACAGACAGCATTTTTTCCCCAATGAAATTGCCATTAGATGGTACTATTTCCCCCCAAAACAGCTCGTCTCGTCTTTTTTTCTCATCTTTTTTCTCGTCTCGTCCTTTTTTCTCGTCTCACCACGCATCAAGGAAGCAGGCACGACAGCAATTAATCTTAATGTCTTTTATCGGGTGCACGGTCTAGGAAGAACCTGTTTTTGATTGATTGATTGAAATATTTATTAACAGTTTGTAGAATTTACAGTACATTTTAAGCACAAACTCAATACAAAGACTGTCAACTGTGAGTGGACGACCCAATTAAGCATTACACTTGTTTACAACAGGGTCCACATTGTTCAATTCATCAAAACATTTAAAGACATACAACCATTTAGAGACATACAAATAGACATTTCTATGTAGTTAAAGAACAACAGGAATTCATCATATGGGAAGCAAAAAAGGGAAAATATACAAGCACTGGGAAAATATACAATATACAGTGAGGGAAATGGGGTGGGGGGGGATTCAGATTTTACAGAGGCCAGTTTCGAATTGCAGCCATCCGTAGGTGCCCTTTGAGAGCGGTTTTGAAGGAGTCAAGGGATTCACATGTCTTAATGACTGTTGGTAGGGCGTTCCACATTTTGGTGGCATAGGAGCGAAAAGAATTTAGTCCCTTGTTTGTGCCGAATCTGGGTTGTACATGGTTTGTTGCACTCCCTCTGGTGTTGTGGGTGTGGACTTCGTTTACATTAAGGAAGTATTTAGACAGGTACATGGGTATCTTGGTGGTGTATCGAATCTTGTGGACCAGACCCATTGCAAGATGCTGTACTCTGTCGACGACCCTAAGCCATCCCAGCCTGTCAAAGTGGGCAGGGGTGAGGTGGGTTCGGGGGGTGAGGCCAAGTAGGAGCCTGACCAGTTTGTTTTGGGAGGTCTGGAGCCTTGTTTTAAGGGCCTTTGAGGTGCTGTGGTACCAAGAGGTGGATGCATAGTCAAAGAAACCTTGTACGAGGGCTCCTGTTAAGGTCTTCAAGGTGTTTTTGCTGACCAGTGAGGAGATCCTGTAAAGGAATCTTGTTCTTTGATTTACTTTTTTGATTACGTTGGTGGCCATTTTATCACCGGAAAGATTGGCCTCCAGGATGGAACCTAGGTAGGTAATTTGATCTTTTCGTGTGATAATATTGTCACCCACTCTAACCAAGAAGCCATCTGCCTTGCTGAGTTTACTATTTGATCCGAAGAGGATGGATTCAGTTTTTCCCAGGTGTAAGGATAGTTTGTTATCAGCGAGCCAGGTGCAGATTCTACCGAGTTCAGAGCTGAGGGTCTTTTCAACCTGCAGTTTGTTCCTGTCCGAGACCAGCAGTGCTGAGTCATCTGCGAACAGGAACAAGTTGCAGTCACAAGCTGAAGTCATGTCGTTAACATAAATTAGGAACAGTAAAGGCCCTAGTATGCTTCCTTGTGGGACACCACAGCTCACTGGGAGGGGAGGGGACAGTGTTCCGTTCACCTCCACCATCTGTTCTCTCCCCTCCAGGTAGGATTGCATCCAGCTCACTGATGTGCTATCAAAACCAATAGCTTTAAGCTTGTTAACCAGTATGGAGTGGTTCACGGTGTCAAAAGCCTTTTGGAGGTCCAGCATGACCATGCCGCAGTATTTTCCAGCATCCACCTCGTGTTTGATGTGATCGCTCAAATAGAGGAGGCATGTGTCAGTGGGGTGGGATGTTCTGAAACCAGATTGGAACTCGTACAGCAATTTATTAGTGGCAAGATACTTTTCAACCTGTTCATAGACTATTTTTTCCATCACTTTCGAGATGGAGCTTAGAATAGAAATAGGGCGGTAGTTGCCGGGTTCTAATTTACTCCCTTTTTTGTACAAGGGGGTTACTTTGGCCAGTTTAAAATCTTGGGGGACCTGTCCCTGTTTGATGGAGAGGTTAACTATGTGGGTGATGACTGGAGCTATGGAAAAGGCTGAGTCTCTGAGAAATTTGGAGGGAATATTGTCATGGCCAGTGGCCTTGTGGGGTTGGAGGGCACTCAGTTTTTTAAGTACCTCCTCGGTTGTTACCATTGCCATTTTAAAATCATCTTTACAAACACCAAGGTTTTTGTAGAAGGCTTTGATGCGCTCTACACCAAAACACCCAGAGTGGGAGGGCAGTTTGCTAACCAGCTTTGTTGCAATGTTTGTAAAGAAGATGTTCAAGTGGTTGGCTACATCGAGTTTGTCAGTGATGAGGGTGTTATTCAATTTGATGTTTATATTAGTAAACCTGGTTTTTAGTTTCCGACCACAGCCTAGTTGGTTGTTTAGTAACTTCCATAGCTCCCGAGGATTGTTTTTGATTTCCTCGGCTTTATCATTGATAAAGTTACATTTGGCTGATTTGGTCATGGCAATTACACCGTTTCTTAGCTTGTTACACTGGGCTTTTAGGTTGTGCAGTTTGGTTTGGAGATCACTGTCGAAGCGCTTGCACTTGGCTAGTTTGGACTTGCATTTAAGAAGTTCAGAGCATTTGTTGTCTCTGGCTTTCATTGCAGTCAGTATGTCCGAATTCATCCATGGCTCCGAGCGGGTTTTGACCCTGACGGTTCTCAAAGGAGCCATGATGTTTAGTACTGATGTAAATTTGGTTTTAAAGCCAAGCCATGCTTCTTCGACTAGTGAGCTCCTGAGCACATCGGACCAATCCAGATTCTCCAGTTCCAGGTTAAAGGCCTCACTAGAGTAGGTTTTGAGGTCCCTAGATATGACTGTTTTGTGACAGTCAAACTTTAGTTTTTGTATTTTGCGGGTACAGAAGATCATAAAATGATCACTGAGCCCACATACAATAACCCCTTTCTTTGAGATTCTGGATTTGTCCGAGGTCAGAATGAGATCAATGACAGTTTGAGTAGAATCACACACTCTTGTGGGTTGGGTAATTAGCTGACTGACACCATGCAGATCACAAAACCGACTAAATGACTTGAACACAGGAGCTTCCTTACGACGCATATCCGTATTGTAGTCGCCAATCAGGATCTTCTCTACACATTCCTCCCCAGCTAAGCACCCCTCAAGTATATCATAGAACTCATTCTGATCAGGGGGTCTATAGACGGTGCCCACTAATACTGATTTAGCATTTTTGAAAATTAATTCAACCCACACAGTTTCAATTTCATCATGCTGCAAGTCAGTACGAGTAATGTATTCAGTATCTTGGTGAATATACATGCACACGCCACCACCATGTCTGTTTCTGTCATTTCTAATGACTGAGTAATTTTCTATTTCAATCTCTGGGTCTTTAGTAGACTCATCAAGTTTAGTTTCAGAGAAACACAGTATGTTTGCCTTACCGTTTTGGAACAGATGTCTGATCTCAGCTAGTTTGGGACTCAAGCTATTCACATTCAAATGAAACAAGTGAAGGCCGTTGGATGCGACGATTGTGTTAATTTCGTCGGTGTTGAAGTAGTCAGAGGTGTGACTGAGGATGGGCGGTGGAATGTCCGTGGCTGAGGTGGCTGGGGAGGGGCGGTGGAATGTGGGTGTCGCCGTTGAACATGTCTGAACATGTCTGAACATGTCTGGACATGTCTGTAGGCCAGGTCAGATTCATCCTGATGTCTGGGTCCGTGGCTGGGGTGGGAATGGGGGAGGGTGGTGGTCTATTATCCTCTGTAGTCCTGCGTTGACTGTGGGTGTTGGGGAGGGGGTGGTGTTCCTCGTTCAGCTCCATGATCACTGCCGCTGGGGTGGCTTCGGCGAACAAGACGCCTGCGGTGTTATGTGGGGGTCCGCTGGCGTTGGTTGTCTGCAGTTCATGGGCTGATCTTGAAGTTGCGTCCGTTGTCCGTTCCGTGGGGGAGGCGCTCGCGGCGCTCTGGAAGGCGTGGAAGCCGTGGCGCGTTGCGATGGGAACGTTCGTTGTTTGCGGAAGCACCAGTTGCTGCTGTGAGTGCAGTCTCGCTTGTGATCGGGTAACCGGTCCAGGATTGAAGTGAATATCACCCGATAGTAACAAGAAAAGAATAATCACAGTTCTGCGATCCATCTTGCCAGTCGGGGGCTTGTACTTGCGATTCGGGTTTGCTGTTAACAGGCCATGAATCGCTGCTGACCCAAAAGAAATGTGCTTACTTTCAACGCCAGTTAGGAGGTAAAAATCGCTGTGAAACTCCTCCGCTTCGATTCCGTGACGTTCCATCTCTCCTTGGTGGTGTAAGGTCCATGTTGAATTAAAGTATGCGTCCGTAATCCATAGCATGAAGAGGAGGAAAAAGGCAGAAAAGGTTGAAAACATAGCTAAAAATCGCTGTTGTCTGGGGAGCTCTCTGAAGTGCGACCGATCCGTTCGAGGGTCAGCATGAGGGCATGTTAAACAAGACAATACCAGCGGAACTGTCCTTAAAGGAACTTTATTGTTTCGATTTCCCAGAGTATAATTTTTCAGTTCCTTGTTCCTTGTATATATATTTTTTACCTTCCTTGTCTGGTTAAATGTGGTAATGTGTAAAAACGCTGAGTCAGACTTGTTGTTCACAGCGCACACCTGACAAAAGATATGAAATATTCAGACTGTACATGACATGACCAAGACATCTCCCTTCAGGATTTGTGACATGGGGTACCAGAGCTAAAGGAAACCCATATTACTAAAGTATGGCTTTCCCGGTGTATTGTGCAGGAGGCCATCCAGCTGGTTTATGCCAATACAGGGTTTCAGCCTCCTGAAGGCCTTAGGATGCTGGCGCCATACCCTGCGTAGAGCAGGGTATGCTCTGCTGTGGGCCTCTGCTGGTAGAATCTAAAGCAGCAGCATAAAATATTTGCGAGGAAAACAAATAGGTAAAAATGGGCATATTGTTTTACAGCCCAATAAATCGTCTTCCATTGGCCTTCATTGAGTTGATTGATTGACAGCTGATATGACAAGCCTCTGTTACGGGTCTCAGGAATCCCCCCCCACCCCCCCCCCCCCCCCCCATTTTCCCTCACTGTATATTGTATCTTTTCCCTTTTTTGCTTCCCATATGATGAATTCCTGTTCTGTACTTTAGCTACATAGAAATGTCTATTTGTATGTCTCTAAATGTCTGTATGTCTTTAAATGTTTTGATGAATTGAACAATGTGGACCCTGTTGTAAACAAGTGTAATGCTTAATTGGGTCGTCCACTCACAGTTGACAGTCTTTGTATTGAGTTTGTGCTTAAAATGTACTGTAAATTCTACAAACTGTTAATAAATATTTCAATCAATCAATCAATCAGGGCTGCTGAGTACCTCATTAATAAAACTGAACCTGAATAAACAGGGATAAAGACGGAGCAATGAGTGTTGCTTTTCTTTCTAGAATGTAACTGAGGGGAACCGGAAGCTGCGCTCCTTATATTGGGACCCCAGAGAACAAACGTTCCGTCCTCACTGCATGTTACACTTTGCTAGTGCAATTAATTCACAGTATTAATTGTAAACCTTCATAAAACGAAATTATTAAATAACTAGATAAAGGTCTCCACCAGGGCAGGTCAGGTTGTGGCCTCATGGTGGCGCTATAACAGGCTGTTGAGGAAGATTTGGGCCGGAGGTTGGTGTTGGAGGGATGCAGGTACAATGTTTTTGTTTTGCACAAAGCGGCCTCCTGGTGGCGCTATAACAGGCCGTTCTGGAAAGTTTGGGGCAGAGGTTCATCTTTGGCATCCAGGGAGTGTGTGTGCAAAATTTGGCATCGACCGGTTGTGTGTGTGTGTGTGTGTGTGTGTGCGAGTGCATGACGCGACTTGGCTTGTTGTAGCGCCACCATCAGGCTGTTGAAAACTGTCAAGTGGCATTTCTTCCTCAGCCTAGTGGGAATATGCGTGCACAGTTTCATCGCAATCGGACGCTGCGTTGAGGAGTTGTGGCGATTTGTACAAAGCGGGATACTCCTGAAAAGTGTAGGAGCCAATCGTGGCCAATCAGGATGGAATATGAGAAATCAAAAAAACCTGTCTTGATCACATGACTATGGAGATCATGTGTACCGATTTGTGTGAAATTTGGATAAAAGTGGAGTAATAATAGAAAATGTGTTTTACATATGTGGGCCTCCTGGTGGCGCTATAAAGAGCAGATGTGAAAAATTCCAGGCAAAGGTTTTTCCTTGGCCTCTAGGGAGTTGGCATACAAAGTTATCCACAGATCCGTGCAGTTAGAGGTAAAACACTTTTGGGCCAGTTATAGCGCCACCTTGAGGCTGAGTTGAAATTGTTCATGTGTCATTTCGTCCTCGGCCTAGTGGGAATGTGGGTGCACAATTTCACGGAAATCACGCGATGTGTTCATGATTTGCAGCATTTTGTTTGAAACTGAGCACTCCTGTGAACTTTGGAAGCCAATGTTAACCAATCAGGATAGAGTCTGAGAAATCTGAAAGACCCGTTTCGTTGAATGGCGCTAGAGAGACTGTGTAGCAATTTGCGCGATGTTTGGACAAAATCTGTAGGTGTACTGTGCAAAAACTTGTTTTGCACAAAGCGGCCTCCTGGTGGCGCTATAACAGGCCGTTCTGAAAAGTTTGGGGCAGAGGTTCATCGTTGGCATCCAGGGAGTGTGTGTGCAAAATGTGGCATCGAGCAACGGCGAGATTAGCTGCTCACGGACACACGGACGGACGGACGGACGGACACACAAACGGACGGACACACGGACGGACGGAGTGCAAAACATACTCTCCCCACATGCCTTCGGCCTGGTGGAGACAATTAAACAGACTCTTAAAACACATCAAGTTTGGTCACACTCTCCTGGTGCTGCAACACCTTTGTTGATTTACTCAACATTGGGGCTAATATGTCAGCCCCAGATAGTTCAATCACATTGGAAGTGGCTCGGAAGGCATCCTTTGGTTAGACATAAGGTTGGTGTGGGGTGCGTTAAGACGACCGGATTAAGGTTGGTGAGGGGTGCGTTAAGGGTTAGGTTAGGTTTAGGTGTGCTGTCCCGTGGGAAGTTAGGTTAGGGTGAGGGTTTGAGATAACATCGGTAGACAACTTGACTGTGTGTGCGTGCGTTTATCTTGATTTGTGAGTTCTCTTGGCACAGTACCATGGGTGTGTACACATAACAGAACCATGCTGCTTCTATGCAACGATTGGTATGTGGTAATGTGGTTGACAGACACGCACTGTAGGAGGAGGAGATGAGTTCAGATATGTACCAGTGCCACTGTCTGCTATTTTGTTTAAAGCGGCATTACACCTCAAGCAGACTGTAATTATGAAACGTTTTAATTAATTGTCTGGTTTGGGTGTTATTTTGTTCATAACGTGCATGCTATTCTTGTGTAATCCTCAACACAGGATTTGATATATCCAGACTAACATTATTAGTATTGCCTTCACCACCAATAACCATGATAGTACAGCAGCTACAGTATCTGCACCCGGGGGCATCACTATGCCAGCTTGTGCATGTGATCGACATTTGCATTAATGTTTTATTTTTGCCACGGACATGCAAAACAAATTACCAGAACACAAATGTATAGCCTACAGTACTAATAGACTCTTGACGTGTCATAAATTGTCTACTCTATTCCACTGCGCTACACATTTTAAAATAAGTCACTTATCAAAACTTATTTTTGGGGAAAAGCTACAACACATTACGGCATGTTGTGACCTTGTAGATCAGCAATTGTCCTTTCTTCTTAGCCTATAATGACATGCCCAAAATCAGGATGTCAGGGTTACAGCAAGACTGGGAAGTTATCCACTGTATACTGGCAGGTGGCCGTCCTGAGACAGGCATTATATGTGGCATAATGCATGGTCCAAGTATATTCCATGTTTGGGATTTCAATAAATGGGTCTTATACAGTAAGTACAGTTGCAGTCCGAGAAAGGGACCCTTAGCTGCAAAGGTGAATGGTGAATTATTGCAGATTGCCTTTCAGAGGACAGTGTTACTTGGGGACATGAGGAGACAGGAAGTTCTACAGGCTAAACTAGTTTTGTTTGTCAACGTAGCTTAAATAGTTGGTGTCAGTTCATTAAGGTGTGTACTCTAGGTTGATGAGACAACTATGCAATGGAAACATACCTGAGATTCAAAACAGATAATTAAGTACATGATGAGTGATTCATGAAGGCCATGCATGTCAGGATTTAAAGGAATGTTTCACTGTTCACTGTTTCACTGTGTTGTTGTGGAGCATTTGCTATAACAAAGTAGATAGACTAGACCCCATGCAGTAGTGTCATTGCTGTAACTTAGTATCTGTATTGTGTTCTGTTGCTGCAGGGTGAACTACTGTATGGGTAGCATTATAGTATAATTGATGCCTTACAGGGGGCATATAGGGCTGAGGGAACATAGGCCTGAGGGAACATAGGGCTGAGGGAACATAGGCCTGAGGGAACATAGGGCTGAGGGAACATAGGGCTGAGGGAACATAGGCCTGAGGGAACTTGGGTACGGTCCCCATTACAGGATACTGGTTTCTTCAGTATTATGGCAGACGAGGCCAGGTCCTCTAAAACGGAACAATTGTCAATTTGTTTAAGATACGTTGAGCAGCTTGAAATCAAGGAGCGTTTTCTGTGTTTTATTGATTGCTCAGCATCTCGTGGTGCAGCTGCTATAGTGGGACGCTATAAACACAGGACTGGAGATGGGTGGTTTAAAAAACATCCCAATTGTTGCTCAGAGTTATGACGGTGCCTCCGTAATGTCGGGTCACGTTTCAGGCGTGCAGCAAAAAAAAATGAAACCCTGTGCACACACACACACACACACACACACACACACACACACACACACACACACACACACACACACACAGCACTACGGGGTTTCATTAGTACAGCAGGTAGTAGTGTGCTGCTGTACTACCTAAATAACATTTTTTTTAGGGGTTAGGGCATTGTATCGCTGGTCGCTCGCCAAGCTGTCGCACTCCCTGGCGTCTAGTTCAAGCTCCGCCTATGAATATAGGACCTTTCTGTTTAGATGTATGGACTGTCAATCAGATAGGACTTTTCTGTTTGGATGTATGGACTGTCAATCAGATAGGACTTTTCTGTTTGGATGTATGGACTGTCAATCAGATAGGACTTTTCTGTTTGGATGTATGGACTGTCAATCAGATAGGACTTTTCTGTTTGGATGTATGGGCTGTCAATCAGATAGGACTTTTCTGTTTGGATTTATGGGGCTGTCAATCAGATAGGACCTTTCTGTTTGGATTTATGGGGCTGTCAATCAGATAGGACCTTTCTGTTTGGATTTATGGGGCTGTCAATCAGATAGGACCTTTCTGTTTGGATTTATGGGGCTGTCAATCAGATAGGACCTTTTTGTTTGGATTTATGGACTGTCAATCAGATAGGACCTTTCTGTTTGGATTTATGGGGCTGTCAATCAGATAGGACCTTTCTGTTTGGATGTATGGGCTGTCAATCAGATAGGACCTTTCTGTGTGGATGTACGGGGCTGTCAATAAGATAGGACTTTTATGTGGATGTACGGGGCTGTCAATAAGATAGGACTTTTATGTGGATGTACGGGGCTGTCAATAAGATAGGACCTTTCTGTGTAGATGTATGGGCTGTCAATCAGATAGGACCTTTCTGTGTGGATGTACGGGGCTGTCAATAAGATAGGACCTTTCTGTGTGGATGTATGGGCTGTCAATAAGATAGGACCTTTCTGTGTGGATGTACGGGGCTGTCAATAAGATAGTGTCATGATCCGTGACCTGTTCTGTCACCCTGATGTGTTTCCCTATGTTCCTTGTTTTGTGTACTTTTACCTTTTTATTTTGTAGTATCTAGTGTCTCTTGGTTTCCTGTGCTGCCCATGTTTACCTGCCTTGTCTAACCTGTGATTAGTGTAGTGTTCCCCACCTGTGTCCTGTTACTCTCCCAGCCAATCCCTGTGTTGATTTGTCTGTTGTATTTCACCTGTGTCTAGTTAGTCCATGTCTATTTATATGCCCTTGTGTGTTCAGTTCTCCGTTGGTTCGTTATTATTTGTCACTGTGAGTATTCGTTGTAGTACCTTGTTCCTTGACTCCTCGTTTGCCCTGTATTTCAGAACCCCTAGTTTTCCCAGTTTAGTGTTTCCCTTTGTACTCCGTGTTCTGTGTTTTGACTGCCTACTCATCGGGCTTGATATAATAAATATCTTCATTTGAACTGAGCTGCCTCTGCCTCTCATCTTGCACTTGGGTCCTCCTACACTGTCTTGACTCGAACCGTGACAGAACGAACCAACCAACATGGACCCAGCAGATGAGGCAGAGGAGGATGATTTCACCAAGGTTCTTCAGTCGATGGTCTCTATAATGGAGTTTTGCAATCGTCCATCAACCAGTGCTGAACAGAAGATCGAGGCTCTGAAGCAGGCTCTCCGGGTGGCCTACTCCCGTCCAGACCTAGCAGGCAAGCTTGATGGCATTGTAAAGGGAATGTGGGCTGCCATGTCCAATGCACCTACCAGTCTCCGGTCTGCAAGCCGTCAGCCCACTTGTCCCCCTGCTCTTCAGCCAGAAATCCACCCTCCTTCCCAGCCTGTTCAACAGCCCTGCTTACCCTTTACCTGGAAGGATTTTGGTGTAACTAGGGAGGTGTTTTATGAAGACTCCGACTTCCTAGAGTCCCTTCATAAATATTGGAGGAGTGACTGTGTATTTGCCAAGTATTTGGCTTTCTTCAGATGGGAGAGCCGTGGTGCTTTTTTTCCTGGTCCCCAGGAGGCAGTCAATCCAGTATCCTCTGTTTTCCCGCCTCCCATCACGCCGCCGCCCGGCATCCAGGAGCCTCCGCTGCCCAGCATTCAGGAGCGTCCGCCATCCGGCATTCAGGACGCTCCGCCGCCCGGCATCCAGGAGCCTTCGTCCTGCATCCAGGAGCCTTCGTCCTGCATCCAGGAGCCTTCGTCCTGCATCCAGGAGCCTCCGCCCTGCATCCAGGAGCCTTTGTCCTGCATCCAGGAGCCCCTGCCGCCCAGCCTGTGCAGCTCCCCGCCGCCCAGCATGCCTGGCCCTCCGCTGCCCGGCTCCCCGCCGCCCAGCATGCCTGGCCCTCCGCTGCCCGGCTCTCCTCGACCTGCAGCCCCGTCTGCAGCCCCAGTTCCTAGACCTGCAGCCCCGTCTGCAGCCCCAGTTCCTCGACCTGCAGCCCCGTCTGCAGCCCCAGTTCCTCGACCTGCAGCCCCGTCTGCAGCCCCAGTTCCTCGACCTGCAGCCCTGTCTGCAGCCCCAGTTCCTCGACCTGCAGCCCTGTCTGCAGCCCCAGTTCCTCGACCTGCAGCCCTGTCTGCAGCCCCAGTTCCTCGACCTGCAGCCCTGTCTGCAGCCCAAGTTCCTCGACCTGCAGCCCTGTCTGCAGCCCCAGCTCCTTGGTCTGCAGCCCCAGCTCCTCCGCCTGCAGTCCCACCTGAACCTCCGTCTGTTGTCCCCGCCGACGTCCTGCCGGACCCCCCGTCGGCTGTCCCTGCCGACGTCCTGCCGGACCCCCCGTCGGCTGACCCCGCCGTCGGTCCATCTGAAACCACATTGGCGGTCCTCGCCCACACCGTGTCAATTCCCTTGTCAGCTTCCCCTGCTGACTCACCCGTCGAACTTTGTGAACTGTCACCCTTTGTCATGGCCGAAGATGAGGAAGAACCCCTGCTGCTTGACCCCGGGCCTGACCATCGGTTGTCAGATCCCGGGCTTGCACTACAGCAGCAGAACCTCGGGACTGCACTCCAGCCGCTGGCCCCTGACACTGCTTTCCAGCCACCTGACCCCCGTTCTACTCTCCCTATGCCCACCTCTCCTGTTTCTCAGGTACCCCAGTTTCTGTGTCCCCAGTCTGTTAGGGCCCCCCAGTTCCACTCCAGAACGCCCAGTCCTGTGGCCAAGGCTGTAGTTGGTCCTCCTACAACCCTGTTAGCAGATCTCCCTATGTGTTTATCTGCCTGTCTCCCTGTCTGTATGTCTGCGAGCGTGTATGCCAGTCTTCTTGCGCGTCTGTCTACTCCCCAGTCCTTTAGTCCCCCTGCTAACCTGTTTAACCCCCTGTTATGTCAGACTGCTTGTTTGTCCGCCTGTTTGACTGTCTGTCAGTTAATTTGTTTGTCTCTCGGTTTGTCTCACTGTCTACCTGTCTGCTTGTCTGTGTGCTTGTCTGTGTGTCTCCCCACCTGCCTTTCTGTGCGACCCTTGCCCTAAGCCACTCCAGTGTTTGTGTCCCTACTGGTTTTGAGCTTGTAGATCTGCACTTTTTTTTGCTGCCTTGTTCCTGCCAGTCCCATGTTTAGTCCTGTGCCCCAGTCTTTTCTCTTGCCCCTGATCCCCTGTCCCAGTGACCCTCCTTCCAGACCCCCCACCGCCCGCCCTGCTCGATGTTATGGACTTTGTTTTGTGCGTTGTCTGGAAGCCACCGCTTAAGGGGGAGGCACTGTCATGATCCGTGACCTGTTCTGTCACCCTGATGTGTTTCCCTATGTTCCTTGTTTTGTGTACTTTTACCTTTTTATTTTGTAGTATCTAGTGTCTCTTGGTTTCCTGTGCTGCCCATGTTTACCTGCCTTGTCTAACCTGTGATTAGTGTAGTGTTCCCCACCTGTGTCCTGTTACTCTCCCAGCCAATCCCTGTGTTGATTTGTCTGTTGTATTTCACCTGTGTCTAGTTAGTCCATGTCTATTTATATGCCCTTGTGTGTTCAGTTCTCCGTTGGTTCGTTATTATTTGTCACTGTGAGTATTCGTTGTAGTACCTTGTTCCTTGACTCCTCGTTTGCCCTGTATTTCAGAACCCCTAGTTTTCCCAGTTTAGTGTTTCCCTTTGTACTCCGTGTTCTGTGTTTTGACTGCCTACTCATCGGGCTTGATATAATAAATATCTTCATTTGAACTGAGCTGCCTCTGCCTCTCATCTTGCACTTGGGTCCTCCTACACTGTCTTGACTCGAACCGTGACAGATAGGACCTTTCTGTGTGGATGTATGGGGCTGTCATGGCCAGAAAGCAGTTTTTTGACACTAAGTAGGTGTTCCCGCATAACTTCTGGGTATGGGGATGATGTCACGCATACTGCCGAGTGCCGGACACAAAGGACCATTTTGTATTCCGGTTAGAGTTTGGTTAGCAGTATCAACAGTAACAGTAATGTTGGTACACATTACTAACATCCTGTTAGTATAAAGTGGACATGGTATACACGCATAGACCTATGGCATAGACACGTACAATATAGTTCACCGATTCACACCAAGTTACTGAAGTATGAAAATAAATCAGGGGACGAGTGAGAGAGAAGCTGCAGTTCATCCAGTTCCTTTCATAAAAGCTCTCAATCTTGACGTTCTCTCTTGGTAGGTCATCTTGCCGTGCGTGAAGGGCAGGTATCTGTACCTGATCATATGCATGATCTGCCTCTTCATGGTGATGTAGACGAGCATGATGAAGTACCCTACGAGGACGGGCCAGTACGCGCTCACGTTGAAGGCTTCGAAGCACGTGCAGACCATGGCGACGAGGATGGCGCTCGTCGCCGAATGCCAGAATGTGAACTCGGGCAGCCTCCTGATGAACGGGCGGAACTCCTCGTTCCGCCGCGTGGGGAGGGAGGGGTACTCGTCCTCGTCGAGCAGCGCGGGGTCCACCTTGGGCGACAGGAAGGCGAGGAACTGGCCGAGGAGGTAGACTCCCAGAGCGTAGGTGCCCACGTACCAGCCCTGTAGCGTGTACACTCTGACCATGTAGACGAGGAGCAGCTGTAGGGTAGTCGCCCATCGCGCCGCGCAGAACGGCGTCAACGCGTCCAACCACGACTGGTGGATCTGTCCGAGCCGCGTGGCGAGGGTCGCGGGCGGAGTCCCGCTGTGGAGTCCCGTCGTGACCGGTTCCGAATCGCAGCGGCCTTCCTTAGACATTCTGTGTAATGCTTGCACTTCCGTCACTTCCCAGCTCTTCTATAGCCTAGCGGGCTAAACTGACATCAGTCGTTTGTGATGCATCTATGACGTATGACTCCATATTTGCAGACAGACAGACAGACAGACGAAAACATAATCTCCCCCTTGCCTTCGCAAACCATAAAGGTTTTTATTGATACTGTTATAATAGGCTCTCTCTCTCTCTCTCTCTCAAGCTGCACTGGCGGGACATAGGTTCACGCAGTGTGTGACATAGGTTCTCTCTGGTTCTCTTTCTCTCCCTCCAAATGTGTCAAAAAGATACCATTTGGGCCGGGGCATTTATATATAGCGCCTTCATCCAAGGCGCTTTACAGAGATTGTGCATTACATTCACCAAGCTGCACATTGGGAGCAATTAGGGGTTCAGTGTCTTGCTCAAGGACGACACTAACTCTGGGGGAGCCCGGGTTTGAACTGGGAATGGCATACCCCTGACCCAACTGCTGCCCCAGGGGTGGGAGGGACCAACATAGCCTGGCCAGATTAACATCACATTTTTGCACTGTCAGCTTTGTCTGGCTTCCATGGCGAGGACCAACATCTAATGTGCTGTTAGAGCAATACTATACATTCACTAATCAGATCAAGCTATATGTACTGAAGATAAATTAATTCCTACCAGATACTACCTTCTTTTGGTCTGATAAACATTTCCTTTCTGCCAGAGGAAAGCTCCAACTTAAGCTCCAAACTCGTTTGAACGAGGTCCCTGGTTCGCCTCCCGGCCGAGGATCCACAAAGTGTTCTTTAGGCCTGAGCCGTGACTCAACGGTCAATCCCTCTACAAAAAAATAAATGAAATAAAGGCGGAAGGAAAAGATCTAAAGTGCTCTAAAAAAAAAACTACACTTGTGTGAAGTGAGGCACGCCCAGATTTGGGTTCTCATGTCTTTGAAAAAATGTAATTAATTTATTATTACAAGATGTATTTATATCAGCCAGATGGCATCTTATGTTGTCATTTACTGCCCTAAACAAACATTAAAGTCTATAGTCTTGGCTGGCAAAATAAATACATCATAACTGCCCTAAACACGACAGGGGATTTATAATTAGGCTCAAAACAAACATCAAAAGTCCATAGACTTTGTTTGCCATATATGCACGAGTGACCCCTGTTGTTTCAGGGGCGCTATAGCCGCTCCTATATCCATATTTTGGTGCGTGTGCACAAACATTGTGCTACACAAACATTACATTCCCATTGACAATGAATGGATAATTTTACATCGTAGTGTCAGAGCAAATAGACAGTGTCTATTTTACGTCATGATGATGAACCATCGATAAGAGTCAGATGTTGGAGGGCCCTCCTCTACAAGACTGGCTCTAACATCGCGGTGGCTTCCGTGGGGATCTCGGATGTCAGGCTATGATTAGATCAGCAGTAATCTAGTGTATGATCTGATCTCTGACATCTATGATCTCTATATTTGGGCACACAAACATTTCAGCAAAATCAACTTCCTTTTTTGGCTTTAAAAGATTATGTGAAGAAGCCGATGCATGCAAACGGGACAGACAGGCAGCAGGTACTCTGACAAAAGCTCCAGACACTATGTCCCAGACATATGGGTCGTTTGTGTGTGTCATAGACTTGCTTCAGTACTGTGACAATAGGGAGGTACCACAACAAGTCCACATCAGGTCTGCCTGGGTGGCCTTCATGCCTGTGTCCTTTTTATGCCCTTAGATGAGATCCCTGACGTCATCAGTATATGTCCATATATGGGCATAACGGTTGGACAACTGGATCTCCATTTATCTTCACATAATGGGGACAAAAGGGACAAGGACAGACAGATACAGATCTCTCCATATATGGGCATACGAGTCGGATCGGTGGTGTGATGTGCCTAGCTATAGAGTCATAGATAGGTCATTGATGAATGATGATTGACATCATACTAGATGATTGATGTCATGATCCATATTGTTTCATGTTAAAGGACCACTTCACGGCCTGGGCCGTGGCTCAGCGGTCCAGGCACCTTGGCCGGTAGCCCGAGTCTGGCAGTGTGCCGCGGGTTCGACTCCCGATTCCGACGGCCTTTACTGCATGTCACTCCCCCATCTCTCTCCCCCATTTCCTGTCAGCCTACTGTCTGTCTCTCTATAAAAAAATATAAAATAAAGGCGAAAGCTGCAAAAAATAAATAAAGGGACCACTTTTCAACCTATCTTCATATATTTGGTCCTCACTAATAATCATGATAAAATGGCAATTTTTCTCTACTCGGTCCGTGTCTCATACATAACATGGGAGGGCTGTGGGCAGTTCAGAAACCCGTCCACCAGTAACATCATCGATGGGGAATCCAAGCTAATAGAAACTGCAGGCTTTCTAGTCCTGAAAAGTTGCAATGCGAAAATGGAATCTAAACCTTTTTGTAAAAAAGAAAACCTTGTTTAAAAAAAAAAATCTGCCTAACAATGATGTCACTGGTGGACGGGTTTCTGAACTGCCCACAGTCCTCCTATGAGACACAAACTGAGTAGGAAAGAATTGTGCCATTTTACCATGATTATTAGTGAGGACCAATTATATGAAGATAGGTTGAAAAGTTGTGAAGTGGTCCTTTAAAGAATATATAAAATAATTCTGCTCTCTCTGAAGAAACATTTTACTTTTTATTTGAAGATATTCTTTGGGATTTTTGCCTATAGGGAAAGTGGAGAGTGGAGACAGAACAGACACGAGGAGAGATGGGGGAGGAACACATAGGCCTACAGCCAACCCATTATGGCTTATTTGTTTAGGCCATCTCTGAAACATTACCCGTGTAGTTAGTTGTAAAAGGCATAACCTGGGATTGTGGCACAACCAAGTGTGGCTACCATCCCTAATAAAATCACACCCGTGTGAAGTGAGGGGCGCTCTTATCATCATACATGACTCATCACATACATCATCTCATTCCGGCCAATCACAATTTGGGTCCTCACTTTTGTCTTCAATGTGTGCGTTTGTTTACGCAATGTTTGCGTTTGCACAAACCCGGAGATATAGCGCCCCTCAAAAACAGCGGGAAGTTACGGAAGTAATAGTTTCATAGCCTGATTATAGTTTCATGCATTAACGCAGAGCGTGCCTATTTGGTGCTTGGGGGATGGGAGGGCGGGACAGAGCGGCGCAGAGCGTGCCTATTTGGTGCTTGGGGGATGGGAGGGCGGGACAGAGCGGCGCAGAGCGCGCGGGGAGAGCTTGTCATTGGACCAGGCTGCGTAGGCCAGCTCCACCTCCTTGTCGCTGGGGCAGGTGTTGGCAAACTCCTCGCGCGCGTAGGCGTTGCTCAGGTACCTCCACACGGCCGCCATCTCCTTGGGGATGTCGAAACCTCGGAACTTCTTGGCCACGACCTTGAGTACGTGCAGCTTGGGCAGCAGGCTGCAGTCGGCCAGGGTCATTTGGTCTCCGTCCAGGAACTTGCGGCGGGACACCTTGACGTCCGTCTCGTCGGGGAGCGGCGAGTGCAGGTACGCGTCCAGCTTCTGCAGTGTGTTCAGGAGCCCGAGTTGCAAAGCTTCGTTGTTCTCCGGCTTCGGGTTCTTGATGAAGGCCGAGAACCTGGCGAAGACGTCCTCGCCGGCCACGTTCGACTCGGGGTGTCTGGCGGCGAGCTTGGTGAACCTGGGCGGGCGCAGGGCGTCCTCGAGGAACTGCTCGATCTGGACCACGTCAGTCTTGAGGTCGCCGTTGAAGGTGATGAAGGGCGGGTGTGTGCCGGGGGCCAGGTCGCGGAGGGCGGCCGGCTTCTTGGTGAGGTCCACCCTGGTCACCTTGAAGTCGGCATCCTTCAGCCACAGGATCATGAACAGCCTCTGGGAGAAAGGACAGTTCCCGATGCTCTCTCCATCGCTCCCCGCCTTCACGAAGAGCTCAATGACGTGTCCATCTGTTCCGTTCTGTGACCCCGAGAGAGACATTGTGCTGTTTGGCAATAAAGTGAACGTTTTCCTTTGTTTGCTACCACACCCAATACCCTGCGTACTTTACTCCTTTACGTTCTCTAAGGCGTTGTGCCGTTACCTGCTAGACATCCACTTTGTATACTGATGAGCTCTGATGTCACTCATCTCCATATATGGGCAGGTGACATCAGACTCCGCTGCCCTTCCTGTCACAGACAGACAACTTGAACGTTCCGATTTGAATGATATACTTGGGTCTCAGTAGCCAGCCGTCTACTGACCGACCAAGATCTCAGTAGATATGCATTCTGTGCGTTGATCACGGTTACCGCTTTGAGGGGCATATATATATTTTTTAACCTTTATTTAACCAGTAAAATCACATTGAGACTGTGTCTCTTTTACAAGTGGGAACTGGCCAAGAGGCAGAAATAAAAATTACACTTCAATACCACATCGTCAATGTTACATTTTGAACCAGCAAATACATCCATAATACACCTTAACCCATTCTGAACGGGAACCCATTTTGGTGTCAGCATCATGTTATGCTTTAGCTATTTAAAAATAGCAGATCTACAAGCTCATATCGCGCCACCGAGTGGCGCGATACGAGCTTGTAGGTCTGCTATTTTTGAAAAATCGAAGAGCGACTGACATTTTTAGAATCTGATCTCAGGTCAGAATGGGTTCATCAGACCAGTGTGTGTCCGGCGGAAACCTCGTATGAATCTTAGTTAGGGTTAGGTTTAGAGGTAGGGTTAGTAATATCGGATCCGCCACAGCAACTCCCCTGCTTTAGCTCGCTCTGTGGTGGAGCTCATTGTTCAAGTTGGCTTGAGACGGCGCCCCTCCGCTGCCGTCAAAACAGCAGCCGCGAGCAAAGCACAGAATGCAGCTATATACTGAGATCTTGGTAGGTCAGTACACGGCTTCTGAGACCATTCAATAGTCTGATTAAATGGGATAATGTCCCAGCATTCTGTTGACAGCATTCGAAACCGGATGCTAGAACTGTATATAGCAGTTGTATTCCTTCTATAAAATAAATTACGCCAAACTATTGTGAGTGTGCAGCTGTGCTTCGTAGTTGGTACATCTGGAGAAGCGTTCGAGGGCCACGGGGAGTGTTCAAGGGCCACGGGGAGTGTTCGAGGGTGTTCAAGGGCCACGGGGAGTGCAGTGCCTGCATGCTGTTAGCTCACTTGGTTCAGTCAGTGGGGAGTGTTGGCTGATGAATGAATATCAACATCCTAATACATCCTAATACTGGGGGGTCAAATTATGACAGGCAATTCCTCCTGTCAAAATATGGCCCCCCCCAGTCAAAAAACACTTTGTTTGAAATAGACACTCATGCTTTCCAAGGTGTGATTTGGGGTCCTAAGGATGAATACAAAATGAATATAAACATCTTAAAACCAAAATGTTGAATTGTGGGTTTGAGTTCACATGCCCTTTTGATGTAAATCAAAATGGGGGGTAACTACTTGTCAGTGGGGAGTGTTTGCTGGGAGGAGGAGTAGGACTAAGGCCCTATATGTCCTCTCTGGAATACAAAATAAATATCAACATCTTAAAACCAAACATCATTTGGTGTTCATGCATTGGAACGGGTAAGGACTAGTTGTAACACATGACTTAATTAAGACCACGGACATGTATGAACAACATAATGTATGTAGACATTTATTAGAATATTTCATATAAAAATACAGTATCAAATGTATAACACTTTATACAACTATATATGTTTAAATGGAGTCGGACTGAAAGGAGACACTGTGGCTATTGCCAGTAATGGTAGACCTGGATGTGGTTCTGATCGTCTAGAGGCCCAGTGGGGCCAGTGCAGGGACGGATTAACCCCCCACAAGGGCCCCTGGGCCGCTAATATTTGCAGGGCCCCCATAGCTCACGTGCGTGTGACATATTCGTGTTTCTTCTGTGTTTTTATCATCTTTTTAACCTTAAATTTAACAAAATCAACAGCCAATGAAGGGCCCCAGGAGCCCTTTTCAGGGTGTCAAACCTAGTATTTCAAACCAAGTGTCAAACCAATTTCCCCGAAGGGCCCCTGAGAGCCAAGGGCCCAATGGCCAATTTGTCCCTGGGTCAGTAATGGTAGACCTTGATGTGGTTGTTGTCGTCCAGGCCCAGTTGGACCAGGCCAGGGCTCCGGTAGCGAGTTAGCAGAGGTCTGAGAGGGAGGGAGGTTGAGGAGAATGTTACACACATACAACGCTTTGCACTTCCCCGTAGAAACTGCCCTATAGCTTTGACAACATTAATAAAGCTTAAGGTTGAAAGGTGAAACTGTAACTTCCATTGCATCACATCGCCCCCGTCAAATGGACCCTTTGACGGGTCATATTCACCCTCTCTCTCTGTGTCTCTGTCTCTCTCTCTCTGTGTCTCTCTCTCTGTGTCTCTGTCTCTCCCTCCCTCTCTCTCTGTGTCTGTGTCTCTATCTCTCCCTCTGTGTCTCTGTCCCTCTCCCTCTGCCCCCCCCCCTCTCTCTCATAGTGTCTTGGTGTGTCTCTCTCCCTCTCTCATAGTGTCTTGAGAGAGAGGGAGGGACACCCCTCTCTCTCTCTCTCTCTCACACAGTGTCTTGATGTGTCTCTCTCTCTCTCTCTCATAGTGTCCTGGTGTCTCTCTACCAGAAGGATACAGGCTGTTGTCTTTCCTGCGTTTCTCCAGCCACTTCTTGTTGGTGTCGATGAGACCCTGCAGCCTCTGACCGTCCACCTCCGCCGACCTGTGGACACATGCACGCTCACTGCCATGCACGCACACACACACACACACACACACACTTGTGTCACAAATGTGTCGTGGCAAATTTTAGATTTTCCGTTTTACACCCCATTATAATGTTCTTATTTTGATCATAAGACCCTACTGAATGTCAAGTCTCCAGGTTTCAATTATTTACTATGACACTATGGCACATTAGTATGTGTGTAAATTACTTTAACCCATTTTGACCTGAGATCAGATTCTAAAAATGTCTTGTACACCCTGACAGTTTTCTGAAAGCGCTATGAGCTTGTAGATCTGCTATTTTTCAATAGCTAAAGCATAGCATGATGCTAACACCAAAAGGGGTTCCCGCCCAAAATGGGTTAAACCAGTGACGGTGAGAGTATTCACCTAGCCGGGGAGTATGTAGAGTATGCAGCGCTGCCTCTAGTGGTGCTGGAGGCCACTGGTCCCATGGCGGCCCCTGGTGGACACAGACACAAGTACAGCAAAGGATTCAGTCTGACACTACAGTCACGCATTATTCACATCTTTTAGCACTTAAAGCAACACAGAAGTTGAACATTTTCTTAAAAAATAAATAAATAAAGCACTATAGCATAGGGCATGGTTTTCTGGACCCACTGAAAAATCGTCCATTCATTTTTCCCCATAGAGATTTACTAAAATATATCAAATGTTTTAAGCCCCACGACCCGACTACGGATAAGCGGTTGAAGATGGATGGATGTTTTAAGCCTAGAATCAAGACATCCAGGATCCAGATATGGTGAATACTGACCATGACACCTTTGATTCTGGTGAAATAAATTATAATCGAATATTTAATTATACTAGACCTGTGCCCGTCGGCCACCGGCCTACTTGGGAACGATGCAAGTTTAGGAACCTAGTATGGATTTATAAATCTCTATGGGAAAAATGAATGGCCGATCTTTCAGTGGAACCAGAAAAGCACGCCCTCCACTGCTACGCCTTATTGGGTTTGGCTGCCCGTTTGGAGGTTGTGGTTACCGGGGAAGATTTGGGCCCAGCGGCTGTTGAGGAGGTCCTCGGAGGAAACGCCGATGGAGGAGGAGTAGAGCGGGTGGCCCCAGGCCCAGGAGGGACCCGAGGGGGGCCCAGACAGAGGTCCTGACAGGGGCCCGGACAGGGGTCCTGATAGAGGCCCGGATAGGGGCCCCAAGGAGGAGGTCCCGGGACCCTGCCGGCTCTGAAGCATGGAGACAGTGGGGAATGATCACAGTTAAATACCATAAAACCCAAACCAGAATTGAAAACACGTTCTAGTTAAAGGACCACTAAAGCCATATTTTTTACTTCACAAGAAGTTAAGATGGCCGCTTTTACTCTGAACCCCCCACCCCGGAAAAAGATTTCTCTATTATTAAGATGGACGCTCCAAACAGGAAACAGTCCCAGTGTGTGCTCCATGTAAATAGGCGCGGCAGTCTGCGGTTGGCTCTGCGTCCAGCAGGTGGCAGCATAATGGCATTTCTATCTCCAGAGAATAGTGTTCAGTAACAGAACTCACCCTGTGGGGGGGCCAGAGAACCGTGTTCAGTAACAGAACTCACCCCGTGGGGGGCCAGAGAACCGTGTTCAGTAACAGAACTCACCCTGTGGGGGGCCAGAGAACTGTCTTCAGTAACAGAACTCACCCTGTGGGGGGCCAGAAAACTGTCTTCAGTAACAGAACTCACCCTGTGGGGGGCCAGAGAACTGTGTTCAGTAACAGAACTCACCCTGTGGGGGGCCAGAGAACTGTCTTCAGTAACAGAACTCACCCTGTGGGGGGCCAGAGAACTGTCTTCAGTAACAGAACTCACCCTGTGGGGGGCCAGAGAACCGTGTTCAGTAACAGAACTCACCCTGTGGGGGGCCAGAGAACCGTGTTCAGTAACGGAACTCACCCTGTGGGGGGCCAGAGAACCGTGTTCAGTAACAGAACTCACCCTGTGGGGGGCCAGAGAACTGTCTTCAGTAACAGAACTCACCCCGTGGGGGGCCAGAGAACCGTGTTCAGTAACAGAACTCACCCTGTGGGGGGCCAGAGAACCGTGTTCAGTAACAGAACTCACCCTGTGGGGGGCCAGAGAACCGTGTTCAGTAACAGAACTCACCCTGTGGGGGGCCAGAGAACCGTGTTCAGTAACAGAACTCACCCTGTGGGGGGCCAGAGAACCGTCTTCAGTAACAGAACTCACCCTGTGGGGGGCCAGAGAACCGTGTTCAGTAACAGAACTCACCCTGTGGTGGGCCAGAGAACCGTGTTCAGTAACAGAACTCACCCTGTGGGGGGCCAGAGAACCGTGTTCAGTAACAGAACTCACCCTGTGGTGGGCCAGAGAACCGTGTTCAGTAACAGAACTCACCCTGTGGGGGGCCAGAGAACCGTGTTCAGTAACAGAACTCACCCTGTGGGGGGCCAGAGAACCGTGTTCAGTAACAGAACTCACCCTGTGGTGGGCCAGAGAACTGTCTTCAGTAACAGAACTCACCCCGTGGGGGGCCAGAGAACCGTGTTCAGTAACAGAACTCACCCTGTGGGGGGCCAGAGAACTGTCTTCAGTAACAGAACTCACCCTGTGGGGGGCCAGAGAACTGTCTTCAGTAACAGAACTCACCCCGTGGGGGGGCCAGAGAACTGTGTTCAGTAACAGAACTCACCCCGTGGGGGGGCCAGAGAACTGTGTTCAGTAACAGAACTCACCCTGTGGGGGGCCAGAGAACTGTCTTCAGTAACAGAACTCACCCTGTGGGGGGCCAGAGAACCATGTTCAGTAACAGAACTCACCCTGTGGGGGGCCAGAGAACCGTGTTCAGTAACAGAACTCACCCTGTGGGGGGCCAGAGAACCGTGTTCAGTAACAGAACTCACCCTGTGGGGGGGCCAGAGAACTGTGTTCAGTAACAGAACTCACCCTGTGGGGGGCCAGAGAACTGTCTTCAGTAACAGAACTCACCCTGTGGGGGGCCAGAGAACTGTGTTCAGTAACAGAACTCACCCTGTGGGGGGCCAGAGAACTGTCTTCAGTAACAGAACTCACCCTGTGGGGGGCCAGAGAACTGTGTTCAGTAACAGAACTCACCCCGTGGGGGGCCAGAGAACTGTGTTCAGTAACAGAACTCACCCTGTGGGGGGCCAGAGAACTGTCTTCAGTAACAGAACTCACCCTGTGGGGGGGCCAGAGAACTGTGTTCAGTAACAGAACTCACCCTGTGGGGGGCCAGAGAACTGTCTTCAGTAACAGAACTCACCCTGTGGGGGGCCAGAGAACCATGTTCAGTAACAGAACTCACCCTGTGGGGGGCCAGAGAACCGTGTTCAGTAACAGAACTCACCCTGTGGGGGGCCAGAGAACCGTGTTCAGTAACAGAACTCACCCTGTGGGGGGCCAGAGAACCGTGTTCAGTAACAGAACTCACCCCGTGGGGGGCCAGAGAACCGTGTTCAGTAACAGAACTCACCCCGTGGGGGGCCAGAGAACCGTGTTCAGTAACAGAACTCACCCCGTGGGGGGCCAGAGAACCGTGTTCAGTAACAGAACTCACCCCGTGGGGGGCCAGAGAACCGTGTTCAGTAACAGAACTCACCCTGTGGGGGGCCAGAGAACCGTGTTCAGTAACAGAACTCACCCTGTGGGGGGCCAGAGAACCGTGTTCAGTAACAGAACTCACCCCGTGGGGGGCCAGAGAACCGTGTTCAGTAACAGAACTCACCCTGTGGGGGGCCAGAGAACTGTGTTCAGTAACAGAACTCACCCCGTGGGGGGCCAGAGAACCCAGCGCTCCCAGAACCGTGTTCAGCTGTCCAGAGATCTGCTGCAGAGACTCGGCCAGCTGCTGGACTCTGGCTGGGACGACCGTAGGCTGATGATGATGATGATGATGATGACCGCCCCCTGGTGGTGGTAGTGGAGGGACAAACAAATCAGTGTTGATTTGGACAGCAAATTTAGATTGGAGTTTCAGTCAAAAGTCTTTTGAATTTAATCTCATTTTTTGTCATCTGAAAGGTTTAGCGTTAGTCTAGTGTTAGTCAACTAAATATCACGCGATTTGCGTCGACAGTTTATTTTGTCGACTAAAATATATTTTGGCGGGCCTCGATGGTAATGGCTGATTTAACACTTGGTTGCATGCTGCACATAGCCGATCACGTGTCGTGAGTTTGTAGATCTGCTATTTTCAGAGCACAACCAAACATTAAATGACTTGTCTTTTAGACTAGTGGATCTCTCCACTAGTCGCTCCCTAACATTTTACACTCGTTTTTGTCAGTGAAAAAAAGGTAGTCAGCAAACATTTTTCGTCATAGTTTTAGTCAACGACATCAACACTGCAATGAATGCGACACAACTTTGTAGATCGGCTATTTTCAAACTAAAACACTTAAGATGACTAAGACTAAAATGGAATTTTATTCAAAAGACTATGGCTAAAACGAGGTCAGGATTTGCCGTTAAAATCAAACGTCAGAGCGGTGGGGTGCTGCGTCACCTGCGATGTCCGGCGGCTCTGCGCTGCTGCTGAGGTCAGACTCTGTCACGTCGAACGTCACCTTCCTGTCCGCCGTCAGCCGAGACGCATCCTCAAACAGCGGCTGGGAAGACAAGAGGACCACGAGACAGAAACCGTCAAGAGAACCTTCCCTAAAACGACCGGGATAACGCTCCACGTATCCCAGACTCTTCTCCCTTCCCCAAAAACCCCTGGACCATGCTCCACGCGTCCCAGACTCTTCTCCCTTCCCAAAAAACCCCTGGACAACGCTCCACACGTCCCAGACTCTTCTCCCTTCCCCAAAAAAACCCTGGATAACGCTCCACACGTCCCAGACTCTTCTCCCTTCCCCAAAAAACCCCTGGACAACGCTCCACACGTCCCAGACTCTTCTCCCTTCCCTAAAACACCCTGGACAACGCTCCACACGTCCCAGACTCTTCTCCCTTCCCTAAAACACCCTGGACAACGCTCCACACGTCCCAGACTCTTCTCCCTTCCCCAAAAAAACCCTGGACAACACTCCACACGTCCCAGACTCTTCTCCCTTCTCTAGAACACCCTGGACAACGCTCCACACGTCCCAGACTCTTCTCCCTTCCCCAAAAAACCCCTGGACAACGCTCCACACGTCCCAGACTCTTCTCCCTTCCCTAAAACACCCTGGACAACACTCCACACATCCCAGACTCTTCTCCCTTCCCAAAAAAACCCTGGTCAACGCTCCACACATCCCAGACTCTTCTCCCTTCTCTAAAACACCCTGGACAGCGCTCCACGCGCCCCAGACTCTTCTCCCTTCTCTAAAACACCCCGGACAACGCTCCACGCGTCCTAGACTCTTCTCCCTTCTCTAAAACACCCTGGACAACGCTCCACGCGTCCTAGACTCTTCTCCCTTCTCTAAAACACCCTGGACAATGCTCCACGCGTCCTAGACTCTTCTCCCTTCACGGCTCCCAAGCTGTGGAACAAACTGTGCGTGCATGTGTGTGCGTGCAACCTTGTGCTGCTCACCTCCTCGGCTACGGAGCTCTCCAGCTGGTGAAGCTGTTCCTCTTTCCTCCTGAGGAGGGCGCTGCCTCTCTGCACCGTCCTACTCAACTCATCCACATTACTGACCTCCTGGAGGGGGGGGGGGGGAGAGAGGGAGAGAGAGAGAGAGAGAGAGAGAGAGAGAGAGAGAGAGAGAGAGAGAGAGAGAGAGAAAAAGGCAGAGAGAGAGAGAGATGGACGGGAAAATGCATAGTTTGTTAGAGATAATGATCTCAAATTGGGCCTCTTATCATCATACATCATCCTCAATGTTTGTTTGTTTACACAAACCCGGAAAGCTGTGCATAGGCCCTCAAAAAACAATCAATAATCATGTTTCTTGATTCATGAAAAAGGTTATCGATAGAACAATCACTAAGAAATTAATCGATAGCTGCAGTCTACAACTAGGGCACCGTTTCTCAACATTGGGTGCGGGGACCATTATGCGTCCGTAAGGGTCCACTTGGTTCCATTTGTACACTCAAAGAGTTACAGACCCCCTGGTCTGGTGGGTCCGCAGACCCTATGTTGACCATCAGTCCACTACGGCAGTGGTTCTCAACCTGTGGGTCGGGACCCCCAGGGGGGTCCCCACATGATTTTGGGAGGGGTCCCCAGATGACAGTGAAGTGACAGTTTAAAAGACCACTTCACCACTTTTCAACTTATCTTCATATAATTGGTCCTCACTAATGTTCATTATAATATACTAGCATTGTTTTCTACTCGGTCTGTGTCTCATAGTGCAAGTGCAAGTCAAATGTTTGTCAGTTTTGGGGTTCCCACCTGCTCTGCTGTGCTACGCAATCTTATGTATAAATTCATGTGTAGGGTATCTGAGTCAGTAAATTACATCATTAATGTCATCACTAACCCGATACGTAGTTCTGTCAGGTTCTCCTCCAGACTGTGGAACCATTGGCGAACTTGTCTGTATGTTCGAAACTGAATATGGTGGAACTCTTTTTATTGTATATTTCTTTCTATATTATTATCTTTTTATCTATTGTGTTGCTGTTCTGTACTGTGATATGGATTCCCCTGAGTCTGCAATAAAGAATCAATCATAGGAGGGCTGTGGGCAGTTCAGTGGTGAAGTGGTCCTTTAAGGACTTGTAAGACAAAAAGACCATTGCATCAAAAGTAATCAGCTAATCCTGGTCTCTATACTGCCTCCCCCTGGCCAGTCGGGGTGCCTGATGGAGGGGAAAGGAACTGGTCTCTAAACTGCCTCCCCCTGGCCAGCCGGGGCGCCTGATGGAGGGGAAAGGAACTGGTTGGAATAACGTGTTCCTTCCACGCGCTACGTCCAACCAGGGAAACTCCCCCCTGTCAGGTGTAAAGGAGCAACTTGGACACTCAGGCATGAAGGAAGCATGAGTTCAAGTCCGTTGCTCTCCCCTTGTCCCCCATATATGGGGACTAGGTTGGTGGAGGGTGTGTAGAGCCCAGGATCACATTAGATGATTGACACAGGGGTGAAAAATGGGTTACAAAATCGTGGGATAAAAGAATATATAAAAAAAAAAGGAAAAAGTAATCAGCTAGAAAACCACATTCTGGCAGCCAACTGGGTAGCATGACTCTCAACCCATTATCTTTCCAACAACCAAAGACTACTTTTAGACCACGACGGAGGTGCGCCGTCTCTAGCAAACAAGAGACACCACCGAGAGCGCTAAAGCATGCGTCACAGTATATAGGCCAATCAGACGGATCAGGCGTGGTGGGCGGGTCTTTACGCAAACCCTATCGGTATTCTCGAATAGCGCACACCTGCTGGAGGCTCCTCAGCATTTCCTGGTTGAGCTGGTGGGAGGAGCCGGGGTCCTGGTAGGGGGCGGGGCCAGGGCCCTGGGCTGCCCGCAGCGCTGCCTGTCTCTCCCGCAGCCGCCGGTTCTCCGTCTCCAGGAAGTGACGCGCCCGCTGCGTGGACACGCCCTCCGACCAGATGTACCGCCGCAGACTGAGTGGAGGAAGGTGATTGGTTATGGTTTATCATAGGGATGTCCCGATCAGGCCAGGTTATTTTTTTTGCCCCCGATCCAAATCCGATCATTTCATGTTGAGTATCTGCAGATTTATACCGATCATATATTTATATAGGACACTTGCCATATCGCAATAGTATACAGTATCCAAAATCACAGACGATAACAAGTCTAATATAATGATAAGGGAAGTCCCGATCACTTTGTTTTTTTTTGCTCCAGATCCGATCATTAGAAAAGGCCGTGATCGAACCCGATTTTCCGATCACGTGATCAGGACAACTCTAGTTTATCATGATCGGTGTAAATGGCCCTTTAATCTGTGAGCCCCACCCCACATGTGCGCACACACACACACACACACACACACACACACACACACACACACACACACACACACACACACACACACACACACACACACACACACACACACACACACACACACACACACACACACACACACACACACACACACACACACACACACACACACACACACACACACACACACACACACACACACACACTCTCTCTCTCTCTCACTTGTCCAGGCTGCTGTGACTGTCCGGCAGAGGGGAGTGGGGCGGTTCTTCCAGGTCGTCTACATGTAGCGGCGACGCGTCTCCTCTGCCAGCAGAGGGCGCTGTGGTCTCCTCCTCGTGGTGGTTGGTTTGTAGGCCGGGCGAGGCCCTGGCTGCCCCGCCTTGTTCCAGCTCGCTGCAATTCACAGTGTAGGCCAGGGGTATTGGACTAGATTAGGCAGGGGGCCACAACTGTAGAATGATGGTGTGTCGGGGGCCGCACACCCACACAGAGAATTTGTGGGTTGTCTAAATGCATTTTGTGCTCAAACACGAAGATGTATGTATATAATAATACATTCAGTTCAATGAAAGCAGAAATTAGGTAAAATGTCCGCCAAATGTGACATCATTTGTGGCAACACGAACATTACATGCCATTGACAATGAAGGGAAATTTTTACGTCATATGAGGACGAGCAAAACGGCTAACCAATTACATAAATTCAGTTAATGAGAAGATGTATAATGATAAATTATAGAGGCTAAAAGCTTGAAAGAACCACGGTACCCCATCTTTAAGGAAGCTAAGGCTTCGTACCTGACTCTGCGTCCGAGGCGCTCACAGCGATCCAGCAGGAGCTCCACCTTGCTCTCCAGTCCCTCCTTGGCCTCCTTCATGCTGCGTGCCTCCTGCCTGGCGGAGTCCCTCTCCTCCCTGGCCCTCTGCGCCTCCTCCCTGGCCCTCTGCGCCTCCTCCCTGGCCCTCTGGGACAGCTCCCTGGCTGCATCTCTCTCCTCCCTGGACCTCTGGACCTCCTGCTGCAGCCTGGGGAGAGACTGAAACGCACGCAACACAGAGGAGTTCCATGTGTGTTTTAGTCTAGAAACTGGTCCCATTCCTTGATTCTGCCTGGCTGGTTTGCGTTTAGCAGACGTTAGCGAGCGACGCTAATCAGGGATGCACGTGGCAGAATCCGACACGCCAAAGGTCCGACACGCGGAAAAACAGCGGCCGACATGCGGTGGAACATGCGCTGCTCCCGCGTGCGGTTAGGGTGAGGGTTTGAGGTAGGTCGTGGGTCGAATGACAGTCGGACCGATAGGGCTTTTTTTTACCATGCATGTATTCGTAATTTGACTCGTGTCCCCCCTCCCCCCACCCCCGCCGCACCAATAGGGTGACCACAGGGGTTAAAGCCAAAAGAAATCCCAAGACTGAAAAATGTCAGACCAATTTTCAAACAATGTGGCGAACCCCCCACATTTGCCCCTGTCCTAGACGGCGATAAAAGTTGGTGTAAAATAAAAATGAATCAAATAATAAATAAAAACCATGGCGCGCGCACACCACATCAGTGCTTCCTGCAGGAAAAAGCTTTGGCATGGTGTTGGGCACGTCCGGCGTGCGGCCAGAAGATCATGCGTGCCGAAAATGTTGATTAATTGATTGATTAATAAATTAAGATTAATTTGTATTATTCCTCTTGTATTGCTATTGGAGATACTGGGGAGGCACTGGGGGGGGGGGGGGGGACACACTGGGTAGGCAATGCATGGGGAGGCACTGGGGGACACTGGGGGGACACTGGGGAGGCACTCTGAAGACACTGGGGAGGTACTGGACATTTCATATCACACACACCATGATTTACTAGCCCCCCTTTTTCTTTTTGCAGCTAAGCATGGCGTGATTTATTTCCGAATGTGTGTGTGTCAATCCATGCTTCATTTTATAGAAGCAGCTTTAGAAGTTATGTTGTATTATATTGCTAGTCTGGCCAATCAATAAATGACTGTAGGGCTTGACTTTACAGCCACTTGGTGCATAGCAACAGTGTGTTAAAGCAGGGGTTTTCAACAGGTGGTCCGTGAAGGTATTGCGTGTGGTCCCAGACCATGCATTCAGTAATGTAGCCACGGAACAGTGAACTAATCCGCCTGTGCACTTGTTCCGTGGAAGTGTGTCAATGTTGTCAGAATTACTGGGAAGTCTGAGGTTAAAAGAAACCCTCTGACTGTCACTGGGTATAGCGAAATATGAACGTATTTAGCCTCTCTTTGTCAGCACCGTGCTCTCTCTCTGAGCTGCAGAGAGTAGAGACCAGAGTGGGGAGTGGGAGGGGCGAGCGCGGCAGCGCGCACACTAGCTTCTTAAAGACAGGCTGCATTTTCACGGATTTGGCCAACATATCGCTACACTATACACATACTTCCCCTTAAATATTTGCGAATCTGCGCTGATCTCATAAAAGACCGCTATGAAATCCTCAGGACGGAAATCCGTCCCCAGGACGGTGAACTTTAAGCCCTGTGACCACATCCAAACTGTTCATTTGAGGGACAGAAGTGTCGCTTGTGTCTGACAAGTGGGACGGGGTTAGCAACTTATTACTCAAGTTAAATGCCTTGATGTCATATTTGACCATACATAGGCCTAATCAATATTGCCTCTCATTTTGTTATTAAATCCCTCTGGAGTCTCACATTTAGTTTTAAAAATGTTCTTTATGTGTGTTCGAAGCCTGTCTGATACGTCTGTCTGATATGTAAAGGGTTGAAAACCTCTGGACTAGACAGATGGACAGAAGACAGTGGAAGGCACCTCTATCCCTCTGTCCGTCTCCTCCTCTTCCTCCATCAGCTGTTTCCTCTTCCTCTTCAAGTCTGCCGCCTGCCAGAGACCACATGAACCACATCAGTACAGTAGAATGTACAGTAAAGACCACATGAATAATGGACCACCATCATGTTAAGTCAGTGGATGTGTGGTCAGTGCATGTGGTCAGTCAGTGCATGTTTTGTCAGTGCATGTGGTCAGTCAGTGGATGTGTGGTCAGTGCATGTGGTCAGTCAGTGGATGTGTTGTCAGTGCATGTGGTCAGTCAGTGGATGTGTTGTCAGTGCATGTGGTCAGTCAGTGGATGTGTTGTCAGTGCATGTGGTCAATCAGTGGATGTGTTGTCAGTGCATGTGGTCAGTCAGTGGATGTGTGGTCAGTGCATGTGGTCAGTCAGTGCATGTGTTGTCAGTGCATGTGGTCAATCAGTGGATGTGTTGTCAGTGGATGTGTGGTCAGTGCATGTGGTCAGTCAGTGCATGTGTTGTCAGTGCATGTGTTGTCAGTGCATGTGTTGTCAGTGCATGTGGTCAATCAGTGGATGTGTTGTCAGTGCATGTGTTGTCAGTGCATGTGGTTAATCAGTGGATGTGTTGTCAGTGGATGTGTTGTCAGTGCATGTGGTCAATCAGTGGATGTGTTGTCAGCGCATGTGGTCAATCAGTGGATGTGTTGTCAGTGCATGTGGTCAATCAGTGGATGTGTTGTCAGTGCATGTGGTCAATCAGTGGATGTGTTGTCAGTGCATGTGGTCAATCAGTGGATGTGTTGTCAGTGCATGTGGTCAGTCAGTGGATGTGTTGTCAGTGGATGTGTTGTCAGTGGATGTGTTGTCAGTGCATGTGGTCAATCAGTGGATGTGTTGTCAGTGCATGTGGTCAATCAGTGGATGTGTTGTCAGTGGATGTGTTGTCAGTGCATGTGTTGTCAGTGCATGTGGTCAATCAGTGGATGTGTTGTCAGTGGATGTGTTGTCAGTGGATGTGTTGTCAGTGCATGTGGTCAATCAGTGGATGTGTTGTCAGTGCATGTGGTCAATCAGTGGATGTGTTGTCAGTGCATGTGGTCAATCAGTGGATGTGTTGTCAGTGCATGTGGTCAATCAGTGGATGTGTTGTCAGTGCATGTGGTCAATCAGTGGATGTGTTGTCAGTGCATGTGGTCAATCAGTGGATGTGTTGTCAGTGCATGTGGTCAGTCAGTGGATGTGTTGTCGGTGGATGTGTTGTCAGTGGATGTGTTGTCAGTGCATGTGGTCAATCAGTGGATGTGTTGTCAGTGCATGTGTTGTCAGGTAAATGGTGCATTTATATAGCGCCTTTATCCAAGGCGCTTTACAGAGATTGTGCATTACATTCACCCATTCATACACCGATGGCAGCGAAAACCATGCAAGGCACCAACTAGCACATCAGGAGCAATTAGGGGTTCAGTGTCTTGCTCAAGGACACTTCGACAGTAACTCTGGGGGAGCCTGGGTTCGAACTGGCAACCTTACGGTTACCATCCAGGCACTCTACCCCTGAGCCACCACCGCCCCCGTCAGTGCATGTGGTCAGTCAGTGCATGTGTTGTCAGTGCATGTGTTGTCAGTGCATGTGGTCAGTCAGTGCATGTGTTGTCAGTGCATGTGGTCAGTCAGTGCATGTGTTGTCAGTGCATGTGGTCAGTCAGTGCATGTGTTGTCAGTGCATGTGGTCAGTCAGTGCATGTGTTAAGTCAGTGCATGTGTTGTCAGTGGATGTGTTGTCAGTGCATGTGGTCAGTCAGTGATGTGTTGTCAGTGCATGTGGTCAGTCAGTGCATCTGGTCAGTCAGTGCATGTGTTGTCAGTGCATGTGGTCAGTCAGTGCATGTGTTAAGTCAGTGCATGTGTTAAGTCAGTGGATGTGTTAAGTCAGTGGATGTGTTAAGTCAGTGCATGTGGTCAGTCAGTGCATGTGGTAAGTCAGTGCATGTGTTAAGTCAGTGCATGTGTTAAGTCAGTGCATGTGTTAAGTCAGTGCATGTGTTAAGTCAGTGCATGTGTTAAGTCAGTGCATGTGTTGTCAGTGCATGTGGTCAGTCAGTGCATGTGTTAAGTCAGTGCATGTGTTGTCAGTGGATGTGTTGTCAGTGCATGTGGTCAGTCAGTGATGTGTTGTCAGTGCATGTGGTCAGTCAGTGCATCTGGTCAGTCAGTGCATGTGTTGTCAGTGCATGTGGTCAGTCAGTGCATGTGTTAAGTCAGTGCATGTGTTAAGTCAGTGGATGTGTTAAGTCAGTGGATGTGTTAAGTCAGTGCATGTGGTCAGTCAGTGCATGTGGTAAGTCAGTGCATGTGTTAAGTCAGTGCATGTGTTAAGTCAGTGCATGTGTTAAGTCAGTGCATGTGTTAAGTCAGTGCATGTGTTAAGTCAGTGCATGTGTTAAGTCAGTGCATGTGGTACAGATGCACTAACCTTGGTCTGTAGCAGTTCCTCCTGGGTCTTCAGCTCTTTGGCTTTCAGCTCCAACTGACCTGCCAGCTCCTCAAGCTCCGCCCCCTGCATGGAGATAGTCAACACGTAGGATGGCTTAGCGCTAGCATCTTATGATCGCAGTTAGCAACGTCAACACGTAGGATGGCTTAGCGCTAGCATCTTATGATCACAGTTAGCAACGTCAACACGTAGGATGGCTTAGCGCTAGCATCTTATGATCACAGTTAGCAACGTCAACACGTAGGATGGCTTAGCGCTAGCCTCTTATGATCACAGTTAGCAACGTCAACACGTAGGATGGCTTAGCGCTAGCATCTTATGATCGCAGTTAGCAACGTCAACACGTAGGATGGCTTAGCGCTAGCCTCTTATGATCGCAGTTAGCACCGTCAACACGTAGGATGGCTTAGCGCTAGCCTCTTATGATCGCAGTTAGCACCATCAACACGTAGGATGGCTTAGCGCTAGCATCTTATGATCACAGTTAGCAACGTCAACACGTAGGATGGCTTAGCGCTAGCATCTTATGATCACAGTTAGCAACGTCAACACGTAGGATGGCTTAGCGCTAGCATCTTATGATCGCAGTTAGCAAAGTCAACACGTAGGATGGCTTAGCACTAGCCTCTTATGATCGCAGTTAGCACCATCAACACGTAGGGTGGCTTAGCGTTAGCGTTGTCCAGCGTTGTCCAGGGTGTTTTAGAGAAGGGAGAAGAGTCTGGGGCGCGTGGAGCGTTGTCCAGGGTGTTTTAGAGAAGGGAGAAGAGTCTGGGACGTGTGGAGCGTCGTCCAGGGTGTTTTAGAGAAGGGAGAAGAGTCTGGGACGTGTGGATCGTCGTCCAGGGTGTTTTAGAGAAGGGAGAAGAGTCTGGGACGTGTGGAGCGTTGTCCAGGGTGTTTTAGGGAAGGGAGAAGAGTCTGGGACGTGTGGAGCGTTGTCCAGGGTGTTTTAGGGAAGGGAGAAGAGTCTGGGACGTGTGGAGCGTTGTCCAGGGTGTTTTAGGGAAGGCTCGGACGTGGTAAACTAATCTAACGGGGTGTTAAGGGCCTTGACGGTATGGGGGTGCCAAGCCGTTTGTTACCTTGTAGTCCCGCGTTTTGCTCTGGTTGTCGGCAGTAACCGGAAGAGAATGAAAGGAACAGAAAAGATGGCAGAGATGTGAACAAAATCGATGAACTCGAATGGGGTGAAACTGTTGGGACCACCTTTGTACAACCGCCCAGGCAACCACTATGGCTAATAATCTTATTACTGGCATTTGTCCAGTCCAGGTCCTTTCTGACGGGGAGCGAGTGACGCAGGCTCCGTCGCTTGGATCAGCGACAGGTCTACTCATGAGGGGCTCATGTGCTTCTGGTGTGTGTGTGTGTGTGTGTGTGCGTGCTCACCTTGCGTGTGTGTGTTAGCTGTGCCTCTCGTGTCAGGGCGTCCAGCCGAAGTTGCAGTCTCTCCAGGTGTGAGGTGTGTGAGCTCTGGAGACGATCTCTGTCCTCCTGCAATGAGGACGCCAAGCACTCCCTCTCAGCCGTCTCCTGCTCGCTCGCACGCACGCACGCACAGGTTACTCTTTTATTCCTTTTTTTTAATGGGCAAATTGGCATCATGACAAAGGGGTAAAAATAGAAGTACCTCATCCAGGTGCGTCTCTCTGATGAGGCAGAGCGCCCTCCTGTGGTCGTCTCTCAGCTGTTCCAGCTTCCTGTCGTGGTCTCGCTGCACTTCCTCTCGAACCTCCAGCAGCACGTCTGTCAGCTGACACCGTCACATGGTCACATGTTTTAGTGTTCTCCGTTCCCATTGGACGTTAGATTGAAGGAGATGAAAATGCAGGCATACTGTACATGCAAGCATGTGTGTGTGCGCGCGTGGATTTAGTTTTTTTACGGGATCATAAGACACCAAAAACATACATAAACATTATCACATTCACTTCCTGAACACAGAAACTACCGTAATTTCCGGACTATAAGCCGCACCTGAATATAAGCCGCACCAGCCAAATTTAGGGAAAATCCCATATACAAGCCGCACCGGACTATAAGCCGCACCGGACTATAAGCTACGTTAGCTCAGAGCCTGAGATGGCTCTGCGTTAGCTGTAAAAATCCATAGATTAGCCGCACCGTTGTATAAGCCGCAGGGTTCAAATCATGGGTAAAAAGCCGCAGCTTATAGTCCGGAAATTACGGGTACAAAAAACCCCCCACATTTGGTTAAACTTAATACCACCAAAACAGAACTGAAAATACATCACAACATATGATGTGTCCCACGCTTTCTCTACGTATTCTTCAAGTGTGAATAATTATCTTATGTTTGATAATCCAAACCAGTCTCTCTGCGTCGCCGAACCATATCAGATCCAGGTTCACACACCATACAAAGGGAAGTACAGTAGAGGTGTCTGTGTGTGTGTGTGTGTGTGTGTGTGTGTGTGTGTGTGTGTGTGTGTGTGTGCACTCACCTCTCTCTGGTACTCTATCAGGTGATGTTCAGGTCGTGAACTCTTCAACTCACTCTTCAGGTCAACGCTTCTGACCTTTACACACACACACACACAAACACACACACACACGATTGTTTGGACCCTGACTACACGGCTACTTAAAGGTATATTCAGTGATTTCACTTAATTCAAATATCACTTATTTTTTTGTTTTGTTGTGATAATCCTCCCTACTATAGAGTGTGCTGGCCATATAAGGAGTTCCTCCCTGTCCCCAGTTAACCCCTGGGGGTCAAAAAACCTTAGGTTTCGTTTTTGACTCTCTATCCTGATTGGACGAAAGGCTGGGTCCCACAGCCAAAAACGAAACCTAAGGTTTTTTGAGTGAAATCACTGAATATACCTTTTTTTTTTTTTTTTTTAGATATTTTTTTGCGGCTTACGCCTTTTATTGATTTTTTAAGGGACAGACAGTAGGCTGACAGGAAACGGGAGAGAGATGGGGGGATGACATGCGGTAAAGGCCGTGTCGGGTCCGGGAGTCGAACCCGCGGCACACCGCGACTGGATCACCAGTCCGGTGCCCAGACCGTTACGCTACGGCCTGGGCACTGAATATACCTTTAAATGAATTAAAAAAGTAACAACAGAAATTATTTGATTGATATTAAAAATGATTTTCACTGCTTATGCGGTAACGAAAGTATTTCCATTAAATTGTGTCAGGGGCGTCCGGTGCAACGCGGTTGCCTCGGAAATATGAATCAACATTGTGTTACTGCGTGGTCGATTTCTCAGCTCAAATCTTTTCTGAATGAATGAATGAATGCATTTTATTTATATAGCACCTTTCCAAACATATAGTTACACAGTGCTTTAAGCATAAGCATTCCTGAGAGCAATGTATAGAGGTGCAAATGACATTGTCTTTGTTTACATGGCTGCCACGTTGGAAAACAGCACAAATCAGGCAACATAGACAGTCTTTGATTAGTCATCATTTAACCCGATTTAAAAGTGTGTTCCGTTCAATATTCTATGGCAGTTGATTATAGCTTGTTTTCTCCAAAAACGCTGTCTGGGAACAGAAAGCAGAGAATCATGTACCGAATGTTTGTGAAATCCTAGAACATTAGAACGAACTGGCTTGGATTATTATTATTTAGAGACGTCATTTGGTGTTTCCAGTGTTTACGATAAAGGGCGCTCTTCCGCAATCTGTGAGTTAATCTACACTACAGCGTCCGGATCAAAGGACAACCTCAAATGTAAATATAAGATAAAAACAAAACCAAGCCGGTTTAGTACGATAGGATTTCACCCCCGAAACACCCCTGCCAATAACCAAAGAACGGAACATCGGGGGGGGGGGGGGGGGGTGTCACCTCCTGTTTGTCCCTCCTCTCTCCCTGTAGTCTCCTCCTCTCCGATTGGACCTCCTGCTCCGGCTCCGCCCTCAGAATCTCAGAGTCCCGCCTCCTCTGGACCTCCAGCCTATCGCGTTCCTCCGCTCGCTCAGAGTCCCGCCTCCTCTGGGCCTCTAGCCTATCGCGTTCATCCACTCGCGCCGCTTCCATGGTGGCGCGCAGCTCCCTGAGCGACGCCTCGCTCTCCTCCCTGTGGACGCACGCACACGCACACACACACACACACACACACACACACACACACACACACACACACACACACACACACACACACACACACACACACACACACACACACACACACACACACACACACACACACACACACACACACACACACACACACCGTCATCTGTCGGCTGGCTTAACTCTCTCAACTTCAAGTATGTTTATGCAAGTGTTGGAGAGTCCCATGTGTCACTGGACTCTACTCTCTCTGTGTTTGCGTGCGTGCGTGCGTGAATGCTCTGGTTAAATAACGATGCTACCGTGTATAAAATGCATTATCTACCAATTATCCATTATCCAATTATGGTCCATTATCCAATTATCCATTATCTTGCGCTGTCGCGCAAGAAACATCTATCTCCAACTGTGTGTTTGTTCTTCTCGTCAATCAAAGCCCTGAGGACGTGCCATTTGAGACAGTCGGCAAGACGGTGGATTGTCAGCAAATGTACATTGACAGTGAGAAAGGAGGACATTGGCAAAGGTGTTGGTGTATGTAAGTGATATTCAGATTTAGTTTTTCATTTTTTCTTTACAATGAAAAGAAGTGTGGACAAGTGATACTTGTCTTCAGTAACAAAAGAGAAGAATTAGCAAGAAGGCTATAGACGGTGAAAAGAACCGTATATTGAGGAAAACTAGTATTTCCAGAAAGAATGCAGGAAAATGCAGGTGCAAAATGCGGCTACACTGGCAACAACAAAAAAAGCACTCACGAGCACATAACCCCTTTTAGCTGCACTGCACTGGCTCCCTGTCACTTTTAGGATAGATTTTAAGATCATTGTATTAACTTATAAATCCCTGCACGTCCCCATGGCCCCTTTATATTTATCAGAACTCTTCTTAGACCCCTATACACCCCACAAGGGCACTGAGGTCAGCTGACAAACTGCTCTTGAAGTTTCACAGAACAAACCTAAGGAGTATAGGGAGGGGCTGCTGCTCCTATAGGCTCTGGAACATTCTGACCTGAGATCAGATTCTAAAAATGTCTTCTACATCCTGACAGTTTTCTGAAAAAGCTATGTTTCTATGTCAGTGGTTCATCGATTTTTCAAAAATAGCGATACAAGCTCGTAGCGCGCCACCAAGTGGCGCGCTATGAGCTTGTATAGATCTGCTATTTTTCAATAGCTAAAGCATAACATAGTGCTAACACCAAAAGGGGTTCCCGCCCAAAATGGGTTAAAAAATATATCAAATCTGTTGGGTCTTTTAAACACTTCTAAAAACAGACTTTTATTCTTTACCATGACCATATAGACCATGTGACAGAGACCATGTGACAACCATATAGACCATGTGACCATAGACCATGTAATGCATCGTGGAAAAAGTAGTAAGTAGTACTCAAATGTTTTTACTGAAGTAAAAGTATCCATACTGCAATGTAGAAATACTCTATCACAACTTTCGTAGTCGTCTGGTATTCAAAAAGTATTGGTGTCAAAATGTACGTAAAGTAGAAAGTTCACTCATTACGCAGTTTCACAAGTTTTCGAATGTGTATATACAATGTATACAAGATCTTTGAAGATGGCAGATCTACAAGCTCACAATGGGTCGCATCGTGACACATTGTTAGTTTGTAGATCTGCTATTTTTTCAAAATATCTAAATGTATCTAGGGCATTAATGTAGGCCATGTTTGGCCTACATTAATGTTAATGTAGTGGACACGCTCGCATGCATGCACACGTGCACACACACACACACGTGACCTTGAAAATGTCCTATATACACTAAAAGGAACGGTCCATTCACTCCGTTTTGGACCAATCACAGCGCTGCAAAGGCAAAGCGTTGTCGTGGCAACATGTAAAGTGTGGCCCTTGGCCCTGGAGGTGTCACGGACAGGCTGTTGTCATCAAACCCTGTACACTCAAGACACGGTGGGCACACACACACACACACACACACACACACACACACACACACACACACACACACACACACACACACACACACACACACACACACACACACACACACACACACACACACACACACACACACACACACACACACACACTCTGTAGAGCCTGCAGGCAGATCACACGCCCAAGGCCAGGTCAACGACACACTGCCAAGGTACAACTGTATACAACTGGTGTGTGTGTGTGTGCGTGCATGCGTGCGTGTGTGTTCACATTCCTCCCTAACACTGAGCATTTTACTGTTGAAGAGGTGCAGGGTGTTTTATATGGCTTCCCTAACGGTGAAGCCAGCGGTCATACAGTAGATGGTGTGACATATGAGACCCTTAAACCGCCTATACTATACATGTATCCAACCTCAGTGTGCGCGCGCGTATATCATGTGTGCTGCATGCGTGGATGTATATCTAACCTCAGCATGCATGTGTGTGTGTGTGTGTGCGTGCGCATATATCTGACCTCAGCGTGCACGTCTGTCTCTGGGCGTCTCTCTGGGCGGTGTCTCTCAGCTCCTGCAGTCTCCTCTCCGCCTCCTGCTCCAGCCTGTCCTCCTCCTCCGTCCTCTGGCTCTGAAGACTCTGACGCAGCGACCTGCATCATCATTTACACCCAGAAGAGAGAGAGAGAGAGCTTAGTGGAAGTTAAAGCACGGCCCGCCAAAACAGTTTAACCCGTTTCTGACCCGAGATCAGATTCATGCGAGGTTTCCACTGGACACACACTGGTCTGATGAACCCATTCTGACCCGAGATCAGATTCCAAAAATGTCAGTCGTTCTTCGATTTTTCAAAAATAGCAGACCTACAAGCTCGTAGCGCGCCACTCGGTGGCGCGCTATGAGCTTGTAGATCTGCTATTTTTCAATAGCTAAAGCATAACATGATGCCAACACCAAAATGGGTGCCCAGTCAGAACGGGTTAAGGACCCCAGATGGAGACCTCCGTCCTGTTAATTAGTATGCCCTGATGCCCAAGACGGAGATTGATAACAAGACAGAGATTAATTATATCAAAACCGTTCGCATCGCTCCACAGCCTAGGAGCGCCTGTTGCGCAATCCTCGATGTTGCACAACAGTGGGACGTCATTGAAAATGTCCCCCCCCCCCGTTTAGCCGACTAGACCGAAAATCTTAAAACGTTAATAACTCGCGATCTAAATCATCCCGTCTAATTCTAAGAAAAGATTATATGTTAGACGGCCCACCGCTGTCCAGTCGCGGTAGATTTAATCATACCTCCCGTTGTTGTCGATCTCCGTTAAGAGTGTTTTGGCTACATTTAGTTGCTACACCCACAATCGGAATAACATCCGGTCCGTCGGTAAAAGTGCTCCGCTGCTATAAATCACTGGGCACATTTATTTATCCCATTCTGACCTGAGATCAGATTCATACGAGGTTTCCACTGGACACACACTGGTCTGATTAACCCATTCTGACCTGAGATCAGATTCTAAAAATGTCAGTCGATTTTTCAAAAATAGCAGACCTACAAGCTCGTAGCGCGTAGACGGAACATTAGAACAAACGTATGCACTCTGCGTTTTTCCACACCAATGACAGACACACACCTGAGTCGCTCCTCACTCTCCTCCCTAAGCCTCGTCTCCTCCTCCTCCTCCGCTCTCCTCAGCTCCTCGCTCAGGAGACACATCCTCTTCTTCCTCCTCTCCTCCTTCTCCTCCTCCTCCTCTCTCTCCCTCCTCTGTCGTTCACTCTCCTCTCTCCTCCTCCTCCTCCTCTTCTCCTCTCCTTCCTTCCTTCTCCTCTCATCCTCCTCCTCCTCTTCCTCCCGGTCTCTACTCCGACTCGGCGGCTCCTGGAAGGGCTTCATGGGGGTGGGATATAAAAGAAATATAGCAGGCAGAAACACTGCAATACTGTACATGCTGCGTGAGCAACCTGATAATAGTTCAGCAATGATAGTAATCACTGCTATAGTATAGAAAGCAGTGGTTCTCAAACTTTTTTAACCCGTGACCCAAAACAGAAATTAGACATTGTCCCGGGAAAATAGCCACATTTACAAGCTCAGCTTGTAAAAACGGATATTTTCACTACTTCTTACATATTTGTTCTAATTCATGGAATTTCTTATTATGGATTTTTCTTTTGTTTCTTCATAAATTTAAATACTAATAATTCAAAACAAAATGCAGTAAACCAAAAATGAAGGGACCCATACAAATGTGTGGGTGACTCGCACATGCAGGGTCCCGACCCCCTATTGGCCGTGGGGCTTAATGTCCCATTGGCCGTGGGGCTTAGTGTCCCATTGGCCGTGGGGCTTAGTGTCCCATTGGCCGTGGGGCTTAGTGTCCCATTGGCAGAAGGGTGAAATCAGCCATCAGCGGCTTCTACCAGAAATATCCCATTGGCCGTATAGGGCTAGTCTCCCATTGGCTTAGAGGTCAAGACGCCAGCAAATCATAAAGATCTCGCCACTGCATCGCTACTAGACCATGTGACAGCTCTGCAGGCTGATAAAGCTTGTTGTCAAACCGTGCCAGGGGCCTTGTGTACCTTCTGGACCCGCGACAAGGGGCCCTCGGAGGAGCCTTCCAGCCGCAGGGGCCCCTGGCCCTGGCCGCGGGGCCCCCGGGACGTCTCGGGCCTCTGCAGGGCCAGGGAGGCGCTGAGGCCCTCGGCCTTGGGTCGCACGCCCACCTCTCTTTCTGAGTGGGAGGGGCTGCTGCAGAGGGAGGGGGAGGGGGAGGGGCTCGACTGGTGTAGGAGAAGCCTGTCCACCACCTTGGGCGCTGTTGGGCGGTCGAGCCTCACGTGCATGCGCCTGGAGAGAGAGAGACAGACAGAGCGTGGGAGTGGTTTCCATTAGGGATGGAATGATAATCAAGATTTCAATTCATGGTGAAATTCTCCTCAGTCATACGCTAGAGGACACTTTTGCTTTTGTTGAGCTACAAATTCACCATTTGTCAACCATCTGATTGATCCCTGGCTTGTTCCGCCCTGGTTCCACCTTGCTGAATTTGCAAAACAAGTAAGACGCCTAAATGGGAGGTTAAGTGAATCGTCCCAACCCTACTGACCTCTCAGCAGCCTCAGCCCTCCTCTTCCGCTCCTCCTCCTCCTCCTCCTCCTGCTCCTCCTTCTTGGTGGCCTCCTTCTCCTTCTCCTCCTCTTCCTCTTGCTCCTCCTCCTCTTCCTCCTCCTCCAGAGGGCTGACAGCAGGAGACAGCTCCTTCAGGAGGTCCAGGACATTCTTCTCAGACCTCCTGGAGAGCACGCCAGACTGCAGAACAATGCACACCACAGCAGTTTGTGAATACGTTGCACTACAAATGCAGGAATGAAGCACTTGCCCTAGACCTCGATGACCTTACAGGCGTATGCAAAGGCTCAACTTGTAGTATTTTATGTAGACATAGCACTCTTAGCGTACGTATGATCGCTGACCCAGTCCTGGGTCAGAGAGGTGAATGTTGACCCAGCCCTGGGTCAGAGAGGTGAATGTTGACCCAGCCCTGGGCCAGAGAGGTGAATGTTGACCCAGCCCTGGGTCAGAGAGGTGAATGTTGACCCAGCCCTGGGTCAGAGAGGTGAATGTTGACCCAGCCCTGGGTCAGAGAGGTGAATGTTGACCCAGCCCTGGGTCAGAGAGGTGAATGTTGACCCAGCCCTGGGCCAGAGAGGTGAATGTTGACCCAGCCCTGGGTCAGAGAGGTGAATGTTGACCCAGCCCTGGGCCAGAGAGGTGAATGTTGACCCAGCCCTGGGTCAGAGAGGTGAATGTTGACCCAGCCCTGGGTCAGAGAGGTGAATGTTGACCCAGCCCTGGGTCAGAGAGGTGAATGTTGACCCAGCCCTGGGTCAGAGAGGTGAATGTTGACCCAGCCCTGGGTCAGAGAGGTGAATGTTGACCCAGCCCTGGGTCAGAGAGGTGAACGTTGACCCAGCCCTGGGTCAGAGAGGTGAATGTTGACCCAGCCCTGGGCCAGAGAGGTGAACGTTGACCCAGCCCTGGGTCAGAGAGGTGAATGTTGACCCAGCCCTGGGTCAGAGAGGTGAATGTTGACCCAGCCCTGGGTCAGAGAGGTGAATGTTGACCCAGCCCTGGGTCAGAGAGGTGAATGTTGACCCAGCCCTGGGTCAGAGAGGTGAATGTTGACCCAGCCCTGGGTCAGAGAGGTGAACATTGACCCAGCCCTGGGTCAGAGAGGTGAATGTTGACCCAGCCCTGGGCCAGAGAGGTGAACGTTGACCCGATCTTGTGCACTGAATATGTCAGCTGGGGTGATACATCATGCCTTAGGAATGACCGTGAATGACCAGTGTGTCTTTTTTTTGGTTTTGTATTGTGCAGCTCTGGTCCTCGTCTCTGGTCCTCGTCTCCAAGACAAATTTCTCCCCAGAGACCAAATACGTTAGCCTTGGAACATCCAACATTCTATCTGCAATGAGAGTAGGGCCCGACCAATATGGATTTTTGTGACCGATAACTGATTTTAGAGAGGGGATAATCACCCGAAAACCGATATGCAACCAATTAGTGATTTAGTTTTTTAGCTGGAATGAAAATGGGCCTGTTTCTGTGTGGACTGTGCAAAGAATTTTAATCAATTATAATGTAAAGGTACAGCGACAGTAGTGCATACAGCTGAGATATCAGTCAGGCACTAATTGAGAGCAGACATTTCCTCTATTCTCAAGGCAGAACTTCAACAATGTGTATAACCAAGTTGCACTGGTTTCAATCTATCTATCTATCTATCTATGTCAACATGTCTGGACGAGGTAACTACACCTCAAAAGCCGAAATTCCAATACCCCAAAATCTCAGCCACTCGCTCACTCCAGCATGGCGGTGTTACGGTCAAATTGGTGACCATCTTGTGGACTTCACAGTTCACACATAACGTACACGGAGAGGTCTTTAAATGCGTGGCCTAAATAGCGCTAGGCTGAACTAAGAGCTAATGAACAAACCGCAATGATTTACTGTACGTTCGGACACTGACGTTATGCGATTGTCTACACGAGTGTCACATATTTCAGCAGGTCCACCATGCTGGAGTGACCAAGTGTGAGTGAGCGAGATTTTGGGGTATTGGAAATGTAGCTATAAACTACCGCGGGGTAGTAAACTCTATAAACTACCGCGGGGTAGTAAACTCTATAAACTACCGCGGGGTAGTAAACTCTATAAACTACCGCGGGGTAGTAAACTCTATAAACTACCGCGGGGTAGTAAACTCTATAAACTACCACGGGAGGAACGTGAAGACTTCACAGACGTACTGTACCTTCACATCCTCTATGGAAGACAGCAACGCCTCCATGTGCTCACTGGCCTCGCAATCCTGCACAGACGCACGAGAAAACATTCATTATTATACAGTATATTACACAGTGACTAACTTTTAATAATTCGTAATACGTATAACGCTAACTTTACTTCTTATCACACGTTCAGTGGCAGGGGAGCAACAACACTGATGTGCATGAACGCTGGTCACAAACACAGCATAGCAGACAGTCTGCAGCTAGTTGCGCTGGTCGTTATGAAGCATGACTGCACTACGTCACACACAGAGCAGACAGTCTGCAGCCAGCTGCGCTGGTCGTTATGAAGCATGACTGCACTATGTCACACACAGAGCAGACAGTCTGCAGCCAGCTGCGCTGGTCGTTATGAAGCATGACTGCACTATGTCACATACAGAGCAGACAGTGTGCAACTACCCTTTTTCACTGACGAAAACTAAAACGAAATGAAAACTAAGCTATGATGACTAAAACTAAATATATTGACAATTGCCAATAAACACTAGAAGAGATCCAGTATACGTAATTTGACACTTTTCAGCAAGTGTAAAATCACTGGAAAGGAGGGGTGGTACATGCGTGAGGAGGATGAAGATGATTATGAGGATGAGGATGGGAGGGGAGGGGAGCACAAACCAATCAGCATGAGCAGCAGCAGCACAACCAACCGGAAGCGGAGCCAGAGCCCTACCTCTGCCGGGGGGCAGGTGGTCGTAGTTGGTGGGGGGCATGATGTCGTTTGGGGCCGTCTCTTCTTCTTGGTCACATCTAGGGCAGCGGGAGGAGGAGGAGGAGGAGTTTGGGTGTCGAACCTCTCGACCACATCCTCCCCCTCCTCGCTTTCCGAAGACGCTCGGACTCTCCGGACCACAGAGTGGCTCCTCCCGTAAGCCTCCTCTTGCTCCTCTTCATCGATATCCTCCTCCTCCTCTTCGTCCTCGGTCGGGAACTTCTGGCTCAGGGAGCACCTCTCCAGCACCTCCTCCTCCTCCTCCTCTTCTGCAGCAGCAACCACGACTTTCTGACTTTCCTCCGCGTCTCTCTCGTCCGTGACTCCTTCGACAACCTCTTCGCTCTGCTCCTGCTGCTCCTCCTCCTCCTCCTCCTCCTCCTCCTCGTCCCTCCCTCCTCCTCCTTCTCCGTCGCTCCCTTCCGCTTTGCGCCGTTCCCCGCCGTGCTCCATCACTCCGTCGTCGACCCCTGTGCCGTCGTTTTCCGCACGCCGCCTCCTCTCCACCAGCCCTTTACTCGCGTCGACCGCCTCATCCTCCTCCTCCTCCTCCTCCTCCTCCCCTCCCTGGTCCTCGCACTCCTCCTCTATCTCCGGGTCTTCGGCCTGCCCCTCCTCTCCCTTCCCCCCGACGACGCCCCAACAACGTGCCTCCTTTCTTTTAGCGTCTCCCTCCTCCTCGTCGCTCACTTCTCCTTCCTCCTCCCTGTCGTTTCTCTGTTTCTCCTCTTCGTTCACTTCTTCTTCTTCTTCTTCCTCCTCGTGTTCCTCGCCTCCTTCCTCCTCCTCCGGTTCTTCGCCTCCTCCTACTCCTCCTTCGTCCTCTCCCGCCTCTCTCTCCCCTCCCTCTCTGTCCCTCTCCTCCTCCTCTCCTGTCACCACCCACCCTGTGTCGTTCACAGCCTCCACCCCCTCCTCCTCCCGCCCCACGGCTCCTCCCCTCCCCGTCGCAGTTTGTATCCCCCCGCTGGCGGCAAGGGGAGACAGCATGAGGTGCGCTGGGGATGGGAGGCCTCCTCGGAGAGCAGTGCCTCCCTCCTCCTCCTCCTCCTCCTCCTCCTCCTTTGGGTTGGGGGGGGGGGGGGGCATGTGTAACGTAGGCGAAGAGAAGAGAAGAGAAGAGAAGAGAAGAGAAGAGAAGAGAAGAGAAGAGAAGAGAGAGGGAGGAAGGGGCGAGGAAAGTAAAGAGTGTGATATGGACAAAGAGGTGGAGGTGGACGGATGGCATGCGGATGGAGAAAGAAAGAGAGAAAAAGTTCACACTTCGGTAGGGAATTACGGTAGTTAGTTAGTTGATAAATGACACATACTGGATACACAACACACACACACAAGGATCAGATTAGCGTAGCGACGAGCACGCTGGGAGTTCATAGATTTGCCATCTTCACAATGATGGATGACCACTCGTGTCGTTTTTTTTCACAAAACAACAACAGAGCGACGGTACCTTCAGGTAAAAAGAATAACGGATCTCCAAGCGTGGCGTACCTGGTGAGACGGAGGCTCTCCGGACAGGTTGAGGTCTTGCAGCTCTGGTTCGGTCCTCTCCTCCAGCTGAGCTGCGGCGCTGGCGTCACTGTCCTGCATCCACGGGGGGGAAAACAAAGCCCAAATGAGGACTAGTTTATCCCATTCTGACCTGAGATCAGATTCATACGAGGTTTCCGCCGGACACACACTGGTCTGATGAACCCATTCTGACCTGAGATCAGATTCTAAAAATGTCAGTCGCTCTTCGATTTTTCAAAAATAGCAGACCTACAAGCTCGTATCGCGCCACTCGGTGGCGCGATATGAGCTTGTAGATCTGCTATTTTTCAATAGCTAAAGCACGACATGATGCCAACACCAAAATGGGTGCCCGGTCAGAATGGGTTATAGGGCTGTAACGATACGGTAACTGCATCTAAACATCCATTTTAATTTCAATGATCGAAGCATATCGATCTGTAACCGGCAAAATATCGTATACTTTTACTTCGTATCGTATTGTTTTGTAAAAGTAAGTAAAAATTCACACCAGTGTGAACCAAGTGGTGCAACTCTGTATCGTTTGCGTCCAGCAGGTGGCAGCCATGTCACATACTTCTGTCGTTCCAATTTCACACATGCGCACACCACTCATGCTCATGGTTACAGGTACACACACAGGTACACACGTACACACACAGGTACACAGCTACACGGACATTGCAAGCTGGATGTAGAAGTGGTTTGCACCACTTAAAAACTAGAAATGCACTCTGTCGAGGTGCCAACTTGCGCCTTGCACAAGTAGGCAGGCAGCAGGCAGGCAGGCAGGCAGGCATGTACCTGTTTCGGTGGGAACCATAGAAGTATAAAGGATAGAGGGAGGACTGGAGAGACAGACCAGCCCCCCTGCTATTCATTTCAATAGAAGTTGCTCAGTGGCGTTTAGAAGCACCCGGCAGACTGCCCGGAAGTACCATTACAACTCAATGGATCGGAAGGGCAGCCCAAACCTCAAACCTGAGGTCCGGGATGACGCATGTTACGCAAATAACGTCACCGAACGTCCGTCCACCTCCATGAACGTGCTGCAGTTCCACTTATTGCCAGTAGGTAGTGGCAGCTTCGACGTTGGATAGCCTTACTGGGGGCTTGGCGGGAATGGATTGGGGCTCCTTGTGTGTGCCAGCAAGGTCAACTAGTGGCTTCACAGTCGACTAGTTGAATAGTCGACTAGTTGCTTAAAGCCCTAGTGGATACCTCATACTGTAGAACGCCTCCTAACAGACAGACAGGCAGACAGGAATACCTCATACTGGAGACCGCCTCCTAACAGACAGACAGGCAGACAGGAATACCTCATACTGCAGACCTCCACCCAACACGTCCAGGTCCAGATGGAGGTTCTTCAGAAGTCTGGCTGACCCACGACCACTCAGCTGAGAGAGAGAGATAGAGAAGCATTACCACTCAGCTGAGAGAGAGAGAGATAGAGAAGCATTACCACTCAGCTGAGAGAGATAGAGAAGCATTACCACTCAGCTGAGAGAGAGAGAGATAGAGAAGCATTACCACTCAGCTGAGAGAGAGAGAGAGATAGAGAAGCATTACCACTCAGCTGAGAGAGAGAGAGATAGAGAAGCATTACCACTCAGCTGAGCGAGAGAGAAGCATTACCACTGAGCTGATGAAACATTTGATTGCATAATCATCACAGTAATGAGTCAGAATAAATAATTAACATATGGGCCTGGATAATAAATTATAGCCTCGACGGACCTTTTCACCTTGATGAATAAGTAAAGTAACCCATGATCACACCATTGATTTGATGCGCTTTGTGCGTGCTCTCCCGGCCCTCAGTTTAACGGACGGGACCCCATATATTGCGCTGTAATCTGATCCCTGGTCAGCCCTTGATTCTAGCAGCCCGGTGGGCATCTGCTGCTCTCACGCCATTAGCCAGCATACAAAGAATAACCATTTGTTGTGTAATGCTTGTCTTAATATATTCGGGCGCATGTAGCCTATACGTCGCCGTCGGGACTCGATCGGAGCATAAATTGGTCGTTTATAAATTGATTGATTAATTGCAGCTGCAAAACAGTTGTGTAACTTGTGTTTCATATGGCTACACAGTACACACGTTTTTTGGGGCGGGAACCCCTTTTGGTGTTAGCACTATGTTATGCTTTAGCTATTGAAAAATAGCAGATCTACAAGCTCATAGCGCGCCACCGAGTCGCCCGCTGCGAGCTTGTAGGTCTGCTATTTTTGAAAAATCGAAGAACGACTGACATAGAAACATAGCTTTTTCAGAAAACCGTCAGGATGTAGAAGACATTTTTAGAATCTGATCTCAGGTCAGAATGGGTTAAACATTTTGGTTGCTTATGCAATGAATATAAGAATAGATGAAGCATGCATGGATCGAATATCCTGCAGGGACCAGGCAGGTTATATAAAAGTTTAAAAACATCCTTAATTGGCGGGGATAGATTCAACATTATAGCGTAGTCCGTGTGTGTGTGTGTGTGATCGTCCGATCAGCGTGCGGTCCCCCTCCCTTGCATCCACTGATTACCTCGTTTAGCGACAGCTTGTCATCATCGTCCTCATCATCATCATCATCCTCGTCCAAGCCGGGCAGAGAGAGAGACACCTTCTCCTCCTGTCTGCTGCCCAGGACACTGGAGCTGCGGAGAGCCTGAGAGACAGGCAGGCAGGCAGACAGGCAGACAGACAGACAGACAGGCAGGCAGGAAAGGGGGAGGAGGAGAAAGGAGGTCAAGACGAGAGCGTAATTAGAATGGAAGTGATGACACAAATACAATAATGAACAGACAAAGTTCAAACTGCCTCATTTGACCGTCTAGTCTAGTGCTCTTACCCCCAGAGAGGAGGAGGTCTTGAGGGGCTCCAGCGCCCCAGCGCTGCCCAGGGACCCCCTGAGAGCCGGGATGGGTCCAGAGAGCGGACCCCCGGGACCGTCCAGACCTCTGAGAGGAGCCAGGCTGCCCAGAGGCGACGGCAGGGAGCCCAGGATCGAACCCAGGCCCAAGCCCTGAAGAGGAGAAGGATGGACGGGTCAGTAACCTCGTGTTCTTGGGAGGGAGTGGGGTTTATGATCGTGGTGGGAGGAGCCGATGGTAAATGACGTCATGTTGTAGTGGTCACTGCTTTGTATAGTCATCAGGCAGGAACTGCCAAACCGGAATCAGAATTACCCAGTATAATTCGGTATATTTGTAATTTGGTATATCCCTCTTTTATTCCAACTCATAGCGACTGGCGAGACTAAAAACAAACAGGGGGGACCAAAAACAAAAAGAGACGCTGAGTTTGTATTAATTTTTTTATCGCCTGGTCTAAACCACGCCTACTCGCCTAGACCGGATCACACGGGCGATTTAGCCACACAGTACCAGGCTTTCCTCCGAGGTGGAGGAAGCCTGTTGACATAGTAGTACGGCAGGCGGCGGGTGGAGTGGGACATTTAGTATCTAGTTTTTCTTATTGGCCTCAAATATTGTCTATATACTGTACATACATTCATGAATTCACTTGCTGACCGGCTGTCGCTATCGTATTGAGCAATTGTTTTTATAGGGGTTTATATGTGACCATACCAATTTCTTTTATATTATTACATCAACACACCAACATTAACAGATTCTGTACGTAGGACGTCTGAGAACGTCATAAGGACCCCGAAATATTAGTACTATTGACGTGTGAGGACGTCCTAGCGACGTCCCAGCGACGCGGGGCGAGATAAGAATATTCAGATTTTTTCCTATTTTTTTTTTTGGCATTTCGCTTTTCGCTTGCCGTATGCTAACGCTCAGTGCAACTATTAGCTTGTCATTGACTCCCATGTTAGCGCGGCGGAAAGAATGACTCGTATCTCCTAATCCAAGGCGCTCTCCGCAGTGATGAATGGATCGATATGCTGGCGCTTCATTTCTGCTCCTCATCCGTCTCTCCCGCAAAATATGAACGTTTTTTGGAGCGTAAAACAATATATTAAGATGATCGGGGATGTGAGGTCCCTTTGTAAAGTCAACTTTTTTAGGCAAGTGTTTCCTGTTTCATGGCTTTCAAAGTAAAAGCGATCAGACAACTCTGGCACTCTATAGCCTTTATTTTGAAGGCACTTCCTGTACTAAATGTGTTAAAACGCCTTTGTAGCCAAGACGGAGATCCAGAGATTAATAATGCACAGGTAGCTAGGGACAAGATCCCGAGATTTGATAAATTAGCCTTAATCCATTAAGCCTTCAAATATAATTTACCTTATTTTAGCGTAGTCGCTAGCCACCGCTAGCGTCCATGTAAGGAACAGCTATTATCCCTGTGTGCACGCCGTCTTTAGTGACATTTTGGCTCATAATGAGAAGAAGTACCATGATCAGAGCCTAATAAAACATTATTAAGTGCACGAGATACTTTACCTTCAAGGTGTCTTTCTTCTTCTTCTCCTTCTTCTCCTTCTTCTCTTTCTTCTTCTTCTTCTCCTTGTCCTTCTTGCCTGCGGCGCCCCCGGTGGTGGCGGCGGTGATGGCGGTGGAGCCGCCGGGCCCCACCGTGGCGGCGCTGCGCTCGCGCTCTGCGGCCACCAGGCGGCGGTAGTGCTCGTCACACGGGTGGTCCCAGGTGGACTGGGCCGTGGCGAAGTTGAAGTAGTACACGTCCCCCGTCACGTCCTGACTGTGGGGGGAGGAGGGGAGGGGGGAGGAGGAGGTGGGGGTCACTTCAACGACTCACATAACATGGATGGATGGGTGGATGGGTGGATGGATGGAGACATGTCACTATCAGTACGGCTTTAACCAAATTTAGGACTGAGACCAAATTAAAAAAATGCCTTCTAAATCAGGACAGTTTTCTGAAAAAGCCCATGTTTCTATAGATCAGTGGTTCTCAAACTATATTTGGCCACCGACCCCCCATCTGAAAATATGTTGTTTCCAGGGCTGATTCCACCCAACGCCTCACTACAATCACCAGGGCTGATTCCACCCAACGCCTCACTACAATCACCAGGGCTGATTCCACCCAACGCCTCACTACAATCACCAGGGCTGATTCCACCCAACGCCTCACTACACTCACCAGGACTGATTCCACCCAACGCCTCACTACACTCACCAGGGCTTCCACTCGCGAGGCAGCGGGGCAACGATGCCCTCCCTGGCCAGCCACAGGAGCTCCGGCTCCCCATCTGGATCAATGCCAATCTCTCTGGCATACTCCTGGATCTCTGAGATAGAGAGACATGGACAAAGACAGGGAGAGAGAGAGAGAGAGAGAGAGAGAGAGAGAGGCCGGGGGGTGGAGAGTGAGAGCTGCTTTGTTAAAACTGTTAAATGCCCGATCCAAAATTGTAATGCAGATGAGACTATAGAGCATCTGCTAGTAGACTGCCAGAGGTCTAGAGAGGTTTGGGGGAAAATGTCACAAATTGTTTTTAATATTAATGTCACGTATAATGCAGTCATGTATGGAGTTTGTATTGAAAAAATGTCTGCCATGGAGAACAAATTTTATTGGACTAATGTTTGCACTGTAGTTAACAAAATATGGAACACCAGAAGTGCCATGGTGATTCACCAGTGGTATTTAAACAAATACAAACTGAACTGAAATGACAGAGAACTCTTGACTAAAAAAAAATTAACTGACACCATGGCACTGAACATTGTAAAAATAAAAATTGAAATGTAATATATGTATACATTGTAAAACCCTGAATAATTCTCAATAATAAAATATAAAATTTATATAATATATAAAAAGTGAGAGAGAGAGAGAGAATTAGAAGGACAATATCAGTCACCAGAACCAAGGACGGCTGATCAAAAATAATCAATAATCAAAGAAATATATATGTCAATTATCCAATTACTGAATCGACCAACTTAAAAACTGGTGTTCCCAAAAGCCAGAGTAGACTATGAGAATGAGATGACCCACGTTTGTTTTAAACCCCTACCTTGTTCCGAGGGGATATAGCTCTCATCATAGTCCTCTTCTAGAATGAGCTGGTCTCCTATGAGAGCAGCTGCAGTCATCCTGGATTCAGCTGTATGGATGGAGACAGAGACGCAATGATGACACAGTCAGTGTGTACTGTATGTGAGCTGGTCTCTATGGAGACAGTAGTGTGGCCGGATGGGACCCGCCAGGTTCCCGGGTTCCATCCAGATCCAATGTAATGCACAATGTAAAACGCTTTGGATAAAAGTGCTATAATAAATATATAGTAAAAAAAACTATTCTATCACACACACACACACACACACACACACACACACACACACACACACACACACACACACACACACACACACACACACACACACACACACACACACACACACACATTAATGTACAATTTTATGTCATAATTAAAAACAAGGAAAAAACGTTGAGTAGAATTGTCTGAATTCTAAAGAATTACAGAGCTACACATTTGTGCGTGCAGGGCTTTGTGTAATAGGGCAAACCATCCTCTAATTAAGTAAGTGGTCATTAGTTAACTCACCACACGGCTAACTATAAGAGTAATTCTTCCACATTACTATACACACTCAAACAAAAGAGGCTGATGACTCCCCTTGGGCCCCCTCAACTCGATCTCACTATAACTAGACACTTTACCTCCCCCCCCCCCCTCTCTCTCTGTTTAAAAGTACAGGAAAAATCTCAAAATACAGGTAAAATATAGTACAGGTAAAAATCTCTCTAGAGAGACGGCTCGCCCCAAGCCGTGGATATGTGGACATACAAGGCTTGGGATATCCGTGGATATACACGGCTTGGGGCGAGCCCTCCGGATATCTTGCCCACAGCGTGGATATCTCGCCCCAAAGCACGGATATCTCGCGGCTCTCGCCCCATGTTTATTTCATGTTTATTTTACCTTATTTCTCTTATTTTAGAATCAATGTTGACCCAAGACTCTGAGAGTGTAACACATGGAACCAAATGGACCCTTACAGGTCTGTATTAAATTTAAATTATTATATTTGTCTATACTGTAAGAGAGTGGAACCAAATGGACTCGCAATTCGTCCATTTGTAACACTGTCAGAGTTACAATTACCACCAGCGTGAATGACAGGACGGACAGCTGTTGCATGTTCTGTCCACCTTAAAAAGGTTGTGACACACACACACACACACACACACACACGTTGCTTGACATGGTCTAGCCTAGCGGCTCTATAGCCAGTTGTCAGACTATATTTAAACAGATTAAGTCTAGACATGTTTAACTTGGTAGGTGTGTGTCACAGTGTGTGTGTGTGTGTGTGTGTGTGTGTGTGTGTGTGTGTGTGTGTGTGTGTGTGTGTGTGTGTGTGTGTGTGTGTGTGTGTGTACTGTAAAGTAAAGCCTAACAAACAATACGGTTCAGAAAATGATTTTTTTTAACTAACTAACAAATCAAATCGATTTGTAAATTATTCTAACAGTCAGTTATGCTAGTTGTTGTATTTAGCATCTCAGTTTTAGCCTCTCTTCTCTTGTTCTGTTTAGCTGTCAAAGCTAATGTTAACAACAGTTAAACAATGCGTTGAGTTGTTTAGGCTACTTACCAAGATGATAGAAGTGTTGTGACGAGCCTGGGCGTCAGAACGGCTCAGTTAGTGTTTAAATCCATCATGTTGAAGCAGACATAGAAGGATTAGCACCACTATAGCAACATGTTAGCATCATAATGCTACCACTAGCAACATCACATCACCAAGGACGCTTCACCACGGTTGCCAGATTGTGTGAGAGAAATAAGCAATTCGGTCTATGAATACAAGCCCCAAAGAAGCGACTATAGTTAACTGACAATTATTTACAAGCAACGTTACAGAAAAATAAGCCCAAAGTCGCTTATAATAACAGACATGGAAACACTGTTCACTCGTAATGATGTTACACTGGAAGCGGTGACCTATCGAATTGTGTAGCGCAGAGGGCGCTGTTTGACGCGTGTGTATGGCGAAAAATCATTAGTGTCTTTGATTGATTAATTGATTGATTGATTGAAGTATTTATTAACAGCCTGGAGAATTACAGTACATTTAAAGCAAAACTCAATACAAAACTTTTAACTGTGACGACACCGTAAAGCATTATACCAAATTCCAACTAACTCATAGTGGATGCAGTATGATGAGACATTGGATTCCAAACTTGTTACTGAACAAATACTCTATAGCAGTGGTTTTCAACAAGTGGTCCGGGGACCACCAGTGGTCCTTGAGGGAGTTCCAGGTGGTCCCCATGCAGCTAAATGATGGAGAGTTGGTAACCAAATGGACCCTTGTATTGTAGATCTTTAACTCTTGAGAGTGTAAAATGGAACCAAATGGATCTGTAAGGGTCCATTTGGTTTCATTTTACACTCTCAAGAGATAAATTATTGTTAAACAACTGCATTACTTCATTCGCAATAATGTAGAAGAATTGTTATTTTGATCAACGTTTTGCCTACAAACAACAACAAAATATTATTTAGTTCTGGGTCTGAGGCTAAATGTCGTCAAATGGTGGTCTGTGGCTCAAATGGGTCTGAGGCTAAATGTCATCAAATGGTGGTCCGTGGTGGCTCAAATGGGTCTGAGAGGCTAAATGTCATTAAATGGTGCATGGTCTGTGGCTCAAATGGGTCTGAGAGGCTAAATCTCATCAATGGTGGTCTGTGGCTCAAATGGGTCTGAGAGGCTAAATCTCATCAAATGTTACTGAACAAACACTCTATAGCAATGATTACTATTAAAAGAGGTATTTAACACTGTTACTGAACAAACACTCAATGATTTCTATTAGAATACAGAGCATTAACTTCATAACCAAAAATATGACTTGCAGTAACCGTACCTTTACATAATCCTGTTCAATTTCCAATCCAGATTCATGACACAGACATACAGACAGTATAGTGTATTAGTCTTGCAGATGTGTACCCAAAGAAGAGTGCATGCCGCAGGTTCAATAGATACTTTATTGTTTCATCAGATACTGTCAGTTCAGTCCCTGACAGAAATATACAGTATTGAGTTAATTTCTTTACAGTTTTTGCAGTGAGAACAGAATAGATGTCACTCATAGATATGATACATGGTGTTCTTTCATGTTGATATTATTTTATATGTATATTATTGTATTATATTGGGCTGGTTTCTTCATCTCTGTATACAGATGGTCCCCACTATAGTGACATATAGGCTGATTATCTGTATTACTAGTATAGAGCACCGAAGTCTGACGTATTTTACACATCCTAATTGGGTCGTGTGTGTGTCGTCCCCCCCCCCCCCCCCCCCATTCTGAATTCCAATAAACTTTTTTTTCGCATCAAATAAGAATTGTGTTCCAGAGGTTTGAGTCGTATGGATATGAACCATCAACTGCTGAAAAGGGTACTGTTACCACGGTATACCACCACCGAATTAGTTACATTTTCACCAGAAACAGACTATCGTAAACGATATAGCCTATACAGACAACCTCCCTGACAATATCTTTGGACCACAATTCTAAGATGACCCAAAGTTATTCTCCATAGAGACCATTACTTTCGCGTTCCAGGGGATGAGCGAGTGGCATCAGGACTTTGATACTCTATACTTGTGAGGAACAAATGATAATATTAATAATAAACAATGTTTAAAAAAGGTATAAAAACAGCAAATGCAACCAAGCAACTACATGGGACCCGAGTAGGGCTAAATTAATATATATTTTTATATTATAAATAAATTATAAACTAGGTAAAATCAAGGCGGAGAAGGGGGAAAAACAGGCCTGAGAAACCTTAGGAAACACTTAGTAAAAGGTTGTTTTTTCAGTCCATCTTTAAAAGCGTCGGTAGACTGTGTTGCCTCAGGTGGCATTTTGAGGCTAGGTTTGGAATTCTGCCTATAATTTACACTTAGTTATGCGTGCGTGCGTACATCGAAAATAGCTGACCTACAAGCTCAGCAACGTGTCATGCTGCGGCATGTTGTGAGCTTGTAGATCGGGTATTGCCGGATTGTGGTGTAGCAAAGCAAAAAAAAAAACATTCATAAAATGTTTGTCCTAAAATATTGATGTCCTCACAAGTACTGTATATAGTAATAAAATGTGTGTGTGTGTGACTGTGTGTGAGTAGCCCTATGAAGTGTTAAAATCATCAGACGATGCAGCAGTTTAAAGCTGTGTGTGTGCGTGTGTGCGTGCGCACGTGTGTGTGTGTGTGTGTGTGTGTGTGCGTGCGTACAGCAGTGCATATGGTGCACTGCACAGCTTAGTGCATATACAGCAGTTCATTGCCCCAGTCATAACATGTACAATATAGACACATTGAAGCTATCGATAAAACAATAAAAAGTGACATCTTGTTTGTATTCAGTAGTGTGTGTGTTTGTTTTTGCATCAATTACATAAAACTGCTCTTATATCATAAATGCTATTATATTTAGTTTATCTGATAACAGATCAAATTAGTTTCTTTAGCCTTGCTTCTTGTGAAGGATAAATGGAGAGTGGGCAGATAAACAATGTGGGCACATCAACGTTAAACCGGATATTTATTCCAAAGTGTAAAGGAAAATAATAACAACGAAAGCATTTGGGAAAGTAATTTAAAGCACTGTTTCCCCAAACAGTACACAATTATTTTGAGATGAGGGTCATTTCGGGGGCGCTTGACATGAGAACGTATGAGGGCACCGCTGATATAGAAACAGGTTTTTTCCAACAAAAAGACTTAGAAGACATTTTGTAGAATCGCCCTCAGGTGTCTAATGGGTTAAATGTCAAAAGTTCAAGCGTGTTCAAATCGTGTGTACTTTACATGACTTCAAAACCATTTTGAAATGATTATATACTTTTCATTTTATAAAGAATATCAGTTTTAACATCGAGGCACAGAGTTTAGGTGTTAACTCTTCCGCTTAACCTTATGAATTGCTGGAATAAAATGTAACACAATTTGTGATTTCAAACGTATTCATAATCAATAATCTGATTCACATAATCTTCCTACAGACAGTGTGTTCAGTGCATGTGCAACACGCACCAACGGTGGAAAGTAACTAAGTACATTTACCCAAAATACTGTTCAATTTAGAGGTACTTTTACTTTACCTGAGCATGAGGCAAATATAGTACTTTTCACTACAATTATTTGAAAACTTTAGTTAACTTACTTTGTACGTTATAACAAAACATACATCATCCAATTAAGTCCTGTTATTATTGTTTGTTCGTTATCTATTTCAGCCATTAGAAATCAGCCTATCTACCTATCAAAAAAGTTTGAAACATTTGAGCACTTTTACTTTGGTACTGCGGATATTTTGCCGGCAATACTTTTGCACTTTTACTCGACTAAATATGAATGAATTAGTATTTTGAGGTACTGCTACTTTTGCTTTAAGTAAAAGATAATTGAGTACTTTATCCAGACCACCACTGGCACGCAACCCCCCCCCCCCCAACATACATACACACACAAACATTCATGTAGATTCAACATTCATACAATCACACAAACATGAACACACACACACACGCACACACACACACACACACACACACGCGTGCACATTTTTAACACGTACATTTAGCCTCATTAACATGCGCCATCAAAGCAATCTGAGTCCTGTAATATTATAGGAGACAATTTAAACCCAAAAAGTTGTGGCTTTATCCTTTTTTCCTCCTAACACATATAAGTATGGTCAGATTTACAGACCCACAACGATCCATTTTGGTTCCTGACTTTACACCAGTGGTTCTCAATTGAAGTGGGGTCGCTGGCACAAAACACTTCCAGATCTACAGCTAAATGAAAAAGGTTCGAGAACTAGTACTGCTCTGAATCATCTTGCTGGGGACCCCCTGGAACCGCCTTGAGGGTCCCATGTTGAGACCACAGTGCATCATAGTGTACAGCAGTTTTACCCTATGTAATGGTAGAATTTCATTCATGTTTATTTTTTTATTTTTATTTTTAATCTTGTGGAAGGAACACGTTATTCCAACCAGTTCCTTTCCACCTCCATCAGCTGCCCCCGGCTGGCCAGGGGGAGGCAATATATGCCCAGTATCACCCACTTTGAGAACCACTGCATTATCCCATTCTGAACGGGAACCCATTTTGGTGTTAGCATCATGTCGTGCTTTAGCTATTTAAAAATAGCAGATCTACAAGCTCATATCGCGCCACCGAGTGGCGCGATACGAGCTTGTAGGTCTGCTATTTTTGAAAAATCGAAGAACGACTGACATAGAAACATAGCTTTATCAGAAAACTGTCAGGATGTAGAAGACGTTTATAGAATCTGATCTCAGGTCAGAATGGGTTATAGTGCAGCGAATAACCTCCCCCACCTTCACCACCCCCCCCCCCACACGCAGCCCCCTTTATCTTCCACTTCGTCACCTCCCCGCCCATCCATCCGTCCGTCCGTCCGTCTGTCTGTGCGTCTGTCCGTCCGCAGGGGGTCACTTGAGCAGGGAGATGTCGTCGGCGAAGTCGCCGTGCGGGCGCAGGCAGCGGGCGCAGCGCCACTGGCACACCATGAGGCAGAGGGGCAGCATGAAGAGGGCGCAGATGCCCGCCATGATGTAGGCGATGGTCATCAGCGTGGACTCGTCCGTCTGCGGCACGTTGTAGCCGCAGTCCTCCAGGTCGACGCCGCCGTGGAACGGACCCTCCACTGACGCCGTGCGGAACTCATCGTGCACTGGACAGAGACGGAGGTTGTTAGACCTGAGGACGATTCTACAAATGTCTTCTAAATTCCTGACAGTTTTCTGAAAAACCTCATGTTTCTATGTCAGTGGTTCTCAAACTATTTCATGTCAGGGACCCCCAGAATTATCTGTATTTGTATCTGTATTTTATCTGCTGCGGACCCCTATCTGAAAATATGTTATTCCAGAGACCGCCCCAGAAGCAAAGATTTGAGTTAAAAACATTCACTCTGAAAGAATATATTCAAAGGTTTGCGCCACAGAGCACACACACACACACACACACACACACACACACACACACACACACACACACAAATAGCAGACCTACAAGCTGCTATGAGCTTGTAGATCTGCTATTTTTCAATAGCTAAAGTATAATTAACATAATGCTTAAAACACCAAAAGGGGTTCCCGCCCAGAATGGGTTAAGGTGCGTTCAGACCTGAGTAGTTAGAGCGGCGCGATTACATACAAAGTCAATGCAAAGCCGAGAAGTTGTGTGAACGACTGAACGGGCACAACGCGAACAAAGCGAACGGCAGCCTGGTACCTTCGGCCCGGCTGGAAAAATCCAACTCAAGTGACCTTCGCTTCAGTTGGAAGCGTGACAGGTGCTGACGTCCCTCCCCCTCACCGTGACAGGGCCTGACGCCCCTCCCCCTCACCGTGACAGGGCCTGACGCCCCTCCCCCCTCACCGTGACAGGTGCTGACGGCGAAGCCGATGCGTCTCCGGTGTCGGTCGAACACCACGTAGAAGCCCTCCATGATGACGGCTCCCATGACGGTTCCGGTGCTCGACTGAGACACGGCGAACTTGTAGCAGTCCTCCTGGGCCGACGCTACGTCCTCTACGGGACGCAGGTACTGCTGCATGGGGGGGGGGGGGGCACAGAGGTTCAGGATTTAGTCCTACAGACCTACACTCACAGAAAACATGCAGTAATCCTGGTCTCTATAGGCCTACTGCCTCCCCCCTGGCCAGCCTGATGGAGGGAAAAGGAACTGGTTGAAATAACGTGCTCCCTCCACGTACTATAAGTCCAATCGGGGTTTCAGGTGGCTGTTCCTTTTTTGTCTCCACCGTCCGTGTGTGTGTCCGTGAGCAGCTAATCTCGGCCACCGTTAACCCGGTCGATGCCAAATTTTGCACACACACTCCCTGGATGCCAACGATGAACCTCTGCCCCAAACTTTCCAGAACGGCCTGTTATAGCGCCACCAGGAGGCCGCTTTGTGCAAAACAAGTTTTTGCACAGTACACCTACAGATTTTGTCCAAACATCACGCAAATTGGTACACAGTCTCTCTAGAGCCATTCAACGAAACCGGTCTTTCAGATTTATCAGACTCCATCCTGATTGGTTAAGATTGGCTTCCAAAGTTCACAGGAGTGCTCAGTTTCAAACAAAATGCTGCAAATCATGAACACATCGCGTGATTTCCGTGAAATTGTGCACGCACATTCCCACTAGGCCGAGGACGAAATGCCACATGAACAATTTCAACTCAGCCTCAAGGTGGCGCTATAACCTCTAACTGCACGGATCTGTGGATAATTTACTTTTGTTGCCCTTTTATCCAACCACCAGATGAAGGCAAGCTGCAATGTCCTACATTCCTATCCTGGTGGAGACCTGTGCCCAGAAGGGCACTTTTTCTAGTTTTAATATATTTTTTATCCCACGATTTTGTAACACATTTTTCGCCCCTGTGTCAATCATCTAATGTGATCCTGGGCTCTACACACCCTCCTCCAACCTAGTCCCCATATATGGGGGACAAGGGGAGAGCAACAGACTTGAACTCATGCTTCCTTCATGCCTGAGTGTCCAAGTTGCTCCTTTACACCTGACAGGGGGGAGTTTCCCTGGTTGGACGTAGCGCGTGGAAGGAACACGTTATTCCAACCAGTTCCTTTCCCCTCCATCAGGTGCCCCGGCTGGCCAGGGGGAGGCAGTTTAGTGACCAGGATTACTGCATGTTTTTTGTGAGGGTACCTACCCTAGGGGACACGGGGAGAACATGCAAACTCCACACAGAAAGGCCCTTTCACCAACCCCGCCTTCGGGTATGGGCACTGATGACGCGGAGGAGGAAACACGCCGCCAGCACCCACAGCGTCCCGAGCGGGAATCGAACCCAGGACCTTCTAGCTGTGAGGCGACAGCACTACCAACTGTGTAGGTGGCTGTTCCTTACATGGACGCTAGCGGTGGCTAGCGAAGAAGCTAAAATAAGGTACATAATCTTTTTTTTTAACTCTGGATAAAGGCTAATTCATCAAATCTTGGGATCTCGTCCCTGGCCACCTGTGCATTATTAACCCATTCTGACCTGAGATCAGATTCATACGAGGTTTCCACTGGACACACACTGGTCTGATGAACCCATTCTGACCCGAGATCAGATTCTAGAAATGTCAGTCGTTCTTCGATTTTTCAAAAATAGCAGACCTACAAGCTCGTATCGCGCCACTCGGTGGCGCAATATGAGCTTGTAGATCTGCTATTTTTCAATAGGTAAAGCACGACATGATGCTAACACCAAAATGGGTTCCCGTTCAGAATGGGTTAAATTAACCTCGGGATCTCGGGCATGGCTTCCATGGCTTTACTATTATTTCAAAACATAAAAATAAATAAAATAACATCAATGTGGCATGAAATCAAAAACAAATTTAGAAAGAGTTTGTTTGTCAACCTCAGCCTGATGACATCAAAGTCTAATATCCCCTAGTACATAGTTCCTGCAGGGTAAATGGAGGAGAGTTCCTGCAAGATAATGGTCCGTGGGCTCAAACGCAACATAAACGTAGTACATCATGTGTGTTATATTTCAACAGCAGGTTACTCTACTGTACTTCCAAAGGTCAAACTAAGTGATATGGTGTCTCGAGGAACCTGCTCATCCACAGGCGCTGTGGCTTAGTTGGTTAAAGTGCCTGTCTAGTAAACAGGAGATCCTGGGTTCAAATCCCAGCAGTGCCTTTTGAGTGGAACAGAATAAGCAGCTTTTCCAATTATATTATTATATAATATTATTGGATATCTCTGAATTGGAATATATCAAGCAGTGTTCATTTTGATAATAAAAGTCTAATGTCCCCTAATCCTGCAGGATAAATGGAGGAGATAGTTCCTGCAAGATAATGGAGTAGATAGTTCCTGGGTAAATGGAGCAGATAGTTTCTGGGTAAATGGAGCAGATACTGTAGTTTCTGGGTAAATGGAGGAGATAGTTCCTATGGGTAAATGGAGCAGATAGTTTCCTGGGTAAATGGAGTAGATAGTTCCTATGGGTAGATGGAGTAGATAGTTCCTGGGTAAATGGAGTAGATAGTTCCTATGGGTGGATGGAGTAGATAGTTCCTGGGTAAATGGAGTAGATAGTTCCTATGGGTAGATGGAGTAGATAGTTCCTGGGTAAATGGAGTAGATAGTTCCTATGGGTGGATGGAGTAGATAGTTCCTGGGTAAATGGAGCAGATAGTTTCCTGGGTAAATGGAGTAGATAGTTCCTATGGGTAGATGGAGTAGATAGTTCCTGGGTAAATGGAGTAGATAGTTCCTATGGGTAGATGCCAGTTACCTGGGGCAGGATGGAGATCCTGAAGGACTGGTTGCGGTTCTCGCTCATCAGGTAGAGGGAGATGACGGGGAAGATGTGCCAGGGCGTGGTGCCAGCCTGCCAACACACCAGCTGCTCCCCGAGCCAGAAGCCTGAGGGGAACTGCTCCGTCTGAGAGGACCGACCGACCGCACGCACGCACGCACGCGCACACACACACACACACACACACACACACACACACACACACACACACCAAGGGAGACAGAGGACATCAGACCAGAGAGAGAGAGAGAGAGAGAACTTCTTTACACCTGTAATGTAGTCTAAGGTGTCAATAAAGTTGAATCTGTATGTGAAAATGTACTTCTTTTCCTTTCCGCTTTTCCCTTCAGGGGTCGCCACAGCAAATCATCTGCCTCCATCTCACCCTGTCCTCTGCCTCCTCTTCTCTCACACCAACTAACTTCATGTCCTCTTTTCACTACATCCATAAATCTTCTCTTTGGTCTTCCTCTAGGCCTCCTGTCTGGAAGTTCCAACCTCAACATCCTTCTACTGATATACTCACTATCCCTCCTCTGTACGCGTCCAAAGCATCTCACTATCCCTCCTCTGTACGCGTCCAAACCATCTCACTGTCCCTCCTCTGTACGCGTCCAAACCATCTCAGTCTGGCCTCTCTGGCTTTTTCTCCAAAATGTAATGCAGCAACAAAACCCATGAGCTATTCTGGGAAGACGATGGCCAGAAGTCGGAGTGGTTATTTAATCATGACGTATTTGAGACGGCACAGTCTGTTTCTAGAGCCTGGAGTAGAACACAATCTCTTGCAGCTCTTCAACTATATATAGGTCCATGTCCTTTCTCCTGTTGCAGGCCCAATGGTGTATTTAATTTAAGTTTATGTTGTATAATTATAATTGTGTAATGATCTGCCATGTATGAAGCTTGGGCGTTCTTAGTTTGTTATTTAATTTGATTGATTGTTCATGAAATCATAAAATGAAAATAAAAGTGTGTAGTATGTGAAGAGTCTGTGCTATTAACTCATTTTGGATAAGAAATAAAACAGTTTTCCTCCTCTGGTGAAAAGCTGGAGGCTGCGCGATGGCAGTCCCTCAGTCAAATCTGGTCACATACTGCATGGGCTGCTATAGGCTTCCTTGGAAGCATGACACTTACATAAAGAAAAAAACAATCAATCAATCAATCAATCAATCATGTACAGTCAGTGACAAACAACACCAGCCAAACCTCCACTGTATGGAGCTTGCTTCATTTAGTACGGTGAAGAGAGACAGACTCACCGAGGAGGCGGCCTCAATGGCCTTGACGGCAGCCTGGAACACTTTCCTGGGCAGACGCAGGTTGGTGGTCCCACTGTCAACGATGCTCTTATCATAGTTATACTGTACCAAATAACACATGAGTATTGATTACTGATATCACTGTCCATTGTTATACTGTACCAAATAACACATGAGTATTGATTACTGATATCACTGTCCATTGTTATACTGTACCAAATAACACATGAGTATTGATTACTGATATCACTGTCCATTGTTGTACTTTATACGAAATAACCCGTCGGGTCCATTTGTATGCTCTCAAGGGTTAAATTATTGTTAAACATCTGCGCATCAGATTTACAAGAAGTCTACACAAGAAGTCTACACAATTAGAGAATGTAGAAGAATTGTTGATGGTCCGTGGGCTCAAACGCAACATAAACGTAGATCATGTGTGTTATATTTCAACAACAGTTTACTCTACTGTACTTCAAAAGGTCAAACTAAGTGATATGGTGTCTTGAGGAACCTGCTCATCCACAGGCGCTGTGGCTTAGTTGGTTAAAGCGCCTGTCTAGTAAACAGGAGATCCTGGGTTCAAATCCCAGCAGTGCCTTTTCCAATAAAATTATTACATAATATTATTGGATATCTCTGAATTGCAATATATCAAACAGTGTTAAAGGTATATTCAGTGATTTCACTCAAAAAACCTTAGGTTTCGTTTTTGGCTGTGGGACCCAGCCTTTCGTCCAATCAGGATAGAGAGTCAAAAACGAAACCTAAGGTTTTTTGACCCCCAGGGGTTAACTGGGGACAGGGAGGAACTCCTTATATGGCCAGCACACTCTATAGTAGGGAGGATTATCACAACAAAACAAAAAAATAAGTGATATTTGAATTAAGTGAAATCACTGAATATACCTTTAATTTTGACTAAGACTAAAAGACAAAGGTTTTTGATATTTAGTCGACTAAGACTAGACTAAACTAAACTATTTCAGATGACTAAATAGGACTAAAACTAAATGAAACACATGGGTGTTACTGTTATCACTGTCCACAATAAAGCGTCGCAGTCCCGCCCCCTTTCATGGCCCGGAAGATAATTTCCCATTAAATTCTTCCCATAGACGTTTCAGAAAGTATTTATTTGAAGACCTTTAACCCATTCTGACCTGAGATCAGATTCATGCAAGGTTTCCACCGGACACACACTGGTCTGATTAACCCATTCTGACCTGAGATCAGATTCTAAAAATGTCAGTCGTTCTTCGATTTTTAAAAAAATAGCAGACCTACAAGCTCGTATCGCGACACTCGGTGGCGCGATATGAGCTTGTAGATCTGCTATTTTTCAATAGCTAAAGCATAACATGATGCTGACACCAAAATGGGTGCCCGTTCAGAATGGGTTAAGTCTCGGACAAAGCCAACTCGGCTCCTGACAAATCATGGAAATAAACAAATAATTAGAAAGCTTTGTCCGAGGTTTACAGGTCTTTAAATTAATACTGTCTGAAACGTCTATATGGGAGAAATGAATGCATGGGAAATTATCTTCCCGGGTCATGAAAGTGGGTGGATGGAGACACAACAATACATACGATTTACAGTTATACGTTAGGCATTTAGCAGACGCTCTTGTCCAGAGCCAAATGCAAGTGTTTATTGAACTGTAGTCAATAAACAACAAGGTACGCAAATCACATAGAGTGTGGAGAGTGCCTTAAATAAACTATATAGTATATAACCTATATAAACGGATTGTGTGGCCCTGGTTTTTCTGGATTGTGTGGCCCTGGTTTTTCCCTAATGGGACTTATCGAGGGTAGCTACTGGGACGTAAGTCGGGACTTGATCACTCCCGGCTGGGTCACCTGAGTGAGGGGTATGATGTTGCGAGACCCGAAACCCAGATGACCTTGGGATACATCACTGAGGATACGTCCCAGGTGCATCCATTTATGTATGTATTTTGTTATAGTTCTTCTATTTATAGTGACTCATAGGAATAGACTAAGTGACAACCAGGAATAGTCTGGTGACCACCGGAGAGACGGGTGGCAGCCGGAAATTAGACAGCACCCGGGAGCAGTATGGGTTAGCGCCCCAGCCTGTGTCTTCCGTGAGGAAGAAGCCCAACAAACCCACGGTGAGGCATTTAGGAGGGCCATGCAAGCCTCAAGCGGAGCCGGCGGCACCACCAAGGGCAAGGTGGAGCCTGCGGAACCGTTGCGGCTTGAGAATCCACCATTCCTGAATAAAGTGCCTGGTGCTGGGAGTCTGGTGCAACGCACAGGGCCTGACCTGGTGAGAGCAGGAGTGGACCTGGTGAGACGTAGGAGGGGCCCGGACAGGTGTCAACCCACAGAGCCTAGTCCTTCCATGTGCCAGAATGGTACCTCCCAGTCCCGGCAGAGTAGTTCAGGAGGAACGGATTGTGTGGCCCGGGTTTTTCCCTAATGGGACTTATCGAGGGTAGCTACTGGGACGTAAGTCGGGACTTGATCACTACCGGCTGGGTCACCTGAGTGAGGGGTATGATGTTGCGAGACCCGAAACCCCGATGACCTTGGGATACATCACTGAGGATACGTCCCAGGTGCATCCATTTATGTATGTATTTTGTTATATTATAGGATACCAGGAAAACAATAAGTGTTGTGAGCTTGTAGATCTGCAATTTTCGACACGCGACCCCGCTGTGCGGTGAATATAACTCGAGCTTATTGGACTGGGCAGCTGTTCTCACATTATTGCTTTTATAGCGCAAATACAGTATATCGTCAAACTGATGATGGCCGATAGGCTAAATGTCATCAAATTGATGGTCCGTGGCTCAAACGCAACATAAACGTAGTAGTTCATGTGTGTTATATTTCAACAGCAGGTTACTCTACTGTACTTCCAAAGGTCAAACTAAGTGATATGGTGTCTTGAGGTACCTGCTCATCCACAGGCGCTGTGGCTTAGTTGGTTAAAGCGCCTGTCTAGTAAACAGGAGATCCTGGGTTCAAATCCCAGCAGTGTGTTTTGAGTGGAACAGATTAAGCAGCTTTTTGAATTATATTATTATATAATATTATTGGATATCTCTGAATTGGAATATATCAAGCTTAATGGACTGGGCAGCTGTTCTCACATTATTGCTTTTATAGCAAACAGCGATTTTGGGGCAGATGATGGCCGATAGGAAAACATTGTCCTATCGCCCAAGCTTACAGTAGTAAACAATGAACCTAGCATCTGTCTTTAGAAACAACATGCTATCTAAATAACTGTCTCTTGTACATTATGAAAGTATAGGATAACCGGGTAAACAACGAACATGCTATATAAATAACATTATGTACTTAAAGTGGTCAAGAAAAACAAACCAAAGAATAAAACATGAATGAGAGAAATAGGAAAGAAAAGGGGAAAAGGGAGGATAATATAAACTAGAGGGCGTGCAGCTACCTCTTTGCAGTCCATGTTGAGGTCCTGTCCGTTGACCTCGATGCGCACAATGATGACCTCATAGTACCACTCCCTGCGGATGGGCGTGTACCACAGCTCCCCCACGTAGAGTGACTCGTCCACTCCTCCAATGATCTGAGAGCACAGCAGGGAGGAGGCGGGATCATAATGACGGACTCCGCCCGTTTACTGGACTTTTGTTCTCACAATAAAAGTTATTGATAAATTATTTGCAAATGCAAAAGAAATAACAAATAAACTAAGTTGATTAAATTTGGTTATCCAGTCATCACCTGCAGGAGTCCAAACACCTGTTTTTACAATGTTGCTTACAAAATTGCTTATTTTTTCAATCTACTTGTAAATCAGATTTTTTTCAAAACCCCGGACCCCACTTTGAGAATGACGGGCTCTCAAAGTAAGGGTTCATTTGGAAACCCTTGGTGGTTCCTGGTCCCAACCTTACAACCAGTGCAAGGAAGTGAATCTTTTCCTCTCTTATCTGAACCCCTGACCATAATGAGTAAAGGGTTCTTTTCTTCAGAGTGTGGTGCCATCCTCTCACCATGCTGCCCCCCACCGTGGCACTGCCCAGCGTAGTGTTCTGGCTGAAGCCGGCCCCGCACAGCTGCAGGGAGAACAGGTTGGGCACGGGCGTCTGGCGCACCAGAGAGTCAAAGAACGGCTCCAAGTTCTCATCAGGCTGCAGAGGAGAGAGAGACAGAGAGAGAGAGTTTTAATTAACACATACCGACACATTGATATAGCTACGGAGAGACAGACAGGTCTTAAGTAACACAGTTGAGTACTGACTCACCGATGCAGACAGGCAGAGAGACAGACAGACAGGAGAATTATTGAATTAATACCTGTCAATCAATGTGGAGGACCCTGATGTAAACAAGTCTGGTTTTATCCTCGTAGCAGTTTGTGTATTGACCTGTATACTTTCCTTGAACTGTACCCATTCTACAAACTGTTAACAACATGTTCAATCAATCAATCAATCAATCAATCAATCAATCAATCAATCAATCAATCAATCAATCAATCAATCCGTTGCCCTGTAACCAACCCGTGCTATCTCTGCGTAGGCCAGGCCCAGGATGCCCTCCCAGTTGGAGCCGTTGATGAAGAAGCGGTCGGACTGGGTGATGGCGGCCACGTTGGCACGCAGGGTGGCGTTGGGGCCGTGTGGCACCGCCACCACGTCGGTGCCCAGCTCGCCCTCCCAGCGGCCCTGCGTGTACGGCACGTACACGCTCCTGCCCAGGTCCCGGTACGAGTTGGACCTGTCGGGAGGAGAGGAACAGGTTTTATTTAAATCACTGTTGCCCATGCAGGTCCCGGTAGGAGTTGGAGCTGTCGGGAGGAGAGGAACAGGTCTTATTTAATAATAATAATAATAATAATAATAGCTCAGATTTATATAGCGCTTTTCTAAATACCCAAAGCGCTTTACATGGGAACACCAGGAACAGACTTTATTAAGAAAAAAAGATCAAAGCTAAAACATAACAGATACAGGGTTAAAAAGGATAAACGAGACCTCAACTGGGGAAGGCTATTCTGAAGAGGTGTGTTTTGAGTGAGGTTTTGAAGGAGAGGAGAGAGGGAGCAGCTCTGAGATGGTTGGGGAGTTCATTCCAGAGTTTGGGGGCCGAAACATAAAAGGCCCTGCTC